>NW_022111372.1:3629904-3666523 GCF_000313985.2 Echinops telfairi
GCAAATGTTTTGAGAATGATGAGGGCAGCAAATGTACATATGTGCTTGACACAATGGATGTATGTATGGATTTTGATAAGAATTATACAAGCCCCCAATAAAATGATTTTAAAAGTTCATTAATTGCTTATATGATAGTTCTAATAGTGGTTAACAAGTTAAAACTAATCTATAAGAGCTAAACTATGACCTTGAGTATATCCCACCTGAAATGAAAGACCATTTCTAGAATATATTTAATTCCTTGAATGTTAATGAACAATGGCGAATCAAGTTGTAGGATGACATCAAAAACATCATATATGAAAGCAAACAGAAAGAAAGTGGGAAAAGAGACCAAGATTAATCCCATAAGAGATTCTGAAAAATGCTCTAGAATGCAGGTTAGCTAAAGCTGAAGGGAAAAAATAATGAAATAAACAGAATAGTAGAACAGTAAATTTCAACGGAGAGCACAAGAAGTCGAAATAAAATATTCTAATGAAATATTCAAAGATCTGTAACTAGAAAACCAAATCAAAGAACATGCTTGACATTTCCCAAGCTGAAAGAAGTGAAGGAAAATAAAGCCTTGGTAGAAATATTGAAGGATCTCATGGGCAAAATGTTGAACAACATGTTAGGCACCATTGTGTCTGATCCTATGCATAACAGAAGAAACACTTTCTGGTCCTGCACTATTGTATGTTCAAGATCATCATTGCAGCCCCTATGTAAATCCATATGACCGAAGTGTTTCTTCATTTTCTCTTCCTCTCTATTTTTCCAAATATGATATCCTTTTCCAGGGACTGCTTTCTCCTGATAACATGTCCAATGTATGTGAAATAAAGGCTCACAATTCTTGCCTCTAGGGAGCATTCTGGGGGGACTGCTTCCAGGACAGATTTGCTTGGTCTTTGGGCAGACCATAGTACTTTTATTGGCATTATAATTCAAATCCATCCATTCTTTTTCCATCTTCCTTATTCAATGTGCAACTTTCATATGTGAATGAGGTGATTGAATACACCATGATTTTGATCCTGCATTTTAGTCCTTAAAATAATATGCTGGCTTTTTAATTTAAAGAGGTCTTGTGCTGCAGTTACTCAATGCAATGCATCATTTGATCTCCTGATTGCCACTGTCATGAACATTGATTGTGGATACAAGCAAGATGAAATCCTTACCAACTTCCATCTCTTTTTCATTTAATATAATGTTATCTGTTGGTGCAGTTTTGAAGATTTTGGTTTTCTTTATATTAAGGAATAATTCATATTGAAGGCTACAATCCTTGAACTTCATCAGTAAGTGCTTCAAGTCCTCCTCAGTTTCAGCAAACAATCTTGAGTCATCTGCAAATTTCTAATTGTTAATAAGCCTTCCTCCAGTCCTTACATCATATTCTTCTTCATAAAGTCCAACATTTATGATTATTTGCTCAGCATCCATATTGAATAAGTGTAGTGAAAAAATATAAACCTAACACACATTTCCTTGACTTTAAACTATATTGTATTCCCCTTGTTTTATACTCACAAAAGCCTCTTAATCCATGCATAGGTTCCACATGAGCATAATTATGTGTTATGGAATTAACTTTTTTTTTCTCAAGGCTTACCATAATTTGTTATGATCTGCACAGTTGATTACCTTTGCATAGTCAATAGAACACACGTTAACTTTTTGTGGTATTTTCTGCTTTTATCCATGATCAGGCCTGTTTTTTCTTCTTGATTCCAAATTTCATATTTCAATGCAATTATTCATGCATTTTGAGTGCATGTTTTATCTATTTCAGACTGAAGATATTGGTAAAATTCTTCCAATTATGCATCACTAAGGTTTAGTGTTTGGTGATGAAATTGGAATCATAATTGCATTGAATGAATTTTTTTACATATGACTAGATATCTGTTTACAGTCACCACTGTACTGCAAGATAGATCTTGACTCCCTTTTTAAAAAAAATCATTTTATTAGGGGCTCATGCAACTCTTTTCACAATCCATACATATATCATTTGTGTCCAGCACATTTATAAATATGTTGCCATCATCATTCTCAAAACACCTGCTTTCTACTTGAGCCCTTGGTATCAGCACCTCATTTTCCCCCTCCCTCCCCACTCCCCTCTCTCTCCGTGAACCCTGATAATTTATAAATAATTATTACTTTATCATATCTTACACCATCCAATGTCTCCCTCACCCATTTCTCCGCTGTCCGTCCTCCAGGGAGGAGGTTATATATAGACCTTGTCATCTGTTCCCCTTTCTCCCTCACCCTCCCTCCACCCTCCAGATTTTGCCACTCTCACCACTGACCCTGAGGGGTTCATCTGTCCTGGATTCCCTGTATTTCCTATTTGTACCAATGTACAAATGTACCAATGTACATCCTCTGGTCTAGCCAGATTTGTAAGATAGAATTGGGATCATGATAGTGGGGGGGGGGGGGAAGCATTTAAGAACTAGAGGAAAGTTATATGTTTCATCGTTGCTACCCTGCACCCTGATTGGCTCATCTCCTCCCCACAACCCTTCAGTAAGGGGGTGTCCAGTTGCCTACCTATGGGCTTTGAGTCTCCACTATGCACTCACCCATTTTACAATGATATGATTTTTTTGTTTTTGGATGCTTGATACCTGATCCCTTCGACAGCTCGTGGTCACACAGGCTAGTATGCTTCGTCCATGTGGGCCTTGTTTCTTCTGAGCTAGTTGGCCACTTGTTTATCTTTAAGCCTTTAAGACTCCAGATGCTATATCTTTTGATAGCCGGGCACCATTAGCTCACTTCACTACATTTGCTTATGCACACGTTTGTCTTCAGTGATTGTGTCAGTAAAGCGTGCACCCACTGATATGATTTTTAGTTCTTTGATATCTGATAACTGATCCCTTCTGCACCTCGTGGTCAGACAGGCTGGTGTGCTTCTTCCATGTGGGCTTTGATGCTTCTCAGCTAGATGGCCACTTGTTTGTCTTCATGCCTTTAAGACCCCAGACGCTGTATCTTTTGGTAGCTGGGCACTTATTATATCAACAGTACCTAAAATTCTATGCCATCACATAAATTATTGATGTTGTCAATATAATCAATTTATACCCCGGGGGATTATTGATAATGTTTTTCCTTTTTGTTTCCATTATTTTTGTATTTGTTGGAGCTTTGTTTATTTGTTTTTGTTTTCCTGTATAGATGTGTGTGGAAAAGGGAAAATATACTCACAAATAGCATTTACAGGATATTTTTACATTTACTTTTGCAGAGAACAGGTGAATGTGTTAGAGCATAATGTGGACAAAGCTATGAAAATTAAGTAGATATAAGAAAACACCTTGAGGGATGAGTTCCTGTGGTGAGGGCTTAGAACCATAGTCTGCAGGGATACTGAGCTCAATGGGCTTATCAGCCCACAAAGACAAGGGCATCCATCCTGCTTTGGTAAGTAGTAACTGCGGACTTCAAAGCTTGTGAGGGGCCCTCTAGGGCACAACTCTTGACCTCTCCTTGTCCAGAGTAAATAAAAGTGATGAAAATTAAAAGGAAGTAATTAGTCCAATGGACTAATCGACCACTTGAATATCTAAAGCAAATGGAAGAAATGATGAAGTAAAGAGCTATACAGAAAATTTGAAAGGACACCTAGAGGAGTCAAATAAACGTATTTGAAATGTACAAAACTTGACATCAGAAAGCCAAATGGAAAAGCACACTCTGCATATCTGAAGGTGAAAAACAAGGAAAAAGTTAAGCCTCAATTTGAAATATTGAAGGATTCTACAGGTAAAATATTAAATGACACAGGAAGAATCATAAGATGATGAAAGGAATACACTGAGTCTCTGTTCCAAAACAAACTGACCAATATTAAACCATTTCAAAGGTAGCATATAATCAAGAACCAAGAACACTGAAGGCATTAGTGTTAAACAAGGCTCAAACAGGTGACAGAAAGTCAATTACAATGTTTTACACACTGACAAAGCACTGGAAGTATTCATTTGTCTATGTCAAGTGATTTGGAAGAATTTCACATGGCCTACTGAATGGAAGGAAGCCATATTTTTACCCACTCCCACGAGATACAACCGAACAGAATTTAGAAATTATTGAACAATAACATTCATATCTGAGATATTGTCAATCAATAAGGCCCTTCTAATCATAGTTCCTTATGTAATGTATTACCATTTTGGCCTCCATGCCTGTGGCTATAATCCCATATTGGAATGTGTCTATGCTATAATAATGGGCAATAAGAGGGTAGGAGAGAATTAAGTGCTGACTTTAATAGATGTTATGAACCAAGTCATATCCTTGGTTTCTTTGGGGGGTTCATCAGCTAAAAGACAAACAAACAAACAAACAAAAAACGCCACTTGCTTCAAAGCCATTCCTCTTTGTACTAGAGCCACTTTGAACACAGAAAGAAAGCCAAGTATCATCTGATGAATATATTTCAGATCTCTGTCTCAGATGCAGAATCTAAGACAAGAGGCACCAGAGACTGTGGCATGCAGTCTAGGGGAGAAAGCAAGAGGAACATGACAGAGACTAGGGGAAAGTGTTACAGAATAATGGGCAAGCTTCTTGGTCCCCTGATGCAGAAGGAAAGGAACCATATAATTAAAAGGCTAAATATTGGAGAGAGACATATTTGTTGGCTGAAGAGAAGTATTGCTGTGAACCAATAGCTGTATCCTTACTGTTACTGATCCCAACTTGAGGTAACCTATTGACATCCCTAAAAAACAAAAAACAAAAAATGTAAAAAGCATATGTGAGTTCTGTGTGACCACTTTAATGAGTTATCAACCCAGCCTAGAAGTAGTACCACTGGAGAAATGATTGTTATCAGAATAGATAAAGAAGGATGAAGCACAAAGAGGTCTAACACATGCCTTGTGACAATAGAGTGGAGGACAGAGTTGTACTGATCCTGCTTTGTGTCTATAGGGAAGCCAGAAGAGGTCAGATACAGCCCACTTACTGTTGACAACAATATTACATGCAACTAAAATTTTGATGGAGATCATTCAAGAACAGTTGCAACATTATATCAACAGAATTGCCATAAATTCAGCTGGAATTAAAATAGGATTTAAGAATCGGACTATCATTACTAATGTTAGATGGACCTTGTTGAAAGTAGAGAATACCAGAAAGATTTTTCCTCGTGTTTTATTGACTATGCAAGAGCATTTGAGTGTGTGGGTCATAACTAAGTACGGATAGCCTTAAGAAGATTATGTTTTGTATACTTTGGACATTTTGCCAGAGACCAGTCCCTAGAGAAGAACATCATGCTCAGTAGAGGAGAGGGGCAGTGAAAACGAGGAGGACCCTCAATAAGATGGATTGCCACTACGGCTGCAACAAAGGGCTCAAGCATAAGCCCAATGGTAAGGACCTGACAGTGTTTCGTCCTGGTGCAGCAAGTCAATATTGGTCAGAACCAACTTGATGGAACCCACCCACAACAATAGGCAAACACATTCGACTGTGTGGATCATACAAACTATGGAAGACATTGAGAAGACTGGGAATTCAAGAACATTACATTATGCTCGTGCAGAACCCCTCAAGGACCAAGAGAGAGAGTCATTCAAAAAGAGCAAGTGATCACTGCATGGTTCAAAATCAGGAAAGGTGTGAGTCAAGGTTGTAGCCTCTTCCATACTTGTTCAATCTGTATGCTGAGCTAATAATCTGAGAAGCTGGAATATATGAAGAAAAACGTGGCATCAGGTTGGGAGGAAGGCTTATTAACAACCCGTGTTATTCAGATGACATAACCTAGTTTGCTGAAAGTAAGGAGGACTTCATGCTCTTGTTGATGAATTGCAAGGACTGCATCCTTCAGTATGGATACAAGTCAATGCTAAGAAAACAAAAATGCTCACAACTGGCCAATAAAACATCATGGTAAATTGTGAAGATATTGAAGCTTTCAATATTTAATTTCACTTTGATCCTTAGCCAATGCTCATGAAAGCAAAACTTAAGAACATACACGGCACCTTTCCTTGTGCAAATGTATTGAACAAGCTCTCTTTAAAGTGTTGAAGAGCAAGGTTCTCTCTTTGAAGCCTAAGGTGCGCACAAACTAAGCCATTGTGTTTTCTATTGTCTCATATGCATGTGAAGGTTAAATCATGAATAAAGAAGATCATAGAATTTATGCATTCGAATTATGATGTTGAAAAGGATAGTGAGTGTCTTGAGGGTCGCCAAAAGAACAGACAAATCTCTCTTGGAAGAAGTACAGCCAGAATTCTCCCTAAGAGTAAGAATGGCATGACTTTTGAAATGTCATGAGGAGAGAGATGATCCTAGAGTAGGTGCAATGCTTGGTAAACAAAAGGTCAGTAAAAAGAGAAAGATCTAGAAAGAACTAGCAAGGAGATGGATGGAAACTGTGGCTGCAATGGTGGCTTCAAGATAATAACTGTGAGGCTGGCACAGGGACCAGTAGTGTTCCATTCTTTTATATATAGGCTTGCTATGCTGTGGAACTACCTTTACAGCATCTAACGACATAAATACAAATTAAAATTATTCTGAAATATCATTGCCGGCAGTGTTGCAGGGCAGCATAAGCTCGCATCCACTCTACTGGGAATGTGTAAGTACAGCCACTTTTCAAGACAGTGTGTTAGTTTCTTAAATATACACCTAAATAATTTCCAGAAGTCACACTCCTAGGAATTTACCCATGTAACTTGAAAACCTATGGAAACCTAAAAAACATGTACACAATGTTAATAAGGACTTTATTCATAAACTTTCCAAAACTAGAATTACTAAAATAGTACATCCTTTAATAGGGACTTGGATAAACAAACTGTGGAACATCCATGAAATGTAATGTTATGCATTGATAAAGGAGCGTATTATTGGTTCATGCAATTATATGAATGAATCTTAAGTGCATTTTATAAGTGAACGTGGTCTGTTTCAAAATAACACAAGTTGTAAAATTCCATTTATATTCTGGAAAGATAAAACTTCTAGCTACAGCAGACTAGCGGTTACCAGGCAGGGGGAAAGTAAGGAGTGGTTCAGTACAAATGGGAGACCCACTGAGCATCAAGGAAACTAGCCTGTACACTCCTGGGCTGAAGTACACATAGCCTTGTGGAGCTTTCACAATCTATAGAACTTTTCATCACAAAACTAGAATTCTAATGTCTACAGACAAAGAGAAAAGAGTGCATACCCAAACACAGCAAAGCAGGATGGTTAGGGACTGGGATGAGATGGAGACTGTGATAAATGAATCTGAAGTTACACATATATGACCTACATTTATTTACATGGTTGGAGAGAAAAGAAGGAGGATATTTGGAATATTATTTTTTTAATAAAAATTCTAAGGCCAAAGACAAAAACGGAACTATGCATAAATATTATGCTCTATTGCTATTACTTCCCTCAAGTGAGTTAATGTATGTGTTTTAACTAATTCTCTTCAACCAAAGCTCTTCAAATCCCAACAAATGATTGGGTGGTACTTTGCAAATTTAGAATATGTAACACTAATACAGTGGATTGTTACCATGACTCTGCCTAAAAGGATAAGCCATCTTTGAAGGCACAGCTGAGAGAGAAAACCCAGCACCATTGGAAGAATGTCTTCCATATCTCTGCCTAAGTGGCAGCTATATAAACATAAATATATGAGTATATATATATGTAGATATATATATATATATAGATAGATAGATATGTAGATATAGATATATGTGTGTATATCTATAGAGAGAGTTATACCACCAGGTCAGACTGTTAATCTAGCTTTCTATTTAGAGGTTCTGGAAAGATTGCATAACAGTGTGTGGCAAAAAGGCCTTATTTGTGACAGACAAGGCACTGGTTTTGCTACCACAAAAATTCCCCTGTTCATGCAGCCATCTCAGTGCCCCAAACACCTTACGCACCTGACCTACCTCTATGCGATTTCGTTTTTGTTTGCAAATGAAGAGGGACATAGAAGGACAGCGATTTGATGTTGTAAAAGAAGTGATAAATGAAACTAAGAAAAAAGGAGGGAGGTGCTGTCAGCCATCCAAAAAAATTAGTTTGAAAATTGTTTCCAAAAGGTATTCACAGATTTGACAAAAGTATGAAGTGAAATAAACTGTACACTTTTTGAATATGATGCTTGTTTTGTAAAAAATTTAAATATATAGCTTAGAAAAAACATTTGGCTTTTGGGGGTTACCCCCTCCTATATAGCATTATATAGTCATGGAGGTAAGTACATCCTATTGCTTTTCACTTTATGTTAATGGAGCTTTAAACAATGACATCCCTGTATGGTATACCTGATCTGGGTTCACTATAGAACTTCAAATATTTAAGTTGCTTAGTTTCATAATAATCCCGGGAAACTTTGTTTCAGGCTTGAATTTTATATAGAGTACTTTCCAGTGTTGTCTATGCAAATAAGTTTCAACTTGCACAAGTGTTTGTGTAAAGTTTTAGCCCAGTTGTGGTTTGTCATTTGATCCTATGTTCATTCTAAAGTAATTGGGAATAACCGGGGTGACATGTACAAAAAACATATCAGTAATTTTGTTAAATTTCTAAATAGGAAATGTATAAAACAAAATCAAGGCTTTGAAACAAACAAACAAACAAAAAGCCAATGAGCTCATAGTAGTAATGAACACATTCATAGTCCATACAGCCAGAAGAATGACTAAATTGATCTTGAAAGAAATATTCTTATAAGCAAAATAATGAAGCTTCATTTATTATACATTGGACATGGTCTCAGGGTCAGATTATTCCCTGGATAGGATTCTGGGTCAGACAGAAGGTATTGTGGAAAATAAAATCTGGTGAGGAAAAATGTCTAGTGCTTACTTCAGAAGTTAATAATAACTGCCCAACATCAGTTTCTTAGATTTGGTAAATGTACTGTAGTACTAACAATGAGAGAAATTGAGGCTAAGGAGTACAAGAAAGATTCTACACTCTGTTTGAAACCTTTATGTGGATCTAAAATGATTAGAAATAAAATTTTCATTAAAGTAGAAGTATACTGAATTTTGTTCACAAATATTTTATTAACTTTTGAAATGCCATTTTTTGATGACAAGCATACTTGTGATGAAAAGAAATGTGATGGTGCGTGAATCAAAATGCATGCAAACTACACAGATAAATCCTTCTACTCAGTTTCTCCTTTTTCTAGCAGTGCACCCCAAAGAGAAGAATCTCCCAGCCATCCTTCATTGTGATCTCTTAATGCAGACTATGTGTCTAAAATTAGTCGGAAAACAAAGGAAGCGTTTCTCTTCTTCATTTTCATAAGCACGAACAGCTGCAGTATCAGGAGGTCTTCCCAGCCACAACCAGTGGGTGGTTTCAGAATTTACTTCCCATCACAGTCTTATTTGAAGAGTACCTGCAAATTTTACACATGACTTTAAGCACTTTTCACGATTTAATGGTAAACACTTTTCATTCAGTGTAAAATAATGAGTAATATTCATAGTGATACTAATTATCCATAATAAAGATCATATTCTTTTTTCAATGACAATAGAAATCATATTGCTTGATGAGAATATGACAAATTAAAGGCAATTTAAATTGTCTTAATTATGACTTCCTCCAAGTCTGAGTGGAAAGAGACATAAAATCATAGCACTAAAGGTTCAACTCAATGTTTAAAAGAAAGAAGTAACAAAGTAATAATTAATAAAGTTTTCTGTGAGGACTTTATAGATGAAAAAAAGTGTATGAGAGTTGTCTATAAAACTTGCAAATCCTATCAGCCGTCTAAGTGAGGTGACAGCTAAGTCCACAAGGAGGAAGCACACCAGTTTGTGTGATCCAAGGATTGTAAGTAACCAAACCAAGACCAGAGGGGAGAACTGTGCTGGAAATTAAATTCTGAGCACCTCGCTTGCAGAATGCTATGGATGAGACTGAAAGCCCAAAATCCATTTGCAAGATCCCCACTTGAAATAAGCTTCTGTAGAATCCCTCTCACCATTGGTCAGGGATGTGAATAGCCTTGCTGTCAGACAGAGCACATTGGAAAGGGGGCCAATGCAGATGTATTTAGGTTAAGATCAAACACCTTGAACTCTGAACTTGATTTCCCATTAGGTTCACTGGGAATCCTTGTTGGAGAGTTTATTGATTTGGAGTAACTGTTCTCTCCCTGCAATGTGAGAAACAGATCCCAACTGGGGTGAAGCCTATTCTGTTAAAGTGGTTATTCAGATGCACAAATTCGGCGCCCTAGTGGTGCAGTGGTTACATGTAGGACTGGTAACCATGTGGTCAAGACTGAACCCACAGGCCATGGCACTATAGAAAGATGAGGATTTCTGCTCCATAAAGATGTGTCGTCTTGAAAACCCAGAGAGGCAGCTCTACCATGTCCTGGTCTCTGCGAATCAGCATCAACTCGATGGTATTGTTTGTGTTTCTGCTTTTGTTTTTATCAAGAGCACTCAGCTGGTACCCTGCCTTGTTGCTTGGGAGATGAGTAGACGATTACATTTCTTGCTTTTGCCTTGGTGGTTATCCTTATACTAGTTGTCTCAATTTTGACCTAGTTTAAAATCAGCCTTTTGTAACCCAGGGCACATGCTAAAGTCAGCAGAACTTAATATTGGATGATTTTGTGGTGTACAACATTCTTCATAAACCACACCCAACGGATCCGATTTGGAAATCCCATGAGTGAACTTCACGTTACCTTAAACTCGCAGCAGATTTAAGGAACATAAATACTCCCTTAGAGTTAAGACTAACACCCTTGAGAATGAAAAGACGCAGATGACTGCTATCCCAAGATTATGGATTTGAAGATCACGAAACTTCTGTTTAGATCCCTTACTTTGAGGCTGTCCAATGGATGGTGGCCCAGGGCTACCATATATTTCCTATTTTCATACTCTCTTTGCTTTTTGTGAAAAGTCTTAGTCTAGCTGGAATGGTTCTGATGTAGTGAAGGAACATTATTGAAAGTTTTGTCCTTTGTCCATCTTTCATAGTTTGCATAATTAGTGTCTAGTCACACGAGGTTTTGATACTACAGGTAAATAATCCACACATTTTGGTCTAAAATGTATACTACATTTTGATAATTCTATTTGAAATTCTATAGCATTGGCTACATTAAAGATACTATCAAATGAATCACCATATGACCCAAGGGGATTATTTGCATTATTCTCCAATAAAAGGATATTAATGCCTCTAAAGTCAACCAGGGGGTTACATAAACTATAGATACATGAATGGATTTTGAGCTCTTACTTAATCATAGGTCTAATCTAAAAACAATAAGTTCTTATAATGTGCTCCCTATTCAATACTTGCCTTCATGAAGAGATCACTGAAGATATGGGTGCCATAGGAAAGTATGATAAAGAAATCAGTTGGTGCCAAATTACCAGAAAGAATAGAATCAGGGGTTTTAAAGTCTTGCCTTAAAACAAGCAATCATCTAAGTGAGGTATTAGTTAAGTCCACAGGGAAGAAGCATGCCAGACTTGTGATCTAAGGATTATAAATAATAAAATCCAAGACCAGAGGAGGGAACAGTATCAGAGTTTAAATTCTAAACAGTTTGCAAAAAACTATGGATGATATATTAAGTCTCAAATCCACTTGCACGGTCTCCATGTGGATTAAGCTTCAGGTGAATGCCCTTTGACCATTGATCAGGTATGGGAATAGCCTTGCTATCAGATAGAGTGCATTGGAAAGTGGGTTCATGCGAATATAGTTACGTTAAAATTTAACACCTTATAATTTGTTCTTCCTTTCAACTCATGTTTAATTTGTTTTAGTTTATAGGATGTTTTTATCATTTCAATTGATTATTTTCTCTATTTTATTGTTATAGTTAATATTATTGTTTTCTTTTTCTTTATTTATATTTTTTCTTTATATGATATCCAGAATAGGTAAATATACAGAGACAGTAACTTAATTAATATTTTCTTGTGGTATAGAGGTTGTGGGGAAATGGAGTTCTAATCATAATAAATGTAAGATGAAAAAATGTATTTAAATTGATTATACATGTGTTTTTACCATGTTTAAGATACTGATTATATGATATGTAAATTGCATGCCAAAGAAACCTAACTTTTTAAATGAATATCAAATGAATAAATTTGAATATTAAATGGATAAATTCTAAATTTTAAAATTATATCAAATGAAAAATGAGCATTAGTTGTGTTATGATTTCTGAAATTCAGAAATATTAATAATGTTCTTATCTCATTTTGTCTGATGATATATATATATATAATTATATATATAATTTCACTGAGCTTTACACTTCAATTGTATACTTTACAATATGTAAACTATAAGGCAATTTGGAAAGGATAAGAAAATGTATTATTTACTGATTTAGAAAGATTTCTGTGATGCTCAATTGTTTGTCAAATTGGATGAAACTAGAAATTTAGTGGTTTGACAGTTATGACCCAGGTCTAGAACATCAGGTTACCTAGTATAATGTAATAACTTCCATGATAAGTCAATTGAAAGACTGCTTCTATGTGGCTGTGGCCAGCATGTGTGTGTGTGTGTGTATACAATTATATCTATATATATTATATAAATAATTATATATATAATTTTAATTGTTACCATTACAATTATAATTCTATTTTAACATTATTATAATTTTAATTATATTTATTATTATATTAATATATATGTATACACGCACATGCGGACAATATTCTACTTCTGGCTGAACACTGGATCTTGAATCTGGTTACTTATTATCTGCCTTCAGTTCTTTAGATTTGAGCCAGTAGTCTTTCATATTTCTTCCAAACCTGGAAGATAGCCTCTGCAGTCTTTGATTCCACAACCTAACATTTTACCCACCCACTTTGGGCTTATTTACCTCCAGAGCCAGCAGTCTGCCACCTGATTTGCAGATCAGGGTTCCTCAGAAACTCCTGCAACTATTTGAGTCAAAGAAAACTCCAACCTGAGGTTTCACTTGTGGATGGAACTTCCAGAACCATCCAAGTCATTTCCTTATGTATACAGGCCAGCTTTGTAAATATGCTTCCCTAGTTTTACTTCTCCAGAAAACTAGCCTAAGACATAATTAAACAGAAAAGAAAGACTGATAATGTCAAATGTTATGAAAATGATATTGTCATAGAATAATTTGTATAAAAAATGTTAAATGGGAACCTAATTTGTCGTGTAAACGTTCACCCAACACAATAAGAGATTTGGGCGAAAATGAAGACTTTGACTCTTGGCTTTCAATAGTGAGAAATTCATTTGCAGTTTATCCTCTTTTAAAGTTTTGGTTATTAGGAGGTATTTTCATGAGAGTAAATAAAAAAGTATTGCTAGCTTACTTTCAGGCAGGGCTTTTACCACCATATAGCAGAAAGTTTGCTGAGGTCCAAATTTCAATTAAAATAAAAATTGCTGACCCATGTGAATCAACCTAATGAGCTCCCACAGCAGTGGTGATGGCCCGGTTTTCATCTACCAGTTTCTGGACTTCAGCAACAACGTCTTCATTCATAAATGCTGAAGGTCTTCCCTCTCTTGGCTCATCTTTGAGATCTTCCCTGCACTCCATCATATGGCTGATCCATCTGTTGACCAGGTCAACAGAACCCATGTGGCTTCCCAGGCAGGCTCCCCTTACAATGTGAATCTTTCTGTTTTCCTGATCTTTCTTCATCCTCATTATTGTCTACAGATTTTGCCTTCTCACAGACTATATGTGATGTCAGAGTTCCTTTAATATCTCTTTTTCTGTTTACAGTAGAATCAGTTTCTGTAACTTATAATCCAGACTTCAAGTAAGTAACATTTCACATCAAAAATTAAAGTATTATTTTTGAAAGATGAATTTTTTTCAGCCAGTTTTCCTATGCAGTGCACATAATTTGTTGCATATAGGTGCTTTTTCAATCTATCTTCTTCTCTCCTAGTCTTTTCCTTTTTATATACCTATATCATTTTATTGGGGGCTCTTACAGTTCTTATAACAATCCATACATCAATTGTATCAAGGACATTTGTACATATGTTGCCATCACCATTTTCAAAAAATTTTCTTTCTACTTGAGCCATTGGTATCAGCTCCTCTTTTGACCTTCCATCCCACCCTCATGAACCCTTGATAAGTTATAAATTATTATTGTTTTCACATCTTACACCAACTGCTGTCTCCCTTCACCCACATTTCTGTTGTCCATCCCCCTCATGGGTGGGGGCTTGAAGTTATACATCGATCATTTCAAACAATTTCCCCTTTCTCCCCCTTCTTCCCCACTTTTCCCTTACCCTCATGGTATAGTGACTCCTGCTACTATTGCTGAGAGCTTGATCTGCCGTGGGTTCTGTTTCCAGAGCTTTTATTTGTACCAGTGTACATGCTGTAGTCTAGCCAGATTTGTAGGGTGGAACTGGGGTTATGATACTGGGGGAGAGGAAGCATTAAAGAACTAGAGGAATGTTGTGTTTGTCAGTGTTATGCTGCATGCTGGCTGACTCATCCCTTCCTTATGATCCTTCTGTAAGGAGATGAACAGTTGTCTACAGATGTGCTTTGGATCTCCATTCTGACCCCACTCCTTCACATCGATATGGTTGTTTGTTTTGGGTCTTCTGATGCCTGATACCTGATCCTGTCAACACCTTGTAATCACACAGCCTGGTGTGCTTCTTCCATGTGGGCTTTGTTGCTACTCTGATAGATGGCTGCTTGTTTAACCTCAAGCTTTTAAGACCCCAGAAGTTATATCTTGTAACAGCCAGGCACCTTCAGCTTTCTTCACCACATTTGCTTATGCACTGATTTTGTCCTCAGGGATTGTGTTGCAAAGATGAGAATCACAGAATGCCAGGTTATTAGAACAAAATGTGCTTGTTGTTCAGGGAGGACTTGAGTAGAGGCCCAATGTCCATTTGCTACCTTAGTACTTAACATATAAATACATGTATATAGACCTACATTGCGATCATTATGTATTAATATATTTACATATGTACATGTCTTATTTATACTTGTATAAATGTATTTGCCTCCTAGTTATTTCCTCTATTTTCTTTTACTTCCCTCCTGTCCCACTATTATGTCCTACCTTCATTCGACTCTCAGTAATTCCTCTCAGTTATATTGCACTTGATCAAACCCCACCAGGCATTTTACGCCCTCCTTGCCATTGAGTTTAGGTCTCTTGTTGTTCCATTGTCCCTGGGTTTGTTGGCTCCACCCTCCTTTTCCCCCACCTCCATCTCTCCCATGTCCCCCTGGAGCCATGGGTCCCATTGATTTCTCCTTGGGATTATAAACAATCTTGCCTATCATATATAGATAGACATGATGGAAGGGGGAAAAAAGCCTGTAAATAGTTCCAGGTCTGTCTGCTAAACCTTATGAATGTTTTCCAATTGTGTCTGATGAGGTGCCAAGTCCTGCCCCTGAGTCAGAAGTCTATTTTGGGGATTCCTCGGGGACTTCGGTGCTTTGCTCCCCTGCTGCTCTGTGCACTACTTTCATGTTTTGCCCTGGTGTGTGTGTGGGTTTGGGGGAATGGGGGGAGGAGGTCGGACCAACAAAAGCCCTAAAGTGCTGTCTCCCATAGCACTATGGGTCAGGGAGGGGATGTCATTTTGTGGTGCAGCCGGCTCTACAATCCTGTGCACTGGTTGCTCTAAGCAGGAATGTCATCCTTGAGGCTTGGTGGGCAAGGACGCTGCAGCCTACTCTCTCTCTGCTTCTCTTTCCCTTTTAGTTTGCTTCCTTGTGGTCTCATCAGACCTGACACTCTCCCTGGGGATGTATCTTCAGTGCTCTCCTCTGCAATGCATTCCTTGGCAGTGTGGGGGGGGGGGAACACAGCTGGGATTGGGGCAGGCCCACAGTCCTCTGTTAGTTTGTTGCTCCTTACACCAGTATGCTGCCCTCATGGCCTGGCACACTGGGATGAGATCTGGTCCCTCTCTGCCTTTCCTGTGGAGACATAAACAATACCTGTTAGTGCCCTGTTCCCCCACTACCCTCATCATTTCCCAACTCCTTTTTAGTTGGCTACATATGCATCCCTGGGTTGGGCCACAACTCCTGACCCTCACCCTGGAAATGCATTCATTTAGTAGCTTTTCCCCTATGCCCATTTTGCTTTGTAAGCTTACCTCAGTGGACTCAGGTTGTACTTGTCCTTTTGTGTTTGGCTTACTTCGCTTAGCATAATTTCTTCCAACTCTTCCCATGAGATGATATATTTCATGTACTCATTACTGCTTTTTAGGGATGTGTAGTATTCCATTGTATGCATATACCAGAGTTTTTTAAACCATTTGTCCATTGATGGAAATTTAGGTTGTTTTCAACTCTTTGCAATTGTAAACTGCACTGCAATGAATATTGGAGCACAGATATCTGACCGGAGTCTGTTTCTTACTTCTTCTGAGTATATGTCTAGTAGGGGGATTGCTGGGTCATATGGTAGCTCAATTTCAATTTGTTTTAGGTATCACCAAATTGATTTCCATAATGGCTTCACATAGCTACAGGTCCACCAGCAGTGGATGAGAGTTCGTATATCACCACAGGCCTTCCAACATTTGTTGCTTCCTGATTTTTTGAATTGGGCTGTCTTTGAAGATATTAGGTAGTATCTCATAGTTATATTAATTTGCATTTCCCTTATGGATAGTGATTGGGAACATTTCCTCATATGTTCATTGACCACTCAGATTTCTGCCCTTGTCAAATTTCTCTTTCAATGTTTTATCCACGTCCTGAATGGGCTATTTTTTTTTCTTATCGTAGGCTAGCAGAGTATTGTAGATTTTAGTAATACAGCCTTTATCTGATGTGTTATTGCTAAAGATCATTTACCAATCTCTTATTACTCTCTTGGTGAAGCCTTTTGATGTGCACAGGTGTTTAACCTTCAGTATAGCACACTTGTCAATTTGTGCTTCCTCTGTTTGTGTCTTTCCCTATTTCTGAGATCCTATGTATTCCCTGCACCAAAGTCCTTAGGTTTGTCCCAATTCCTTCATTGATGGCCCTAATGATTTAAGGTTTTATGACGAGGTCTGTGATCCACCTTGAATTTCTTCTTGTGCATAGCATGAGGTAAGGGT
This sequence comes from Echinops telfairi, assembly GCF_000313985.2. NCBI lineage: Eukaryota > Metazoa > Chordata > Mammalia > Afrosoricida > Tenrecidae > Echinops > Echinops telfairi. The sequence goes on from NW_022111372.1 coordinate 3,647,032, forward strand.
CTTGCTTCATTTTTCTGCATGTAGATATCCATTTTCCCCAGCACCACTTGTTTAAGAGGGCATCCTCTTCCCATTTGGTATTTTTGGGGCCCTAATCAAAGATCAGTTGTCTGTGTGCTGATGATTTCATTTTTGGGGTTTCAGTACTTTTCCATTGGTCTGAATACCTATCATTATACCAGGACCCCGCTGTTTTGACCACTGTGGCTGTATAATAGGTGCTAAAGTCAGGTAAAACAAGCCCTCTGACTTTGTACTTCTTCTCAAGGAGTTCTGTACTAATTCTGGGCTTCTTCCCTTTCTATATGAAGTTAGTAGTCAGTTTTCCCAACTCTTTGAAGAAAGATGTTGGTATTTGTATTGGAATAGTGTTAAAGTATATAGTGCTTTGGGTAGGATTGGCAACTTTACTATATTAAGTCTTCCAATCCACAAGCATGGATGCCCTTCCATTTGTGGAGGTCATTTTGGGTTCTTGTAGTAGTATTCTGTAGTTTTCCTCTTACAAATCTTTTGATTTTTTGGTTAGTTACTTAGATATTTCAATTTGTGCTTGGCTATTTGATCTCTTCCATGATCTGGATCGATGTATACAGCCATCCAATAGGCTTCTGTTTGTTGATCTTGTAACCTGCTACTCTGTCATACTCCTCTATCATTTCTAGAACTCCTCTTGTGAAGCTTTTGAGGTTTGCCATATAGAAAATCATATCATTTGCGAATAATGATAGTTTCACCTCTTGTTTCCCCAGAAAATATCTTTGATGTCTTTCCTTTGCCTTATGTTGTTAGCTAAGACTGACAGTACAATGTTAATAAAGGTGGGGGAAAGGTGCAACCTTGTCTGGTCCCCTTTTACAATGGGGTTGTTTTCATCATTTCTCTACTGACTACCGTGTTAGCTGTTGGTTGTATATATAGCTTGTACTATAGTGCGGAATTTTCCTTTCATTCCTATCTTCTTGAGTGCCTTAAACAGGAATGAGTGTTGGATGTTGTTATACTAGCATCCTAGAAAGCGCTCAGGAGTTTTTCGTCTTTTTCTGTGCTCTGGATGAGATTCTGTAGGATTGGTGTCAGTTATTCCCTGACTGCTTGGTAGAATTTTCCTGTGAAGCCATCTAACTCAGGGGATTTTTTTTTTTTTTAGTTGTTATTCTCGTGATAACCTTGTCTATTTCTTCTAATGCTATGAGTCTGTTAAGGTTCTTGACATCCACCTGGGATAGCCTAGGAATGGATTGTTTATCCAAGTATTTGTCCATGTCTTCCAAGTTGTTGAATTCTTTGGCATGCAGGCTTTCATAATACAGTGTAATTAGACTTTAATTTCATTAGGGTCTGTTGTAATGTCCCTGTTTCATCTCTCATCCTGGCTACTTATATTTGTTCCTTCCTTTTTTGGTTAGGTTTGCCAATGCTTTCTTATTTCTTTCAGTCTTTACAAAGAACCAGCTTTTGTTGCATTGACTTTTTTTGCATTGCTCTCTTATTTTCCCTCTCATTTGTCTCAGCCCTTATTTTTATCACTTATTATTTATCTGTTCTTTGGCAATTAGTAGGATTGTCCTGTTGACTCCGCTCTAATTGCTGCAGGTGTTGTTCCATCGTATGAACCATAAATCTCTCTTTCTTTTTTGATGTGTGCATTTATCACTATCAAACTTCTTCTGCTAACTGTTTTTGCAGTGTCCCAAAGGTTTCGGTACATCATGTTCTCATTGTCATTGATTTCTAAAAACTTCCCAATTTCATCACCAGTCTGAGCCAGTACCCACTCATTTTTCAGTAATTATTCACCCTTCAATTGTTTGCCCATGTTTTTCTCCTAGTCTTTTCTTTTCTCAATTTCTGTGTCACCCAGGCCAAGGCAAACTTCCATTTGCATAACCCTGGCTTGCCTTTTCGTTTACAATGTCTTATATGAGGGACGAGGGGAGAAGACAGAGGATATCAGTGAGTAGGCTTAAGTCAATATGCTAGTTTCCTGTGAATACAGCTTCTGTGGCAAAATGATAAACATGAAAATTGCTTCATTTGGATGTCAGCTTTTAAAAAATTATTAGATTTAATTTCCGATGAAAATATGAAATAATGAGACAATAGGGAAGGAAATTAATGGAAAATTTTACTATATTTCATGTATTATTTAACATTATTTTAGCTCCTATTCTATATCATGCATTTTTCCAACTTCTTCAGAGTAGAGTGTTCCACTGTAGTTATTTATATTTGGGGAAGGATACTGGTTATTCTTTATTGTGTTGGGTGTTTTTTGGGGCTTTGTAGAAAGTATAGCAGTCCTCTTGTCCTCTACCTCTAGATGCTCAAGCCCTTGCCCAAATGTAATAAACAAACTATTCCCCCAAACAAAAACAAATGAACTCCCATTGAGTAAATTCCAATTCATAATTACCCTATATAGGATTTCTGAGATTGAAAATTTTACCAAATCTCAGAACCTTAGGTTTATATTCTTCAGGTAACAAATTCAACCCCCATCACCCACTGACAACCACTATTTTAGATTATTTTTCTGATTTAATCCTCAGAAAAGGTCCATGAGCTAGGTATCATCAATCCCTTCCGTTCCAGATAAAGGAAATTAAATCAAAATAGCTAATACAGAGGTGAACAGAGATTTGAATTCAGGTAGACATACATCAGGCATTTTATTCATATTATTTATTAATTATACAGAAATGGTTGGTCTCAAATACTATACAAGTCCAAATGCTTATTGAATTCATCCAAATAGGTAATTTGGGGGGTTGGGTGCACATTCTGATTATGTTTTCCTGAATTTTTATTTGTAGATAATTCTAAAACAGTGTCATGGAAAGTTAAGCAATCCTTGAACACATGTTGAAGTCATTATCCCTGCATTTTAGATATGGTATATACTTGTGTATAAGCCAAGTTTTTTAGCACATTTTTTAATGCAGTTTTCATGGTAAAATTAGGTGCCTTGGCTGATATTTGAGTTGGCTTATTCTTGAGTATATACAGTATGTTTAGAAGAAATTTTGCTGGGAAATATATCTGAATATCTGATCATCATAAAAATCAATATATTTAAAGTTAAATTAATAACACATTAACAATTATTTGTCATTGAGTTAATTCTCACTCTTAACGACCCTTTAGGGCAGAGTACAATTCTCCCTGTGGGTTTCTGAGGCTGGAAATCTCTACTGAAGTAGAAAGCTGATGGTTTTACTGCTGACCTGTGGCTAGCAGCCAAATATATCAACCATTAAGCTGCCTCAGTCCATGCAGCACACGCAACCCATTGCCACTAACTTGACTGTGACTCCTGTTGTGGTTGTTAGGTGCCTTCAAGTTGGTTATGACTGACAGTGACAGTGGTAACAAACCCTGCCTAGTCCTGTGTCATTCTCGTAATTTTCTGGCAATGGAGCCTATTATTATGGCATTATTCAATATTTTGTCCCTTGTATCTTTCGGGATTTCAACTTGAGACTTAAATTGTTTCTTATTTGTTTTATTTTAAAGTATACTGAGCATGTTCTTCTTTTTAGTTTTCCAGCTCCATGACTTTGCATATTTTATTATATTTTGTCCTGTAAAGCTGCCCTTTGTAATTTTTTTGTTCAGCTCGCTGACTTCATTTTTTTCAATCTGTAAATTAGAGCAAGTTTTAGAGTCTCTTCTGCTATCCTTTTTGATTTTTTTCTCTTTTAAATGTCTTTTTAATGACCTTTTAAATTCTTTATGTAAGGAGTTCTTGATGTCATACCACAGCCATTCAGGTCTTCTGTTACATTTAATGCATGCAATTTGTTATCGAAATTCATGTAGCATATACTCAATGTTGTATTTTGGCTGCCATGTTACTGTTTTTATTTTCTTCAGCTTTGAGTTAGTTAATTGTGCCAGCCTGGCCGATAATCACATGTGGGGCTGGTTGAAAGGCAGAGGGATAAATGGGTGGTGAAGCCTCGCCTTTCTAGTTCTCGGGTCTCTTGTTTTGTGATTGTTGCATCGGGTGCAGCTGCCTTAGCAGTTCCCTGCTTCAGCTTGCAAGATGGATTTCCTACAAGACATCCCCAAGGAGAAGCCGCATGGATCTATCCCGATGCAGCCCTGGGTGCTGGAGCAGCCATGTGGAGACCTTTGCCAGTGCTGAGATGCTTACACGTTCACTGACTCAGCTTTCCTCCTGCAGTCGGCATTATTGCCTCTGTTTTGTGAGGTGAAGGACTTTGTGGACTGGTGTTGGGTATGGGTTAATGTTGGACTTGTGGGCTTGGGCAGTATTGGGTTGGGATGTTTTCGTGATGCACATTTTCTTTGCATAAAACTCTCTCTTATACGTGAGTTGCTGTGGATTTGTTTCTCCAAAGTACCTAGACTAATACAAGCTTCAACCTGAAGTTACACATGAACAATTGATGGAGAGTTCCACTTGCCAGGCCTGTTTTTAACTTCTAATATTGAACTTCTCCATCATCCCATCAATATAGTCAATTTAATATATGCGTATTCTATATGGGGCAGTTCATATGTACAGTAGCTGTTTGTGTTGTTGAGTAAAGGTATTTGCTTTGAAGAAGTCAAGAGATCAAAGGATACATTGTGTTGGGTAAGTCTGTTGCATAAGACCTCTTTAAAGTTTTGAAAATCAAGGTTATTTGGAGTAGTAAGGCATGCCTGACCCAAGCCATTACAATTTGAACATTGAGTAAGAAAGACCAAAGAAAAAAATGATGCCTTTGAATTATGGTTTTGGCAAAGAATATTGAAAATATAATGGACTGTCAAAAGAGGAAACATCATTTCCTTGGAATCAGTACAGCCAGAGTGCTCCTAAGAGACAAGGATGGTAAGACGTGATTTCCCACACTTTGGACATACTATCCAGAGAGACAAGTCCCTGGTGAAGGACATCATACTCAATAAAGTAGAGGACCAGCTGAAAAGATGCCGTACAATGGACTGAAACATAAGAACAATTTGCAGGATGGTGGAGGACCGGGCAATTTTTCATTCTAGTGTACATAGAAGTCGCCATGAGGTATAAGTATCTTTATGGCACTAACAGCTACATGAAGAATTTGTTGGTCTTGCAAAATTCTGCCACAAGATCTGCACTTTAATTTTTATCACCAAGACCATTTTCTCCACATACTGTTTTCTTCCTTTCTGTTTCCATTATTTGCATTTCAATCACCAATAACAATCAATGCATCTTGAGTGTTTGTTTGGTCAATTTCAGACTGAAGAAGTTGGTAGAATTCTTTCTGCAACACTACCTTTAATGGTTGATGCATAAATTTGAATAATAGTTATTAACTATATTTTCTTTTAAGGGGATAGATACTAACCTGTCACAGATAGCATTGTAGTTAAATATAGATCTGAAGATGTACTTTTTGACTATGAAAGTTATGCCATTTCTCTTAAATCTGTCATTCTTGACATAGCAAACCATATGATAATCTAATTTAAAATGGTCAATAGCACTCCAGTGCAGCTTGCTAATGCCTAGAATATTAATCTTTATAAATTCCATTTTGTGTTAGTCTGGGTAGACTAGAAAAATCAATTAATAAACATTCACATATGTATAAGAAAAAATTTCATATACAAGAGCAGTTAAATATTGAGAAAACATCCCAGCCCAGTCCAGATCAAATCCTTAAGTCTGATATTGGCCCATATGTCTAATACCAATCTCTAAAGTCTTCTTCAGCCTCACAAAACACATGAAATGACACCAAATACAGGATGATGACAGGCCAGTGGGTAGAAAGTCTTTGGATACAGTGCCTTTGTAAGCACCTTAGTGCTGGCAGGGGTCTCTTCGTGGCTCCTCTATTTCCCAGGGCACGGGTCTATCTGCATCGTGCCATGTGTCTTGTCAGTAGAGCATCTCCAGGAGAGTAAGTGGAGAGAGAGAAAAGTCTCCCGTCCCCAAGGAGGAAATACAGCAGTACCCAGAATTCTCAGGAGAAGGCCCTGCCCACACAAAGATCTCATTGGCTGTCTCCAGATTGGCAGGCTAGACTCCACCCCTACATTCTTGATCCTCAAATTGACACCAGATTATGTAACCACCACACATTTCATTTTTGACTATTTCACATTTTATTAGATTCATAATTTGTACATTCTACGTTCTGATTATTAATTGATGTTTTCAGCTCTTTTTTATCATTTTGAGTCGTGCCCCATTAGTAAATGCAGGTCCCAGGGGCTTTACTCCATCCATGTGTTATTCAGGTCAACTCTACTTTGATAAAGCAAATCTTTTTCAATCATAGTTTTAATGCCTTCATCCTGAGGGTCTCTCATCTCCTGTACCTTTCTCTGACAATATCCAGCTTCTCTTCATGAGGTTTTTAATTTCTGAAAATGATTTGATGCTATCCATGAGATTTTCAGTGGCTCATTCCTCTGAAGTAGGTAGCCTATTTCTTCCGTATAGTGTGTTCTTAGTCTGGAAGGTGCTGAAAACTGTACATATTGGCTTACCAATTTTAAACTATAAATGATTTTCTAAATCATGCTGGGATTTTATATACCAGTGAAATGCCTTTCAGAGCCAAAGCAACACAACAACACTGCAGTACAACAAACTGACAGGTAAGTGGTGGATTCAGGGTTTCTGAGCATGCAAATCTTTTCAGAAGAAGCCCTTTTCCACAAGAAGCACCTTGTGGACGTTAATTGCCAAATTTGCAATCAGTAGTCCAGCAGTTACTCAACAGCACCTTCAGAATAAGCCCACCCTAATGTCAAGACAATTCTCCATCCTGTTCGGATGAAACCAAAGCAGGAACTCGTATTTTGCCTTAAACTTCTCTAACATGGAGTTCCTACAGAGCTTACATAAGCAGAATTTGGAATTTCTGTTATTTCAATCTGGCTTTCTGAATTTCAAAGACCTTTATTGTTTCCCCCAAAACATAGGGTGCAATTAAAAGAAGGGCTTGGGATATGGAGGAATTTGGAATGTTGGGACAGAAAAAAAGCTAGAAAACATAGGAAAATGAATTTAGAAAAGTGGTTTCCTCTTTTTAGTGTGTGTGTGTGTGTGTGTGTGTGTACACACAAATCCTCTCTAAGCTTATTAGGATATGAAACTATTAAATCGATTCTGTCAAGAATTTTATTTCCAGTAAATAAATAAATACAAATAAATACAATTTTTCTTTCTACATTCAGATAAGATTTATATTTGACTATTTAATTAATTGAAAACCTTTAATTTCCAAACTTCCTGTGTAAGTCTTTGTAGCTTTCAAATTTGGCTAGCTCATAGAAGCAAGCAGAATGGGGAATGAATTGTCTTTTGCAAATTTGGGAGAATTAATTCCTAAAAGATGGAAATTCCAGAGTGTGCTAAAAATAAATGTAATATAGTGTGTATGGGTTCATTGCAGGTCATAATTGAGTTTTTATTTACCCTTTCAAGGACATATGCAAAGCTTTATTCCCTTATCATAGTACACACAGGTGACATTTCTCAGTTGTCTGAGTTTTCAATTATGGATACTGTGGAAAGTAAAAGATGGCTATATTATTAATACCACCGGCAGCGTGTCAGTAATTGAAATTCTGTGATATTAAATATGCTCATGTAAAGGTATATGTTATTTCTACTCAGTGGTGTGCAAACACTCTGGCTGAAGTGGTGGGATTATAGGGAAATACTCTGCAGAGATAAAAACAGAGTAGAATTCTATTGAGAGCCGTTAAAAGCCTCTCTTGTTTCAAGTGGTTTGTTAAATAATCAAGGCCAAAATTTAAATAGTTAATTACATGGAGTCTTCACTACAGACTTCTGGTTAAAGTTTTACTATATTTTCCTAAATTTGAAAATGAGGAAAATATCATTAATCACAATTTAGATAATAATTTATAGTTTAAAAATTCCATACAAGTTTTTGAGTAAGAGTTTGAAAAGATTAGAGGTATCGGGAAAGAGACTGGCCATAACAATTTTCAGACAGCAAGATAGGAAAAGGGTTAAGAGGATAGGTTTTCCCATCATGTAATCTGTGTAACAAAGCTAGGATTATATTCTTCTTTTCTTGAAATGTTGTCATCACAGGAAATTCTTCATAATTGTTTATGAGCATTAGCATTATTCTGTATGATAGATCCCAGATGTTTAAATATAAAGACATTTTTTTGATAAAATGAATTATAGCAACTAAAGCAACAAATTAAAAGCATATTCTCAAAACAAAAACAAATAATAGACTTGATATTTAGTCACATATTTAAGATATCACTGTTCCAGATTCCTTTTTATATTTTTGTTGCTTAGCTGAACATCTGTTTTTTAATATATCCATTTTAGACAATAAATTCAAATAATGATTTTATTTTCTGTGTACAAAAATGACTGTCCAACATTTCCAGGGGATGAAAACTTATTTGGCATGTAATTAAAGTGTGTGCTATACTGATAAAATACTTCTGTCACTGTTAATGACCAAATGGAACAGCATATTTGGGGCAGAATAGAAATTAACCAGTGATAGCAAATAATGGTGAAGAAAGAGAGATGTATTGTAAAACAAACTCCAAAAACATATTTTTTTTAAATCTCTGGCTATGTTAGGATATTATGATAGTATTAATTTAGAAATGGTCAGAGCAAAGTATATGTAGATAAATAAATAAACAACATTTTTATCACAATAGTATGAATATTAGACTATATTCTTTCATATTATTAGTTAATAGAATCCTTATAACAGGTTAGTGACCATAAATACTTGTGAAAAGAATCAATACTGGTTAGTAACCTATATAAATTATTACAAGGGTTTGTCATATGCAAACTCAAAAGAACTAAACAGAAAATAGGAAAAAGTATATTAGCACCACTATCTAAACCTGAAGACTAGATTTTATTTTATTAGATAACAAAATTTCAAAGTAACTAGTTATGATAGAAGGCTGGAAAAAGAGACTTAAAAAAGTTTGTGGGAAAATTACATAATTTTTTACTTCAAGTTTCTATGAACATTTTGAATCCTTACTCAATGCACAACTTCCTTCATCTTGTATATGATTTTATTGAAAATTTTTTTCATAGTAGATAAAAATAAAAATTAATATTCAATTAAAAATAAAGAATCTAGGCCCTTAAACAGAAGTTCAAAAAGACTTTAGTATAGCTTCTAAGAGATGGGATGTCTGAGATAAGAAATGAAAAATGAGCAAAATTTATTATTAAATTTTTATTAATTCGAAAAGTGTCCAAAATGTAGTAAAAAAATTGGACAATACATCAAGGCAATGCTTTCTTTTTCAATGGATGTGGAAATAATTTTTCCATGCTAATAAATGAATAATTTTATATGTAGCTATGAAAATCCATTTTAAAATGATCTGAAACATACTTAAATTATGTTATAAGTTGAATTTATTCATTGAATGATGTGATGGTTGCTGTTGCTGTTTTTATTAAGTGCCATGAATTGATTCTGACATAGTGAGCCAATGAACAACAGAAGCAAAACCAAACAAAACACTACCTAGTCCTGTACCAATGTCACACTTGTCCTTTCTTATCTTTGACTCATCGTCCAACCACGGCGACAGTTCATCTTGTCCAGGGTCTTCCTCTTCTTCACTTCCCCTCTCCTTTATTAAGCTGAATGTCCTGTTTCATGTACTGGTCTATCCTGCTGATATGTCCAAAGTAAGGAAGATGAAGTCTTGCCATCCTTGCTTTGAAGGAGCTTTCTGGCTGCATTCCTTCGAAGAAAGATTTGTTTATTGTCTTGGCAGTCCATGTTACTTTGGACCTTCTTCACCAGCACCATAGTTCAAATGCATGGTTTCTTCCCAAATATCATAATTCATGTCCAACTTTCACGTGCATTGAGGTGGTTGAAAATAACATGGTTTGGGTCAAACTCATCTTAGTCCTTGTATCATCTTTGCTTTAAAGAGGTGTTATGTTGTAGATCTGCCAAAGCCATATCTATTTTCCCATGATTATTGATTGTGGATATGAGCAAGACAACTTCAACCCTTCCTCTTGGTTTCAGGGTGTTATCCTGGTCCAGTTGTGATTTTTTTTATATCTATATATTTATATAACATATATTATATATATCATATATATATCACATATATATTTATATATAATAATATATATTATATCTATATTCTATATCTATATCTATATTTTTATATCTATATTCACAGTGACTGCTAATCCATACTGAAGGCTGCAATTCTTGATCTGTATCAGCAAGGTGCTCAGGTTCTCCTCACAGCAAGCAAAGCTGTGTCAGCTCCATATCACAGAGTTAAATAGCCTTCCTCCAATCCTGATGCTGAATTCTTCTTTATATAATCCAGGTTGACTCTCTGCTCAGCATACAGATTGAACAATTATGGTAAGAGGATAATACTCTGAAGCACACCCTTCTCGATACTGAAGAATGCAGTGTTCCCTTGCTTTGTTCATACAGCTGCCTCTCGATCCATATACAGGTACCACATTTTGTTATGGAATTCTATTATTCTCAAGGCCATCCATGGTTTGTTATGAACTAGATAGTCAAATGCCTCTGCATAGTCAAAGAAAACACTAGTAGATACCTTTCTGCTAGTCTCTGCTTTCAGCCAAGATCCATCTGACCTAGCAATGATATTCCATGTTTTACATCTTCTTCTGAATTCGGTTTGAATTCCTGGTAGTACACCATGTGTACTACTGCAACCGATGTAGAAAGATCTTCAGAAAAAAATTACTTGTGTGTTATATCAATGATATTGCTCTATAATTTGTGCTTTGTGAGATCACCTTTCTTTGGAATGGGTGCAAATGGTACAAATGGGTACAACTCTTGCAGTCCGGTGGCCATGTAGCTCTCCTGAAAATGCCTTGGCATAAACGAGAGCAGGCTTTCAATGGTTCACTAGTTTTTGAAATATTTCAGTCCATCAGTCCATAATGCCTTCTTTGCATCTTGGATGCCTTGTATTGTTGGTTACACTATAGGTTCTTGCTCATATGTTACTTCTTGAAGTAATTGAATGTTGATCAGTTCTTTTTGGTACAAACACTGGTTTTCTCTTATCTTTTTGTTGCTTCCTAAATCGTAAAGTATTTTCCCATAGAATCTTTCAATATTGTAAATAGAGACTTGAATTTTTAATTTACTGATTTCAGTTTTAAATATGGTGCGTATCTTTTTTTTATTTCTTTATTACAAGTGTTTGTATATTTCATTATAATAACTTACATTGCCTTCTCATGCTGCATTTGGAACTTTCTATCCTGTCTGTTTATTTAATCATTTCTCCTCTTGCCTTGACTACTCTATGATTAAAAGCAAGTTTCAAAGTCTCTTCTAACACCAACTCTGATTTTTCCTTTCTTTCCTGTCTTTTCCATGATCATTTGCTTCCTTCTATTATGATGTTGTTGATGTCATCCCTCAGCTCATTGCGTCTTCTGTCATTAATGTTCAGTGCATCAAAACTGATCTCGAGGTGTTCTAAAAATTCCAGTGGGCTATCCTTAAGGGCATAGTTTTGCTCTTGTGGACTTCTTTCAATTTTTTTTCAACTTGAACTTGAACTTATTTATGAGCAACTGATGATACCTTTTAAGTAGTCCTCTGACCTAGTGTTAGCTGGTGATGGTGAGTTTCTCTATTCTATCTTCCCACCAAACAAAACTCACTTCCATCAAGTTGATTCTGATGCATTGTGACTCTATAGGACAAGGTAGAGTTCCTCCTGTGAGTTTCAGAGAATGTAATGCTTTGTGGGAGTCTAAACCCTTTCTCCCTTGGAGAGGCTGGTGGTTTCAAACAACTGACCTTTTGTACTGCAGCCCAAAGTATAACCATTATGCCACCAGGGCTCCTTCTCTTCCTACAGATGTAGTCAATTTGATTTCTGTGTATTCCATCTGAAGAAGTCCATATTTATAGTCACTTTTTCTGCCCTTGAAATTGTTATTTATTAGGTACAAGTTGTTGGTCTTGCAACGTTCTCTTATGGGATCTCCAAATTTTTCTATCACCAATGCCATATTTTCCTATTATTGTTCATTATTCTTTGTTTCCAGTTTTTTCCTTTCAATCAATAATAATAAATGCATTCTGATTGCACGTTTAATCAACTCCAGACCAAAGACATTGGAAAGATTCATCCATTTCTTCACCACTTGCCTTTAGTTGTTGGTGCATAAATTTGAATAATATTTGACTGGATTTCCTTGTATATGGATGTGATATCCAATCACAAAAAGCATTGTACTTCAAGACAGATCATGAGATATTATTTTTGATGATAAATCAAACACTATTCTTCTTGAATCTGCCATTCACAGTATAGTACATAATATGATTGCCTGATTCAAAATAGAAAATTCCAGTACATTTCAGTTCACTAACACCTAAGTTATCCATTGATTTATGTTCCATTTCATTTGTGATGACTTCTTGTAGATTCATACTTCACACATCTGAATTCCCATGATTGATATTGGTCTGCTGCTGGTTCTCCTCATTTTGAGATGTGTCTCAGCAGCAAGTGAAAATCATGAAGGCTTTCCTCCAGGAGGATTTTCTCCAGTCACATCTTTATGGAGGACACTTCTCTGAGCAGGCAGACTTCCCTCGTATTTTGAGGGCTTATCATCTGACGCTATCTCTCCTAATATCCTGCTGCTACTCATGAGGATGTAGTCTGTAACAGTGCTTTCCTGCTACTCACAAGGGTTTCAGTGGCTAATTTTTGACATGAACAATCTACTTACTCCTTCTTTGCAGTATGTTCTTATGCTGGAAGTGCTACTAAAACTTGCTCATTTGCAGTGACCCTGCCAGTATTTTCCCCACTCTTACGCCACTGTTCTGTTTACCCATTGTTCACGTTTTAGTAATTCCTCTCAGATACAATTCAATGTTCAAATACCAGAGGGAAAAGCTACCTATTCCTCCCTGTCAATTTTAGAACACTGACTCTTCTCTGGTACCTGTTATTATTGACTCCTTGCTCCTCTCCCGCTCCCCACGCCCTACCATGCCCCCCAGGGGCATTGGTCCACCTGCTGTCCACATGGTTGCCAAGCCTGAATATCTTACATAGGTGAACACTAAAAAAACAGGTAGTCACAAGTCCAACAGGAATCATGACATAGATCAAATGAATACCTCTGTGTTAAAGAGAGAGAGAGAGAGGTACACTAAAAAGCATCAGCTCAGTCCCCATTCCTCTCAGGGTTACATATCCTGGGTCCTGTTTACCTAACAACACATGCACTCTTTTATTCTTCAGCATTCATGTCCCCAAATCGAGCGTCCTATCAGTCCACATGACTATTCCCTCAATCAGGGAGGGAGCGGTCTGGTGTCCCACCTCAGTTAAACTGGGCTCTTGCACTCGCATCTTGGTTTGACTCCAGATCGGCTACTCTCCCCAAACTGTATCTTTAGGGCAGTCCTCTGCAGCACTGTCATCTGAGAAGATATCTCATCTCCCGAGGGGAGGCCAGCCTTGCAGTCATCTCCGAGAGCTAGCTGCTCTGAGTGGGAACATGTCCCTTGTGAATTGGCACACCCAAAGGAGTTCTACTCTTGCTCTCACTTTGCTGTGGAAATATAGCAAGACCCTGCCCTTGGGTGGGTTAGTGTCCTGACCCTCCATTGCTGTCATCATTCTTCTGCCACACCCCTGTGGGCCTTAAGGGTGTATGGGGTGGGGTCGGGTGGGTGGGGGTGGTTGTAGCACAAGGGCTAACTGAATCTGATCTAGATGACATATGAATCATTGGCTCTTGCCAGAATTGGGAATTGTGTGTTGTGCGTGTTTTCCCTTATGCTTGATCTGCTGTTTGAACTTAGCCTCAGTGGACTAATTTTGTTCTTGACCCTTTGTGCTTGGCTAACTTCACTCAACCTAATGTCCTCCAACTCTTTCCACAAAATGAGGTGGTTCATAGTTTCATCAGTATTTATTAGAGATGTGTAGTATTCCATTGTGTTTATGTATCAGATCTTTTTTTACCCATACATCTATTGATGGAAATTTAGGCTCGTTCCAATTTTTTGCAATTCTGAACTGCACAGCAATGAATATTGATCTTATTTCTTCTGGGTATATGTCCACAAGTAGAATTGTTGGGCTATATGATAACTCCATTTCCATCTGTTTTAGGTATTTCCAAATCACTTTCCACAGTGGCTATACATATCTACAAGACCACAAGCAGTGAATAAGTGTTTCTCTTTTTTTTAAATTGGGCTATCTTTGGGGGTGTTATCTCATAGTTGTTTTGATGTACATTTCCTAAATGGCTAATGATCTGAAATGTTTTCGCATGTATTTGTTTGCCATTCAGATTTCCCCCTTTGTGAATCTTCTGTTCAAGTCCTTTGCTCACCTCCTCAGTGGGCTTTGTATTTTTGTTGCTGTAAACTTGCAAGATTCTGTAGATTTTAGTAATAAGCCCTTTTTCTGATAGCTTGTGTTATTCTGGGTACTTTAAAGAAACAAATCCACAAAAACTCATGTATAAGAGAGAGTTTTATATAAAGGATAAATGCACATTAAGAAAACATCCCAACCCAGTGCTTCCCAACCCCACAAGTCCAACATTAGCCCATATGTCCGACACCAATCCACAAAGTCCTCCTCCATCTCACAAAACACACACTAGGATGCTGACTGCAGGAGGAAAGCAAAATCAGTGACTGTGTAAGCATCTCAGTGTTGGCAGGGGTCTCCATATTCCTGCTCCAGCACCCAGGACTGCATCAGGGTAGGTCCATGTGGCTTCTCCTCAGGGATATCTTGCAGTAAGTGAGCCTTGCAAGCTGAAGCAGAGAACTGGCTAAGGCAGTTGCACCCTGGTCCACCCATCACAAAGCAAGAGACCTGAGAACTAGAAAGGTGAGGCTCAATGAGCCATTTATCTTTCCGCTCTTCAATTAACCCCACATGTGTTTATTGACCAGGTTGGCACAATGATCTTTAACTATCTCACATGTCATTACTAAATGTCTTTTTTCAGCCTGTGGGCTCTCTTATCACTCTCTTGATGAAGTATTTTGTTGTACACAAGTGTTTTATCTTTAGTAAGCTCCACTCATCTATTTCATCTTCCTCTGGGTGTATATCCTTCCTTCTTTCTTTCTTTCTTTTTTTTTTTGGTCTATCCTTTCTTATTTCTGATAGACCCTACATTTCCAGCACTAAGGTTCCTAGCTTTGTCCTAATTTTCTCATTGATGATCCTTATAATTTGGGGTTTTACCTTCAGATCAGTGATACACTATGAATTTGTTCTTGTGTATGGAGCAAAGAAACATGACCTTCATGTTTCTATAGGTTGATATTTAGACTTCCAGAACCATTTGTTGAAAAGGGCATCAGCTTCCCATTTGATATTTTTTTGACCTTTGTCAAAGATCAGTTGTCTATATGCTGCTCTTTTTATTTCTGGATTTTCTGTCCTTATCCATTGGTTTAGGGATCTATCATTATATCAGTACCATGTTGTTTTGACAACTTTGGCTGTAGAATACATTTTAAAGTCAGATTATGTAACCTCACCCACTCTGTTCTTTTTCTTGAGTTAGCTCTTTGCCAATTTTGGGCTTCTTCCCTTTCTGTTTGAAGCTGGTAGTCAGTTTTCATATTTCTTTGAAAAATGATCCTGGAATTTATACCTGGATTGCACTGAATTTATATAGTACCCTTAGGCAGGATTGATATCTTTACAATATTGGTTCTTTCAATCCATGAGCTTAGGATATTCTTCTACTTGTGAAAATCCTTTTTGGTTTCTTGTAACAATGTTTTATGGTTTTCATCATACAAATCTTTTGGGGTTTTTTTGGTTAGGTATATCCCTACCTTTTTCAATTTATGCTTGGCTATTGTGAAAGCTGTAACTTTTTGATATCTTTTTCTGTAATTCCATCAATGGAATTTAGCAATTCAATTGACCACATCTCTTTAATGTTTCCAGCAATTCCAGGGAATACTGTGACCTCCAGGACACTGTTGAATAGATGTGGGGACAAGGGACATCCTTGTCAGTTCTGCTTTTCAAAAGATGAATGTTTTCATCTTTTCTCCATTGATTGTAATGCTGGCTATTGGTTTTTCATATATAGTTTTTATTCTACTTAGGTAATCCTACCCTGAAGGTAATTCTACTCTGGAACTCAGGAAGTTCTAATCCTAACTTCTTGAGTGTTTTAATTAGGAATGGGTGGTGAATGTTGTCAAATGCTTTTTCTGCAAATATTATATTCTTATATGGTTCTTGTCCTTTTTCTTGTTAATGTGGTAGATATTGTTGATGGCTTTCTGGATGTGGAAACCAGCCCAGCCCCTTCTTTCCATGATATGAATTCCACTGGATTATGATGAATTATTTTTTATATATTTTTGTATTCTAATGGCCAAGATTTTGTTGAGGATTTGGATCTATGTTCGTTAGAGATATTGGCCTGTAGTACTCTATTCTTATGGGATTCCTGGCTGGCTTTGGTATCAGTGTTATACTAGCATCATAGAATGTGTTTGGAAGTGTGCCATCCTTTTCTATGCTCTGGAAGAGTTTGTTTAGGATTGGTGTCAGCTCTTCTCTGAATGCTTAATAGAATTCTCATATGAAACCATCTGGGCTGGGGCCTTATTCATTTGGGAGTTCCTTGATAACCTTATGTGTTAGTCTCGGTAGACTAGAGAAACAAATTCATAGAAACTCATATGTGTATAAAAGAGAGTTTTAAATAAAGGGTAATTGTACATTAAGAAAACATTGGAACCCACTCTAGTCCAAACCCATAAGTCAGATATTAGCCCATATGTCTGATACCAATCTATAAAGTCCTCTTCAGAATCACAAAACACATGTGATGACGCCAAATGCAGCACAATCACAGGGCATTGGGTAGAAAGCCTTTGGGTCCAGTTGTGAGCATCTCAGTGCTGGCAGGCGTCTCTATGTGGCTTTTCCGGCTTCAGAAGTTTGGTTGCATCAGGGTAGCTCCATGTGGCTTCTCCAGCTCAGGGCACTAGCATAGTTCCATGTGCCTTTTTTTAAATTGTTTTATTAGGGGCTCATACAACTCTAATCACAATCCGTACATACATCAATTGCGTAAAGCACATTTGTAAATTCATTGCCCTCATCATTCTCAAAACATTTGCTCTTCTCCTAAGCCCTGGCTCCTCATGTTTCCCCTCCTTACCCCCTACCCATTCCATCATGAAACCTTGATAATTTATAAATTATTATTTTGTCATATCTTGCCCTGTCCGACATGACATCTCCCCTCACCCACTCTTCTGTTGTCTGTGCCCTAGGAAGGAGGTCACATGTAGATCATTGTAATTGGTTCCCCCTTTCCAGTCCACCCTCCCTCCACCCTCTCAGTATCGCTACTCTCACCACTGGACCTGAAGGGATCATCCTCCCTGGATTCCATGTGTTTCCAGTTCCTATCTGTACCCAAGTACATGCTCTGGTCTAGCCAGAAATGTAAGGTAGAATTGGTATCATGATAGTGGGGAGGGGAGGAAGCATTTAGAAATCAGAGGAAAGTTGTATGTTTCATCATTACTATGTTGCACCCTGACTGGCTCGTCTCCTCCTCGAGATCCTTCTGTAAGGGGGTGTCCAGTGGCCTACAAATTGGCTTTGGGTCTCCACTCTGCACTACCTGCCCTCATTCACTATGAAATGCTTTTTTGTTCTGATGATGCCTGATACCTGATCCCTTCGACAACTCATCATTGCACAGGCCAGTGTGCTCCTTCTATGTGGGCTTTGTTGCTTCTGAGCTAGATGGTTATGTTTTGTTTTGTTTTTTTGTCATTGGTTTGTTGTTGTTTTGTTGTATATTGTTACTTTGTTTGGCTCTGTCTTGTTTTTGTGTATGTTCTTATCTCCACAGGTTTTTCTAAATAGGCTGGATGAACAATCTGGAGGAGAAAACAACTGGACTGACAGTTCTGGGAGGACATGGGAGAAGGGGAGGTGGGCGAAAAGGTAGTGGTGTTAACAAACCCAGGGACAAGGGAACAACAAGTGATCCAAATCGGTGGTGAGATGGATGTAGGAGGCCTGGTAGGGTGTGATCGAGGGTAATGTAACCAAGAGGAATTACTGAAACCCAAATGAAGACTGATAGTGGGACAGGAGGAAAGTCAAAGGAAATAGAGGAAAGAGCTAGGAGGCAAAGGGCATTTATAGAGGTCTAAATAAAGGCATGTGCATATGCAAATATATTTATATATGAGGATGTGGAAATAGATCTATGTGCATATATTTATATGTTTAGTATTAAGGTAGCAGAAGGACATTGTCCTCCACTCAAGTCCTCTCTCAATGAAAGAATAATTTCTTCTATTAAATTGGCATTCTATGATGCTCACCTTCCCAACACAGCCACTGAAAACAAAGCGAGTGAATAAGTAAAAGTGGTGAAGAAAGCTGATGGTGCCTGGCTATCAAAAAGATGTAGCATCTGGGGTCTTAAAAGCTAGAAGGTAAACAAGCAGCCATCTAGCTCAGAAGCAACAAAGCCCACATGGAAGAAGCACACCAGCCTGTGTGATCACAAGGTACCAAAAGGATCAGGTATCAGGTATCAAAGAACAAAAATTCCATAACATTGTGTGCTCACCTCCTTGATATGATCACTGAAGACAAATGGGTGCATAAGCAAATGTGGCGAAGAAAACTGATGGTGCCCGCCTAGCAAAAGATGTAGCGTCTGGGGTCTTAAAGGCTTAAAAGTTCCATGTGTCTTGTCAGCTGCAATATGTCCCAGGGAGTGAGCAGAGAAAGAAAGTTGTCTTCTACATCCAAAGGGGAATTACAGGAATTTCCAGAATCTTCCAGAGAAAGCCATGCCCACACAGAGGCTATGACCCAGTTGACAGACTAGACTGCACTCATTCACTCTTAATCCTCTCAAGGCCCAAATTGACACCAGATTATGTAACTACCAGAGCTTATCTATTTCTTATTTTGCTAAGGGTACTGTTTAGGTTCTTGACATTCATCTGAGATAATTTGAGGAGGGATTATTTTTGCAGGTATTTGTCTATATCCTCCAAGTTGTTGGAGTATTCTTGGAGTACCATCCTTCATAGTACAATGGGACTAGTCTTTTAATTTCATGGGGGTCTGTTGTAGTTTCCCCTATTCATCCCTCATACTGGATATTGACGTCTGCTCCTTCCTATCTTTTGGTAGGTTTGTTAGAAGTTTGTCAATTCTGTTAACCCTTTCAAATAATTTTTACTGTGTTGATTTTTTTCATTTTTGGCTTTTTGTTTTCCCACTCATATATGTCTTCCTTGATTTTTATTTATTTTCTTTTGATATTAAAAGGATTGTTCCTGGCTATCAAAAGATATAGCATCTGGGGTCTTAAAGGCTTGTAGGCAAACAAGAGGCCATCTAGCTCGGAAACAACAAAGTCCACAGAGAAGAAGCACACGAGCCTGTGCGAACA
>NW_022111372.1:3667389-3673116 GCF_000313985.2 Echinops telfairi
GAATTTTGGGAATGATGAGGGCAACAAATGTATAGATGTGCTTTACACAATTGATCTATGTATTGTGATGAATTTTATGAGCCCCAATAAATTGATTTATAAATAAATAAATAAATAAATAAAAGGATCGTTCTATTGAGTCGTTTCCAACTGCTGAAGGTTTTGTGATGAGTTATCAACCACAAGTCTCTCTTCTTTCTTCATATGTGCATGTATTGCTATCGAGCTTTGCTGCATTCCATAGGTCTGGGTTTGCTGTACTCTCATTCTCATTTGTTTCTAGGAACCTCCTAATTCATACTCTAATTTGGACCAATGCTTATTCCTTTTTAAGAGGTAGGTTATTTAGGCTCCATGTGTTTCCCATTGTTATTTTGTTCTTTCTTTTGTTGATTTCCCAGGTTTATGGTGGAGTGGTCAGAGAAAAAAATCTGTGGACCTCGATGTTTGAATTTATTCAAACTTGATTTGTGAACAAGCATGTAGCTATTTTCAAATACATACCATGTGCACTTGAGCAAAATCTGTATTTTTTTCTTTTTTGCAGTGTGGTGGACGACTCTAAATATATCAGGTCATGTTGTCTGATTGTATAGTGTGTAGTTCTGTAGCCTCTTCATTGAGCTTCTTTCCTGCTGATCTATGTTTCTTGGAGAGTGGTATATTAAAGGCCCCTACTATGATTGTCAATCCTATGGTTTCTTTTTTCATCTATTAAAAGATTTGGTTGGTGAATTTCCTGAGTCTCTTGTTGGGGGCATATGTTTATCATAATCCCAAAATATTGGTCTACTGATCCCTTAAGCATTACATAGTGCCTATGCTTATGACTTGTTATAGCTTGCACCTTGACATCAATTTTGTGAAAGATTAGATTTGCAACGCCTGCTTTTTTTTATATATAATCATTTTATTAGGGGCTCATACAACACTTCACAATCTGTACATACCTCATTTGTGTCTAGCACATTAGTACATATGTTGACTTCATCATTCTCACAACACCTGCTTTCTACTTGAGCCCTTGGTGTCAGCTCCTCATGCCTGCTTTTTTTTTTCTTAGATTGCCATTCACTTGATAAATTTTTTCCATCCTTTGACCTTCAAACAGTTTTTGCCTGTGAACTTGAGATGTGTCTCAGGCAGACACAAAATTGATGAATTTTGTTTCATAGTCCACTCTTGCTTTTTGTTGTTGACTTCAGTGTAGACTGGATTTGTTCCTTTAATACAAATGTGGCAAAGAAAGCTGATAGTGCCCGGCTATTAAAGATATAGCATCTGGGGTCTTAAAGGCTTGAAGGTAAAGCGGCCATCTAGCTCAGAAGTAACAAAGCCCACATGGAAGAAGCACACTAGCCTGTGTGATCACAAGGTTTCGAAGGGATCAGGGATCAAGCATCATCAGAACAAAAAATCTTATTATAGTGAATGAGTGGGGGAGAATGCCTGGTGGAGACCCAAAGCCCATTTGTAGGCCACTGGACATCCCCTTAAAGAAGGATATCAGGGAGCAGACGAGCCACTCAGGGTGTGATGTAGCATGATAAAAAATACAATTTTCCTCTAGTTCCTAAATGCTTCCTGCTCCCCCACTATCATGATCCCAATTCTACCTTGCAAGTCTGGCTAGACCAGAGGATGCACACAGGTATAGATAGGAACCGGAATCCAGGGAGGATGATCCCTTTAGGACCAGTGGTGTGAGTGGTGATACTTGGAGGGTAGAGGGAGGGTGGGTTGGAAAGGGGCAACCCATTACAAGGATCTACATTTGACCTCCTCCCTGGGGGACGGACAACAGAAATGTGGGTGAAGGGAGACTTTGGACAGGGCAAGATATGACAAAATAATAATTTATAAATTATCAAGGGTTCAGGAGGGATGGGGGAGCCAGGAGGGAGGGGGAAAATGAGGAGCTGATGCCAGGGGCTTAAGTGGAGAGCAAAATGTATATATGGATTGTGATAAGAGTTGTATGAACCCCTAATAAAATGATTAAAAAATATTCTTCTCTAGTACCACAATTCAAATGAATTAATTCTTCTTTGGTCTTCCTTATTCAATGTCCACCTTTCCCATGCATATGAGGTGATGAAAAACACCCTGGCTTGTATCAAGCACACCTTAGTTTTCAACATTACATCCTTACTTTTCAATACTCTAAAGAGGTCTTATGCTGCAGATTTATATAAGGGAACATGTCTTCAGATCTCTTTACTGCTGCTTCCATGGGCATTAATTGTGGATTCAAGCAAGGTAAATCTATAAGAACTTCAACATTTTCTCTATTTATTTTGATGTTAAGTACAGATCCAGTTTTGAGGATTTTGGTATCCTTTACACTGAGTTCTAATCCATACTGTAGGCTGCAATCCTTGATCTTCATCAGCAAGTGCTTCAAATCTTCTACACATTCAGCAAGCAAGGTTGTGCCATCTGCATATTTCAGATTGATTATAAGACTTCCTTCAATCCTGATGTGACAGTCTTCTTCAAATAGAGTGGCTTCTGTGATTTGTACAGCATACAGATTGAATAGACATGGTGAAAGGAAGAACAGCCTGATGAACACCTGTCCTGATTTTAACTATGCAGTATACTCTAGTTAAGTTTATACAGGTGCCTCTTGGTCCATGAACAAATTCCACATGAACACAATGAAATATTCTGGAATTCCTATTCTTCTCTAGGCTATCCATAATTTATTTTGGATAAATACCTTTGCATAGTCAATAAAACACAAGTAAACGTCTTTCTGATATTTACAGTTTTGAGGCAAGAGCCGTCTGATATCACCAATGATATCCCTTGTTCTGTGTCTGAATCCATCCTAAATCAGGCAGAGTTATAACTCTACAATTGTATTTTGATATTATGTATGCTCCTTAGAGGCAAGGATGGTGAGACTTTGTCTTACATTCTCTGCACACGTTATCAGGAGAGATCAGTCCCTGGAGAAGGGTGTCATGTTTGGTAAAGTAGAAAGGCTGCAAAAAGCGGGAATGTCTACAAGGAGATGGATTATTTCACCCGTCGCTGCAAAAATAGGCTCAAGTGTAGTAGGAAAAGTGTGATGAGGGTGCAGGAGTAGTCAGTTTTCTCTTCTCTTGTGCATAAGTTTGCTATGAGTCAGAGCCAACTGAGTGGCACCTAACAACAACAAAAATGACAACGTTTTAAAGGGATGTGTTATGTATCGGGCTGCGGTCAAGAAGGGCAGCAGTTCGTAACCAGTAGCAGCTCAATGGGAGAAAGAAGGGGTTTTCTATTCTCTGAAAGAGTTACAGACTCAGAAATCCATACAGGCACTTCTATCCTGTCCTAATGTAGTAACCATGGATCAGAATATACTCTATGGCAGTGAGTTGGCTTAGGTTTGGTTTAATATATGATCAAGATACCAAGATGTATTTAAGTGCCAAGGTGGATTTTGATAGCTAAGGTTTTGTTTTAACTTTGTTGGGTCAGGAATCTCAATAGCTGGGCAATTAAGATGTAGTTGTTCCAAATGATATGATCTAATATAATAGAATCTACTTCATGATGAAATACGCTACAAGTAGTTATTCAAGTGCAAAGGAGTCTCCTTAAGGGTGTTGAGTGGTAGTCAATTAATATGGCTTTTCTAGCTATAATTCTGCAGCACAAAACTTCTTCAAAGTTTTAAACAAGGATTTTATGTTGAGGACCGAGATGCACCTTATCTAAGCATGGTATTTTCTTCTCTTTACAAAATAAATTAAATAACTTTTTTTTAACATTAATGTACATCTTATACAATTCGATAGTTATGACATATTAAAAAGAATTGTGCGATTATTACTACAATTAATTTTAGAACACCTTCTTTCTTATTAGCTCTCTTGTAACCCCAAGAAACTCTTAATCCAGTTAAAGTCTCTATAGATTTACCTATCCTGGATTTCCTACATAAAAACATATACGTTTTGAATCTTATAATCACTTGTAAAAGACCCTTTTAAAGTGTTGAAGATCAAGGACATTACTTTGAGGATTAAAGTATTCCTGTTCCAAGCCATGATATCTGCAACTGTCTCACATGCAACTGGAACTTGTACCATACATAAGGAAAACTGAAGAAAATTGATTAATTTTAATATGGTGCTGATGTGCATTATTGAAAATACCATGGACTTCCAAGAGAACTATGGATCTCTCTTGGATAAAGTACAGTGAGAATGTTCCTTTGAACTGAGGTTCGCAAGACTTCATCTCATGTCCTTTGGTCATGCTGGTAGGAGAGGCCAGTCCCTAAAAGGGACAACATACTTGGTAAAGTAAAGGGGCAGCGAATGTGAGGAAAGCCCTTGAAGAGATGGGTTGATGCAGCGGCTGCAAGAGTGGGTCTCAATCCAAAAATAATTGTGAAGAGGGGCAGTACTGAGCAGTGTTTCCTTTTGTTGTGTGTGGCTTCCCTGAGGGTTGGAGCTGACTCGAAGGCACCTGAGAACAAGAAGCCATAATTCCTTACATGATGTATTGTAATTATGGACTCCACGTCTGTGGAGTGTGGAGTCTGAAGAGTGTTCACTATTTAAAGATTAAGTGGAGTTAATTCCATACTTTAGTAGACTGTATGAATCACGTCAGATCCTCTTGTTTCCTTGGGCATCTTTAAGACTACTTTATAGAGAGTGTGGCTTAATTCTTTGGGGTGTATTTTCAGATAAAAGAAAAAAATTAGTACCTCCAGCAAATCCATCCCTGAGTGAGAAAGAACCTTCTGGGACTCACAAAGAAATTGGAGGACAATTGGAAAAGCAAGCCCAAGATCTCTGTCTGAAGTGGCTGAGACTGCTGAAACCAGATGCCTCAGAGAGTGTGACATGGGAACTCAGAGGGGCCTTGTCAAGATTATGGAATACCGTCTCATTACCTGGTCCAAGACTGAGGAAGAATGATAGGCAGGCTTCCTAGCCCATGGAAGCAAAGGGCAAGGGACCACATGGCTGAGAGACTGAAGACGGCTTCTGGTTGAGGAGAGGTGTTACTGAGGACCAAAGCCTTTTCCTTACTGCTTGCTGATCCTGACTTGTGGCTTATTAATTTCCTTAATAAACCTCTTTAATCATGAGTGCTTTCTGGGAGTTCTATGTGGTCTCTGTAATGAATTATTGAATGCAGCACAGAAGTGGAGTGCTGTGGGAGACATGGTTAATGTATGAATAGGATTAAGAAGGGTGGAGGATGAACGCATTTCTGACCCCTATGCTTCCTTATAGTAGGGAGGCCAAAGGAGGTCAGATATGGCTAGCTGTTCCCCATGCCATTTCTGCAAGTGCGTTCTGCTTCGAAAATCTTGTTTATAACTAGTTCTGGATAATGTGTCCGGCTCATATCTGCTTTCCAGTTGTTTAGACTTTGGCCAGTGCCCTGACATATTGCCTGCCAGTCCTGGGAATTGTCAACAGCCTGCCATCTTCGCTTCCAACCTTGGGTTCATTCACCTCTGCATCCAGAAATCTGCCATCTCTGTTGATGTTGAGTTCATCAGCCCCTGGAGCTCCATGGGTAAGGAGAAATTTCTAGTCTGGAATCTGACTTTCTAATTGAGAACTTGCTAGGCCTTACAATTTGCCAGCTGCACCTGTGTGAGCCACTGTCTTTTTTTTTTCTCTTTTTTAACATTTTATTAGGGGCTCATACAACTGTTATCCCAATCCATACACACATCAATTGTGTAAAGCGCATTTGTACATCGTT
>NW_022111372.1:3674779-3698324 GCF_000313985.2 Echinops telfairi
GTAACAAAGAGGAAGTGCTGAAATCCTGGTGGGGACTGAGCATGATAGTGGGACAGGAGGAGAATCAAGGGAAATAGAGGAAAGAGCTGGGAGGCAGAGAGCCACTGTCTTACAACAAGTTCCCCCCTCTTCGCTAGCTACATGTTTCCCTGCTCTGCTTCTCTAGAGAACACAGACTCAGATTTCATGTATACATTGTTGTTAGGTGTCATCATGTCCATTCCAGCCCATAAGACAAAACACTGGATGACCCCATGCCCTCCTCACAATTGTTCTTATGCTTGAGAGCATTGTGGAAAATACTGGGTCAATCCCTCTTATTGAAGGCCTTCAACTACTGTACAAAGCATGATGTCCTGCTCCAGGGACTATTCTCTTCTGATAATATGCCTAAAGTTTGTAAGATGAATGCTATCCTTGCCTCTAAGGCACAGAATCGCCATAGTTCCTCCGATACAGATCTGTTTGTCCTGTTAGCAGTCCGTGGGATGTTTAATATTCTCTGCCAGCACCACAATTCAAATGCATCAATTCTTCTTTGATCTTATTTATTCAATATCCAACTTTGACATGCATACGAGGCAATAGAAAATACCACGGTTTGGTCAAGCACACCTTAGCGCTGTGTCTCTAATTCAGAAATTTGCTATAGTCATTAAATAGACATTCCTTTTGCATTCCATTTTTAAATAGTTGACGGTTTTCAATCTTTGCCAAGGGCTTGTGTTCTTCAGAAAACTCTAAGTCAAATAACCATTTGTAGGTCACTTGTAAGCATCTGAAAACATGTGTTTATAATTGATTATACTCTTTAAAAATGGTTAACCTGACAGAAAGCACCTTTTATCTAATTTGTCTTATTTTTCTTTTTAAGAATGAAAGTTCTCTCAAGGTCTTTTATTTTCAAATTATGAAGATCTGCATTAAGAATAATGTACTTATATTAGTTTTTTATAATTTGATTTTTTTCAAATATTACTAACTTTTCCCTAAGTCTTACAATTTTATATTGAGGACAGGATTTTTCTTCTGTGTAAAGTTCACATCTAAATATTAAATTAATCTATATTTAAATATATTTATTTTCAAACCCAAGTCTTCCATATTAGATAGCTGAAATGTACATGTGAGAAACTTTGAGAAAATTATATGATCTTTTGCTGATACAACAAAAAGATATGATAATCAGTAGCTTTGAATCAGGGCTTTTCTAGAATCTCCTGGGGATGAGGAGAAGATCTTGATTGTCTCACTACATCAATTTCAAGTTTAGGCCTTTGGGTCTGGCACACTTAAGAAACTCCCCTAAGTTTCTATTGTTCAAGCAGGATTGAGAACGACCATGCTGAACTGCTTCTTTTAATTTTCTTTAACACTAGAATTAATCAAATGCAACTTCAAAACTGCATCTTAAAAATCCCAAAGCATACATGGTAGCAACTAAATTAGAATCTCAAAGGTATGATCCATAGACTCTAGTTTTAAAAGCTCAGGGTGATTCCACGGTGCAGCCAACTTTGAGAACCTGTGCTTTATATTGAATATCAGTTCAAATAGATCTGTTCAAGTGCTGTGTTCTATTACCTTGTCTTTGTTTTATGGGACAGTGGTAGTGGGAGAGATAAGAGACTGTGGCATTTTTATCAAATGCTTTCTAGCCCATCCTTATATTTAAAGGCAA
The DNA here is from genome assembly GCF_000313985.2 of Echinops telfairi. Classification (NCBI taxonomy): domain Eukaryota; kingdom Metazoa; phylum Chordata; class Mammalia; order Afrosoricida; family Tenrecidae; genus Echinops; species Echinops telfairi. The sequence goes on from NW_022111372.1 coordinate 3,676,461, forward strand.
TTAAATAACAACTTGACCCGTTTCACAGTAAAACACTCAAAGCTGACACTTTTGCACAAGCACAATAAGATGACGAAAGGAGTTCTGGGAGGCTTTGTCCAAGTAGCATTGTATCACTACTCTTTATATTTTCCATGGCTGATGTAGGTTAGGCGTCCTCAAACTATGGCCTGCGGGCCACATGCGGCCCACCGAGGACATTTATCTGGCCCACCAGGTGTTTTTGCCCCATTTGTTTTTTTACTTCAAAATAAGATATGTGCAGTGTGCATAGGAATTTGTTCATAGTTGTTTTTTTTTTAAACTATAGTCCGGCCCTCCAATGGGTCTGAGGGACAGTGAACTGGCCCCCTGTTTAAAAAGTTTGAGGACCCCTGATGTAGGCCATAATTCTAACAAGTGTATATGCTAAACAACTGTTAGTGAACATATATCCTTCTTTTTAAAAAATGTGCTTTTTAATCATTTTAAATGATAGATGGTGAGATGTAAATTAATATTCCCTTCTGTTCATAATTCCTTAGTCGTGTATTATGATATTTTGACTACAATCCCATTTTGAAGCAAACTATCTGCTATAGTAATGGACAGGTTTACAGTGAGATTAATGAAAGTAGGCCTCTAATTTAAAAGAAGGTGTGAAGTAAGTCACATCTTTTTTTTCCTTAAGGTTATGGTCTGCCAATAGACAAAGGCCATCCCTCAAGGGCATTCCTCTGTTTATAAGAGCCAGTTTAACCACAGAAGAAAAAATCCAGGACCAACAGGAGTTGAGCACTTCAAGATCTCTGTCTGAAATGGAGAAGACAGGAAAAAATGAGCTAGGCTGAAATCAGAAGTGGAGGTAAGCAGGTCATGAGTCAAGGCCAAGGAGTAGTACAGAGGTTCTTGACCAGTGGAAGGAAAGAAATAACATTGCTAAAAGGCTGAGGCCCAAAGGGAAGCTTGGCTGCTGGCTGACCAGTGCTGGTGTGGACCAATGACTGTGTCCTCACCATTTGCCGACCCTGCATGGTGGTAGCCTGTTAACTTCCTTAGAATACCCCAAGAATGGTGAGTTCTATGTGGCCATTGAAATTAATTATTAAACTGTGCAGATACAGCGTGCCCCTGGTGGCATAGTGGCTGAATGTTGCTGGGTAGTTTGAAACTAGCAGCTACTCCTCAGGAGAAAGACAGGGCTACCAAGTGATCCTTATGAAGATTTATAGTCTCTGAAATTCCCAGGGGCAGTCCCACTCTGTCCTGTTGGGTCCCTATGCGTCGGCATGGACTCAGAGGCAGGGACTATGGGAGGAATGGGTACAGAAAGAGGGAGGGTGAAGGCATGGCTGAGTTTGTCTCTTGGTAAGCCAGAATCGTTCATATATGGCCCCATGCTGATTTTATGCATATATATATATATGTATATATATACGTATATATATAAAATGAAATGCAGCATCCCTCCAAATGTTCAGATAGTTCAATCTAGATTGAGCTTAGATTCTGCTAAATCTTATTAACATATACATTAACTTTCCATCCATAATTTAAAATATATTGTCTTCTTTTTTAAGAGGTATCACAAAAGCTGTTAAAGTCAGATCAATTTTTTAAATGTGCCAGAATGAAAAGCCAAATGAGCATAAAACTTTTCCCAGAAGCATTATTCATATCCCTACATACGCCAAAATATGTATCATGTGCCTCCAGATAACTCTGATAATACAGGTAAGGACATCTAGTATTGATTGTATGTTGTTCTTTCTGTAGTAAGTAAGTTTTGCCAATTCAGTAAAGACATTAAAATTTGAATGAGTTTTCTTATTCTCTGGTGAGAAGAGTTATCGTAGGTATCGTTGGTTAAGTGTTTGGCTTCTACCTGTAAAGACAGCAGCTTTAAACCACCAAGTGATCCTTAGGAAGAAGAGGATGCTTTCTACTTCCATAACGATTTACAGCCTCACAAACAGCGGCAGTTTACTCTGTCCCACAAGATTACTACGTGTTGGCTTACCACCCCTCAAAAGTAATATGTTTGGGTGATAAGGATTGTAAATTTTGCACATTGAAATTGGTGTTAATTTTCTTTTTACCAAATAAAACATTCACGCTCTTAAATGATTATTTCTATTTATGGTAACAAAATCATTATGGTGATTTTGGTATTATTAGCTGCTGTCAAGTCAAATTCAATTTATAGCAACTCTATGTGATAGAGAAGAACTGCCCCACAGGGCTTGTTAGGCTGTCATCTTTTCTTAAGGAAACAGATCACCAGTCTGTCTCCCAGGGGGAAGTTCGAGGTCCCAGCCTGTCAGTTAGTAGCAGAACACTTAGCCAGTGGCATTACCAGAGCTCCTTATCAAGTAGGTTAAGGGGTAATATAAGTAGTTCAAAAGGCAGTTGAAAGATGATTGTTAGAAATTGTGTGTGTGTGATAGAAACCCTGCCTAAATAACTGGGTTTGTATGTCACATCATAGACACATGAAAAAAAAAAAATCTCCCCACAGGTTTTTGAAATTGAGATCATTTTACCCCTACTTCCTGTTTTTAACCATATTTCAATGATAACACTGTATATAAACAAGATTAAAGCACATTCATATTTTAATAGAAATTCCTTTTCTGCTAGAACTATCATTTGCATCACGGGTAAATATGTGGTTTTGGATGTAAAATCATTCACGAGGCTAAAATAACTCTGTGGAACAGCATTTAACATTCAACATTCCACGTGACCAGCCAAAAATAACGTGTGTTTTGGACTCCTGGTCATTTACTCTCACACTCCCTGGTTTATCTTGGCTATGCTTCCTGAGATAAGTGCCTGCATCAGGTGCCTTCCGAAAATCCCTGTTTAGCACCTAATGGAGAAGAACCCTCTGTGCTGGAAAAATCTGTCGGATTTGTGACAACTGAAGCTCCCATTGTGACTTTTAAACGTTATATTTGATGTGGTGTGGGGCTCTAGTTCAAATCGTATGAGTTATATGATATGAAATATATTCTATTTAAATGAGCAGAGTGCAAAAGTTCTGAAACACCAAGTAGATTATAGCTTTTGGATCAAACAGCCCTACTTATAACTACTTTACTTGCCCATATTTAAAAAGAGAAATTTGTTTATTAATAATGTATTTATCAGAAATGAATAAATTAACTTGTGTGTATTTCCCCTGAACATAGGTGTTAGGATTTTACAACCTAACACAAAATAAAATCATTTTGAAAATGTTATAAAAGTAGGAACATTAGCTCTCTTTGGGATTTATCCAGTTCACAGTTTAAGCAGCAATTGATAATACCCTGACAGCGGGTAAATTAGACAATTTGTTAAAGTCTTACAATTTCTATTATAAAATAGAACTAATAAAACCACACAAGTGTTTGTAGTAATAATTTCAAGGAACAATGGTTGTATTGGACACACTAGAGAAAGTTGCTTACATTTTTATACTGCCGTTAGCAGCTGTCAAGTTAATTTCAACTTATAGTGACCCCGTGCGATGGAGTCAGACTGCTCCACAGGGTTTCCTAGGGGGTAGTTTTATTTATTTTTAAATCATTTTATTAGGGGATCATACAACTCTTATCACAATCCATACATACATCAATTGTGTAAAGCATATTTGTACATTCATTGCCCTCATCATTCTCAAAACATTTCCTCTCCACTTAAGCCCCTGGCATTAGGTCCTCATTTTTCCCCTCCCTCCCCGCTCCCCCCTCCCTCATGAGCCCTTGATAATTTATGAATTATTATTTTGTCATATCTTTCCCTGTCCGACGTCTCGCTTCACCCACTTTTCTGTTGTCTGTCCCCCAGGGAGGAGGTCACATATAGTTCCTTGTAATCGGTTCCCTCTTTCCAAACCACTCTCTCTCTACCCTCCCAGTATCGCCACTCACACCACTGGTCCTGAAGGGATCATCAGCCCTGGATTCCCTGGATTTCCAGTTCCTATCTGTACCAGTGTACATCCTCTGATCTAGCCAGACTTGCAAGGTAGAATTCATATCATGATAGTGCGGATGGGGAGGAAGCATTTAGGAACTAGAGGAAAGTTGTATTTTTCATCATTGTTACATCGCACCCTGACTGGCTCGTCTCTTCCCCGAGACCCCTCTGCAAGGGGATCTCCAGTGGCCTACTAATGGGCTTTGGGCCTCCACTCCGCACTCCTCCCATCATTCACTATGGTAAGATTTTTTTGTTCTGATGATGCCTTATACCTGATCCCTTCAACACCTCGTGATTGCATAGGCTGGTGTGCTTCTTCCATGTGGGCTTTGTTCCTTCTGAGCTTGATGGCCGCTTGTTTACCTTCAAGCCTTTAAGACCCCAGATGCTATACTTTTTGATAGCTGGGCACCATCAGCTTTCTTCACCACATTTGCTTATGCACCCATTTGTCTTCAGTGATCCCTTCGACACCTTGTGATCACACAGGCTGATATGTTCTTCCATGTGGGCTTTGTTGCTTCTGGCAGCTTTATTTTATTGAGCTCTGCCTAACACATGAAATTCAATAGCTCAATTATATCAAGAAGGGTTGTGCAATCTTCACCAAAATCAACTTTGGAAGCTGTTCTTCTTTCTTATACCAATTTAGGTGAACTCCCCCTTTTGCTACCCATTTCCCTTATGTGCCGCCAGGCAATCATCCATGCAACTACTGTCTTCACGAAAGACTATGGACATTGACCAGGAAGACAGAAGGAGGATCACTGAACTTGACTTGCAGTGCTGGAAAAGGATATTGAGAGCACCACAGGCTGCTCAAAGGATAAATGGATCTGTCTTGGAACAAGTAGTGCTCCTTAGAGGCAGGGATGATGAGACTTATCATAAACTTCAAGAGAGACCAGTTCTGGGAGGAGGATATTATGCTTGGTAAGATAGATGGACAGCTGCAAGAAGGCCTTCCATGAGATGGAGTGTCATAGTATGGCCAGCACTGGAACAATGGTGAGGATGGTGCAGGAAAGGGTTGCTTTGGGTCAGACCAACTCAACCACAACTAGTTTCCTTATACATATCAGCATACAAAACAAGGGCCAACACCAACCAACAAGGGCCCAGCAATGATGACCGTATAAAAGAGAGATATCTCAGTCTAAGAAAAAGCAGAGAATATAAAAATACATTCACATTAGGTCCAGAGGGAGATGAAGTGAGATTGTCATACATTCCAGCCTAAATACAGTTGCTAACACACATTTTACAATGATCTTTTTCTGATATAAGGGCTGTTAAAGTCCATGTGCTTTGAGGATTCAGTTAGGACTCTGTCCTTCAGAAGTACACAACACCCATCATAGCCATGTCACAATGACTCCAATGGGAAACCCCACTAAAAGAACTGGATTTTAACTCAAACTCACTTACAGTCGAACCAAGAATGGAAAGAGTCTCTTGAACTATCATTCCTAACATTAAAGAGTATTCTAGGTTGTAATACTTCTGGGAGCATATCTCCGGGTCTTTCTTCCATGGAGCTGCTGGAGGGTTTGAACCACATACCTGTCTATTAGTAGTAGAACGCTGAACTGTTTTGCACACACTAACAAAAACAAACAAGTCCACTACCATTGAGTCAATTGACATCCCAAAATACCACTTTTCTTTTCAATTGGTATATATGAGGAAAGAGAAATCTTGATGCTGATAATAAGTTGAAGAGTATTGAAACAGAAACTATATGAAACCAAAATATCTTTCACTGTTTTAATGTATTACTTGATTTTTCCTTTCTTAACATATTTTCTATTTTCTTAACTCATCTCAAAGACTGTGCTCTTTTATGAAGCTGAAGTACTTCATCTATACAGTTAAATACTTAGGCAAAAATAACTGGAAATATTTGAAAGCATATGTACAACTTTAAATCAAAACAGCAAAATTCCAGGAATATTTTGGCATCTGAATGTGTAACGGTTAGGCCTACTGGTAATAAAAAGTATGCGACACATTGATAAAATTGGAAACCATCCTCACCTCACTGACATCTTATTTAAAAACATTTATGTTCTTGCCTCTAGGGTGGTATATAAATACATTTCCACCTGCTTGAAGACAGAAATGTATGTGGCAAGGCAGCTGTAGAAGTGAAAATATTAAATGATGATCATTATGCATATTATAAAAACAATTAAGGACACTTCAATATTATTGCTATTTCTTTTATTTTTTAAAAAACTCAATATTTACTTTATCTGAGAAATTTTTTACTCCAACATATGTATTAGGTTAACTTTTCATAACAGATCATAGCAGGGCTTGGAAAATTTACCTTTCTAGAAATGTTTGCTCAGAATAACTTAAAAAGAGTTGATTTAAATGAAAGTTAGTTGAAAAGAAGCTTAAGACTTTTTTTTTTTTTTTTGCCCTCTGTCTCTTGTGCATAATATTCTCTGTTTAAAGACTTCTGGCCAATCTTCTTTCCATATTTTCAAGTATTTCAGCCAGTAATATCTAATTATTATAGCTATACAATGTCTATAAATAATTTGGTGACATCATGGTCTAAATTCTGCTAACAATTGCACATGCTCTACGATCCTTTAATTGATGTAAATCTATTCATGTCTGCCACTTTACCTTTATTTTGAAATGTATTGAAACTTAAGCCTTAACTAGGCATTTCTAAAGATGCTTTATTCTAATCATGATAAAAACCAAAGATAAATCCCAGGCAAGGGCAGTCTGCAATATTCTTAGCCAATAATCCTCAAAAATCTCAGTCATCTAAAACAAGGGAAGTATGAGAAAGTATTCAAGTCAAAAGGAGATGTGACAACTAAATATAATGTGGAATCTGGATAAGATCTAGAAATATATATATTTTTTTAATTCAAAATTATAAGATTAATTGGCATCATCGCTTAAGATTTCCTGCTTTTGATTTGGATATGAAGGTCTTTTTCCTTCCTGGTGTTGAACTGAGAAGGAAGGAATTGTAGATGTGCAGTTGGTCATCTCTTCTGATGCACAAAGAAGGCTGAGAAAGTGAGACTTGCTTGTAGAGAAGAGAAAACAAAAGATAGAGTCAGACACATAGCAGTGGTTACATTCCTGAACCAGGATCCAAAATTTGCTCCACTCTGTGTTCTTTTAAATTGCTCAATATCAACTGTCTTTCCCAAAAATCATCTATAAAGTTATTTCAAAAGGGATTTCTGTTACTTGCAGCTGAAAAACGCAGACATTTAAATATATCCACTAGCTAGAATTACTATAAAACATGAGGGTGCTACATATCTTAACTTTTTTCCATGTGAAATAAAATGACACACTACTTCCCAAGGTAAATGAAGAGTCAAGCCTTAGCTATTCTGCAGGACACTTGCCCTGTATTGTGAAAACCTGGAAGAATCCAGGGGCTTAAAAATGAAAAAAGATGTCTGATCTTGACCTACTGTGATTATTGTTTCCATGGCCATTTGTCTGGTTATGCATGACCCATAGAAAGCAGATATGTTTGCTGAGGCAAGCTACTCTTATTGATCACCTTTGGCCATTGAACCTCTGTGACATCAGAGGTATTCTATAATACTGGGATGCCAGTCTCCACCCTCATATGATCTAGCATTGCCCTATCCTCCTACTCTTGGGACTTTTCCTCAAGTCAGGTCACAAGTTCAAATCACCAAGTTATTATAAGATTAATTTGCCTCGACTCAGAAGGGGACAGGATCTGGAATGATTTTCAAATGATAGAATATTTGAGCAGTAACTTAAAAGAGTAAACTTTCAACATTGTGGCTTTATAAATTTATCTGGCTTTATCTACAATACTTATATGTCCTCAAGCAACTTTTTAAAAACATTTTTTTATACAGATTCTTCACAAAGGCCAAAAAAAAAGAAGAATAGCACTATGTACAGATAAAGGAAATATATATAAAGTTACAATGACGTGGGGCTTATGATGTCAATAGTAATTCAATAGGAATACTTTTATCTGATATAATCAAGCTCTATATTTAAAGTAAATATACTCAACATACTTAAAGTGAATCATCTTATGGAATTGCATACATGTTTCTCTTTTTCTAAAATTTGGTCTTAAATTAACAAAAGCATATTCATTGGCAAGAGTTTTGATGAATGACCAAGGTAATTCTCTTTTTAATATAAATGTTTTAAGGGAAGTCTCAAGTCACATTTCTTGAATGATTCATAACCACATGGAGTTATTTAATATTTCTGACTCCTATAGGCTTTCTGTTCCCATAAAGAGTTACAGTCTGGGAGACAAACCCACAGGGGCAGCCAACCATTGTCCTGTCGGGTGTCAAAGAATCCAAATGAGCCAGGGAGTAGTCACACCTAAGTGTTTGTTCTATTAAGAGATGCTTGCAACACAACAGGAATGTGGAATGCCTCTACATAATTTGAAATAAAAAACTGAAGTTTTACAGCATTTAAGCGTTTAATAGTGACAATTCTTTTTCATTCATACTTTATTAGTTTCTTTATATCAATTATGTAAATATACAAATACAGTGGAATATATTTCTGTAAAAAATGTTTTGCTGTTTCTGCTCACTAATGTACAACAATGCCTGGCATATAATAGAAGCTCTAAAAGCATTTACTGCGAAATGACTGTAAGAATCCAACTACCATTGGGAGCGTAGGAAGCAGAATTGAATGGGCAAAGCAGAGAGTTAAATAAGCTGTCTGTGATCATTAACATACTGTGTAGAACAAATGAGGAGTGCCAATTAATCTGGCAAGTTGGTCGTTAAATGGAAATGTGTGTAACACATCAAAATGATATATTTTGTACATAATGCTATTGGGTTATGGCAGGCACTACAGATTCATAGATAACTAAAAATACCATCTCCTGCTTTGGCGAGTTCAGAGTCCAGTGTACAAATATGCAAAAGAAGAATAAAATACTTATGATGAGGATCAAGGTGTTTGGAAGATGAGATAAAAAATCAAAGCGCCGACTAACAGTAAAATAAAAAGAAAAGAAGCATGTACATTTGATTCGTTTCTTTCAGAAGCTACATACTGACTTTTTCTTTTTGTCTCTTTTCTAGTTCAAATGTAATGATCAGAAGTGAGAAGAGAGAGAGTCACAGTCAAAAAGGAAAGGGAAAACGGTGTGACTAAATTATGAGGTGGAAATGTTGCCTTTTTAAGTTTCCGATGTTGTGAGTTGACTTTATACCTGGTATTATGCATAGTTAAATCACAATAAATCTCATTAGGTTTAAGTCTATGTTTATGCAAGTTCCTTGGTAGACATAGAAAGTGGGTTTTGAGAGAAAAGGAAAGCATTTAAGTCAAATGAAAGTCAGTAATGGAGATGGACAAATGGGGCTTAAACGTCATCTTTTATCTGAATGTCAACAATGAGATTCTAAATTCTGAAACCAAGAGCTATCCAAATTTCCATTCCTGCTCTGGAGGAATAACTGCTAATTCCCACACTGACTCCTCTCTCATCAAAATTAGGCAAGGAAGCTTTCCACAGGCAGCTGGCTCTATGACTAGTTCTGACTTATATTTTTTCCCAGCTGGAAATTAGTTCTCCTTCTCTGAGCTGAAAAGAAAACCAACCAAACAAACAAACCTTAATTTTTACATTAATGAATGCAATTCTACTAGTGCATGAATATTATATACAGATAATACTTCATATATTCAATACTTTAGATATATATATATATAAATCTCATATGTTAGTATTGTATTGGTTACATTTTTTTTACCGTAATAATAAAGAAAACCGAAAGAAGATATTTTAGGCAAGTGAATATTATGAGAATTTAGACCATCATTTGTCCTGAGGGTGGTTTTGAACTTGAGTCACAAAACCAGTACCTATGACATACATGCTCAGGGTCAACACTTTTGCTTAATTGCAGGAAATATCTATCATATTATTGAATGTGAGAATGTATTTTTCTCATCAGTATGCACTATACTCATAAATGTAATATTCATTACAGTGGGGTTTCTTTACACCACTAGTTTAAATTATAACTTCGTCCTAGTGAAATCCAGCTAGAACTATCAAAAGGCCCTCCCAGGCTATTTTAATAGCTAGGTGAGAAGAACAAACTGAAACCACAGCTCTTTCATTGCTTCAGAAATCATTATTTTGAAACCTATCCAAATAATTTAAGTTCTGCCTATGTCAGAAGTAGTGGGGGGAGGGGGGGGGAGCTGAGCTTTCTAATACGTGTTAGGCCAGAGGGTAGAGTTGGAACTATTTAGTGATCTGCAGCAGGCCAGTCACTTTCATCTCGGAAGAAAACTACTCAGGGCAAAAGCCACTGCTTAAGTCCCTAGGTATATTATGCGAAGCAGAATGTTGGACTAAAGAGCCCTGATCAAGTTTCTGATAAAAGCGTTTGTTGGAGGAATTCTAATTTTTCTGTAGTTCTAGCTACTCGTGAGCATTGTGGAGATTTAGCCGATTCCTTCTGCCCTGGGTTGCTGATGCAGAGGAAACATGGTACACCCAAGTTATTCTGGTAATGGGCCAGCATTTGCTCTTTGCAGCATTACTTTGGGTAAGTCTCCCTAGAGAAGTTATTCTTACATGTTGCTCCCCAGGAATGCTAATGTGCTTTCTCTTTCATGTGTTTTCTTGGGAAATGCCTCCTGTTGAAAGAAATGCCAACTATCTGAAATGTATTTTACTTAACATGCTTAAAGTATCTCTCTCTTTGAAGATTGTTATGGGTTTATATTCAATTTAATAAACCATGTTCTTTAATATTGGACAGTTCTCGAGAATTCCAGTACACATCTTCCATGTAGTAGATTCTGTAAGCTAATTAGTTTATACAAGGTCGATTTAGGGAAGTATGAAGGGGAACAGAAATTTTCAAATGGAAGAACACTCATTTTAAATTTAAAAAGAGCCATTCCTTTCTTGATTGTTTCTTAAGGCTGTGTCTTGTCTTTGCAATAGTCCCAATACAATATACCTTTATGTGTTTCCTTTTTACATAGGGATATTCATACACCAAAGCATGCAACATAACTATGTGGTTTTATTTAGTCCACTAATTATACTGAATGTTAGTGATCCTATTAATCACTATAATTGAGATTTTTTTGTGTGTTGTTTCTTGTTTGTGTGTTTATTCCTAATTGCCTTCAAAAGCCCTGCCATGCCACAAATGTTATGAATTATTGTAGTATCTTCCATTCTGTGAAGTGAAATTTTTCTATGCTTATTAGTAGTAAGCTATTATAAAAATTTTAAGTTTTGCATAAAATATACTAGAAATGTTATATGCATAATGAAGCCAAATAGAAATTATCTTTCTATTGAAGCTGTTATAAGATCTTCCTGCCACTTTACTCATTAGCATAAGTTATTGAGGGGTGTCTGAAATGCCTCAAGTAAGTATTTGATGTTTTTCTTCCTGTGTATGCCTGAAATGACATTTTAAATTTAGTCCGTTATTTTTCTTCTTATTTCAGGACTAGATCTCCTCAACCAGTCCTAAGAGACCATTTCATTTATTTTTTTAATTGTCTTATTAGGGGCTCATACAACTCTAATCACAATCCATACATACATCAAGTGTGTAAAGCAAATTTGTACATTCATTGCCCTCATCATTCTCAAAACATTTGCTCTCCATCTAAGCCTCTGGCATCAGCTCCTCATTTTCCCCCTCCCTCCTCACTCCCCCTCCCTCATGAGCCCTTGATAATTTATAAATTATTATTTTGTCATATCTTGCCCTGTCCGACGTCTTGCTTCACCCACGTTTCTGTTGTCTGTCCCCCAGGGAGGAGGTCACATTTAGATCCTTGTAATCAGTTCCCCCTTTCCACCCCACCCTCCCTCTATGCTCCCAGTATGGCCACTCACATCACTGGTCCTGAAAGGATTATCCACCCTGGATTCCCTGTGTTTCCAGTTCCTATCTGTACCAGTGTACGTCCTCTAAATAGCAATATATCCGAGGAGTACCACCCAAAAAAAGGGAAAAAAGTTCTGCTCTGCGGAACTTTCATAGTAGTCATTTTTCCTACTGGGCAAACATCAAGCAACTTGCCCTGAGTTAGTGCACCCTGTGGTGTCGCCTAGGATAGGTCTCTCTGGTCACAGTGAATTTTTTTGTGAAAGCAGTTTCACTGGAACCTTGTTTATTGTGATGGTCGATTTAAGAGAACAGCTTGGAGATGTGAAACTTTGTTTCCTGCTCAGAAAAAAGCACTGCAGAAACTCTTATGATGTTGAACACAGTTTATAAGGAGAGTGCTATGGGAGAACTCAAGTGCAAAAGTGTTTTTTTTTATTTCAAAAAAGGTGTAATGTCGACTGATGACAAACCTCATTCTGGACATCTGTCAACTTCCCGAATGGATGAAAATGCCAACTCATAGTGCATTTGGATTTCCTTCTACCAGGTCAGACTGTTAATCAAGCATTCTATTTAAAGGTGCTGAAAATATTGTGTAACAGCTAGTGAAAAAAGGCCGGATTTGTGGCAGAGGGGGGACGGTTTTGCAACCACAACAATGTACCAGCTCATGCCAGTTTTGGGCCTCAAACAGAACACCTCTCTTGCCCCACACATCCTATTCACCAGATCTCGCTCCATGTGATTTCTTTTTGTTTCTGAAAATGAAGAGGGACATGACTGGTCAGTGAGTTGATGACATAGAAGAGGTGAAGAACAAAACGAGCGAGGTGCTGTCTGCCATCCAACTGTGGAGTTTGAAAACTGTTTCCAATGGAATTCATTGCTCCTCCTTTAGGGCCTAAAGGATCTTTTCTTCTAGGAAATTTACACATCTAGCTCTTATGTTTAACGATGTGATAAAGATCAAGTTCAATGTATGTTTGAATGCATGTGTGTGTTATGTATATATATGTAAAGTTATGTTGTTTAGTTAGTATTTAAGTATCACTTTATTATTTGTTGAAAGCACTTCTCTACCCATTATTTAAAACATTAATGTTTTATTCTGTGATATGGGCAGTATGGGTTGGAACCGACTTGATGATGCCTAACAATGACAAGTCATGGTTTCTCTGGACTCCATACAATGCTACATGTTATCAACTCTGCTTGTGGGAATTCGAATTCTTCCTGAACTTAGGTGAACCCTTGAAAATCTTTAGCTTACTATTTTCTTATGCCTTTACCTCTTAGCTTGTCTAAATTTCACTCCATCTATTCTAGATTGCTGCAGCAATAACGAAACTCACAACCTTCCTCTAGTTCTTAAACGCTTACTCCTATCATGATCCCTATTCTACCTTGCAAACCTGGTTAGACCAGAGGAAGCACAGTGGTATAGATGGAAACTGGAAACACAGGGAATCCAGGACAGATGAACCCCTCAGGACCAGCGGTGACAGTGGTGATACCGGGAGGGTGGAGGGGTAGAAAGGGGGAACAGATCACAAGGATCTACATAGAACCTCCTCCCTGGGCAATGGGCAACAGAAAAGTAGGTGAAGGGTATGATAAGATAAAATAATAATTTATAAATTATTAAGGATTCATGAGGGAGGGGGGAACGTGGAGGGAGGGGGATGGGAGAAAGGAAAATGAGGAGCTGATTCCAGGAACCCAAGCGGAAAGCGAATTTGGGGAATGAAGAAGGCAACAAATGTATAAATGTGCTTTACACAATTGATGTATGTGATAAGAGTTGTATGAGCCCCCATAAAATTATTTTTTTTAAAAAGAAAAAAATCAAAAAACCCTTCTTCAGGTACCTCAAACTGTTTGTCTATATAAGTGACAGTTACATATTTTTAATCTGTCCTGCATATTAACGTCCTTTGTTATTTTTGTTCATATCCCTGACTAGTTAACTTAAGAAGACTAGAAGAATCTGTTCAGATGTCCCTTTAATATGCTGTGACATAGAAATAGAAACCTGATAATAATCTGGGAAATATTTAGGATTCATCTTTCCCCCAATCTTGGATCACAGTTCTTCCTTGTCTATGGTCTGCTGTATGAAAGGTTTATTGATTTCACACAATAGTATGACTCTTTACCAGAAGGATTATTCCAATAGCACTTTATATTAAAAAAACTGAGACTTTTTTATGGAAGTGATGGATTGGATATCTAGAGTAATTTGAGGGACTTCCAATAAATCATAGGATAACAAGTATTTTATGGATGAAATGAGCAAGGGAAAATTTTAATTACTGCTTTTTAAAAATAGATTTACTGGCATGTAATTCACATATCATACAATTTAATACTTCAATTGTATTTAGAAGAGTTGTACCATCATCCCCACAAACAATTTTAGAACACATTCTTTCTTGTGCTCACTGTTGTTATCTTCCCCCAACCTCCACTGTCTTACCCCCAAGTAAATATTAATCCAGTTACTGTCTCCATAGATTTACTTATCCTGGGTTTCATATAAAATAAAAGCAAGAGATAAACATAATCAACAACAATGACAAAAGAAAAACAAAAACATAAATTGAAAAGAAATCAGAAAATATTTAAAACAGACACAACTTTAAAATGTGTCGTAAGGGATACCACATGATAAAATATTACATTTTGACCGAACTGCATCTGCCATAATTTACTTTACAAAGCTCTCTATCAGATAGCAAGGCCACTTACATCCCTGGACTATGGTCAGAGGGAATTAATTGTAGGCTTACTCCATATGGGCACTCTGCAAATGAATTTTGGGCTTCCACTGTCTTCCATAGCCTTCTGAAAACTGAGTGTTCAGAATTTAAACTCTGAACCCATTTTATTATACAGAGTCCTTGGATCACACAAACTGGTGTACTTCCATATGGAAATGGTTGATGCCTTACTTAGATGATTGCTTGTTTTAAGACAAACTTGTAAGATTCCCACAAACTATCCTTTCTGATACCCTAGGAACCATCTGATTTGTTCACACACTTTGCTATTGCACACATTTCTTCAGTACTCTCTTCATGAGGGTGAATTTTAAGTAGGGTCATGACATAAGAATTCATTGTTGTTAGATTAGATCTAGGATTACAAGTCCCCAATCCATTCATATAGCTATGCTTTATATATTTTTCTAGTTTACTTAAGAGATTCACTTTAGCCAAAGGGAAAAGCCCTGAACAGACACTTCAATTAGGCAGACACCATTATAATCTTGATTATGCTGGATCAAATTCTATACAATACCTCCCTATTGACATGACCTGCATTTTTACTGGCTGCAAGTATCTCTTAGCTGTTCCATGACAGAATTTTCTTCTCTGGCTTTTGGAATGTTGAAGGGGTCTTCTCCCTCGTGTGCATTATTTGTATTTTTGTCTTTATACTAATATGATCTAATACTTATATCTTAGTGCAATTTGGTTTTCATTGCTTTCTTTTGGGTTTCCCAGCTGTGAAACACAGGAGTTGATGTATAATGATAATAACTGATACAGGGTGTTATGGGCAATGCAGGGGCAAGGGATGGGTGATAGGGAGGGAAAGGGGATTTAGCCAGGAAATACTGAAGGGAGGAGGCAGGAAGGAGCACTAGAACTAATAGCGATTTCACAACTCTGTTCAAAGATGATTTAAGCATTCGGGAGTGGGGGGAAGGCTCTAAGATAGATGTGGTGGTGATTGTATAACTTCCCTTGATATGACTGAATGATTGAACTATTCAATTGTGTGAAATGTAAATTAGGTGTTAATAAAACTGTTGGGGGAAAAGACGTATATAATTATAATTTCAAAACAGAGAACACTATAAATCTCCTCCATAGAGCAAAAGATAATTCTATTGAGAGTAACATTAATTTAGCTAATGGAATGACATTTAAAACACTGTTGAGAAAAGGAAATGATACATGTATAGTCTGGCTTTTCAGACTTCAATACACAAATTGTTGGCCTTTACCTGAACAAGGAAGATTGGGATAAGCCAACACTTTCAATAACATTAATTCACAAGAGCAGAACTATGCTTGCTAGACAAATATTTCAGTGATATATTTTATTAAGTAACCCCTGATGAATGATGGACACTGATGAAAATAATTCCACTTTTATGATGTCTGATTTTTATTGATATAATTAAAATTAGAATATACCTGTAAGATGAAAGAAATTCTATTTTTCATTTTATTGATTCAATTAAGTAAGACTAGCCTGTTCAATTAAGGGTAACAATGTAGCAGGGTTGATCCCAACTGCTAATTTGAAACTTGATTTTGCAAACCTTAAAGAAAATATTGCTCTGGTTCAAGAGAAAGATTTGTAGTATTAACTACACAGCGATCCAGGGGAAAGTTGAAGATTAAAACTGACAATGAATTTGAGAAACTCAAATCTTCACAGTAAACGTATCTACTTCTGAAGACCCAAGTTAAATAACTAAGTTTTAAAAGTAAATATTTGGGATTTAATACATATGTCATATAATTTCATCGTTCAATCACATCAATCAGATTGTACAATTGCTACCACAATCAATTTCCAAACATTCTTTTTCTATATGGACTCCTTGCCATTGTCTCCCCTTTCCCGCCCCCCCCATTACACCTCCCTCCCTCCAAATCCCTATTCTACTTGCTGTCCCTATAGGTTCATCAATCCCTGGTTTCATACACCAAAAAAAAAGGAAAACCGTATGACACAACTTAAGAGGGTGACGTCCAACAACAGGGGACCTCTAAAATACACTTTAATATGAACCAAAAAGAAAATAATACGAACCCAAATAGAGAAGATATTCTAAACCAGCTCAGGTCCAGACTGCATGTACTTACCGTAATTGATTCTATTTTATTTAAATGAAATAGAATAACTTCATTATGAAATATTTCTCCTGTTGTCAATGCTCCAGATCATTTATAGTTTGTTCTGCCCTAAATCTTTCTCTTCTTGTAGTTTTTGTTTCTATACTGTAAAATTATAATAAGCTGTTTTTGAGCGATCTTAGTGGCATAATTTAGTGGATTAAGTTACTTTGTTCCTATTATGATGTTGTATTTTTTATTTGTTATGTACAAATTCACATACTTGTGGTCTCTGAATTACTGCCCCTAAGTCTTTATCATGATAATGAACACTTCAGAATTCATTATATTTGCTTATGGGTTATTCTTACAGACCCATATTATTTTCTTTGTATCCTTCAGAAGCAAAATAAGTAAGTTGATATAAATAGGCAAGAATATTTGCCCATAAAATTAATGAAAGTAAACTTTTATTTTCAGATTTCTATTAGAAATATTCAAATATTAGATTTGTAAAATAATTTTAAAGTATCACTATTCAAAATATCATAATATAAATATAGGAAGGAGAGAATTAATTGCAAAAGGTAAAAGTTGAAAGTACTTTTGTAGGGAGCCACAAGAATAACAAAGGAAGAAGGTGAACAGGGGAAAATAGGAACAAGATTCCTTTTGTGACCTTTGATTGTTGAGCCACTTAAATGAATTATGTATTTAAAATAACATAGTAGAAGTATTATCTGTTATCAAAAGGATAAAAAAAGGACTTGTGTGTACTTACTCATTGGCCCAATTTATGTGACCCCAAAAAGATGCTGTCTATTTTAACTACAATTGATAGTATTGTAAAAATTTTATCATTTTCGTGAAACAAATTAATGTTTCATTCATAAAATCCTGCTGAACAGAAGATACTCCAGATGTACATTCTGAAGATATAACAAGAGGAAGCAGATGACATGGAGATATGTTTTCAAAATGAGTTGCTACGTCACCTCTTCTTTGGTTTCTGTTAGAACTAATCCAGATGATGAGTGATCTTGCTACAGAATTGTTTGCAGACCCATGAAAATTATCTGGTAAATAAAGTTTCTGTTCCATTTTATTTTCCATTAAGCACAATACTTTGAGATAGTTTTAAAGGAAAGTATATATTGTAGATTCAGCTTTAGGTTGAAAATTTATATATATATTATGTCATTAAATATTTAGGATTGATTTTTGCTCTATCTCTACTCATGAAAATGACATTTAATATACTCTCTAACTGATTTGTATAATACATGACAAGGCTTCAAAAGTTTATAGAAAAACCGAATTAACAGGTAATGGAACATTTACACAAACCTTCTGAAGTCCCTTGATATTAATAGACAATACATTATTTGGAAAATATTATTCATAAAAGTTTGACTATGATACATTGATGTTAAGCAAATACATCAAATGCTATAGTTTCTTTATTTTTATTATTCAGCTCTTCAGAATTTAAGTTCTCAAATTGTTAGAACAGAATTAACTCAGAAAGGGACACTTCTGCTTATCCAAGCAACTTAAATAATGTCTTAATAAAGTACAGTATTTTTCCAGAATATGCTATCTTCTAGTTCCCTTCAAGCAGAACCACCACTCATCTCTCAGTAGAGATTTATGCATTACTGTGATGCTAAAAATGTTTCAACAAAGCAAAACTCTCTCTACTCTCGTTCTTTAAATTAGCCATTGAAAACCCCATGGATAACAAAAATCCAATCCTGGGTCCATGGAGTTTCCATTAGGCTTGACTCACTCAATGGAACGTTAACACCACCACCATTAATAAAAATTACCTATCCAATAAATAAATATATTTAATTTCTAAAGAACATTAGAGACTCTAAAGTTAAAAACACTCATTTCACAAATGAGTAAATTTAAACTCATACACAGTTGAGATTTTATTAACAATTAGCTAGTAGATTGTGTTTGTCTGGGTTGACTAGAGAAACAAATCCAGAGACACCTGCATGTGTCTATGAAAGAGCAATTGAATATTGTGAAAACATTCCAGCCCAGTCCAGATCAAGTCCATAAGTCCAGTATTAGCCCATATGTCTGATCCCAATCTATAAAGTTCTGTTCAGATTCATGAAACACATGCAATGATGCCGAATGCAGGAAGATCACAGGCCAGTGGGTGGGATGTCTTGTGGACCCAGTGGCGTTGTAAGCATCTCAGTGCTGGCAGGGGTCTCTATGTGTGCATAACAACACAAACCTACCTGCAAGGAAGGTCTTCATGATCAGCTTCTAAAAATTTGCAGTCATAATAACTCTACATAGCATAGTTCTATTTTGAAATACTTGGGGTCCTCATGGGCCAGAACTCACTTTACTAACTATTTTGTTTTATTTTTTAAATTGAGAATTGCATGGTTTAGAGAGTAAACCAATTTTCTATTCAATAATTCATACATATTCTTTTCAAGTCATTGATTGCAATTTTCACAATGCAAACTTATGTCATTTATTTCCTTTGTTCTCTGTGTCCACCCTTCTGTCTGTCTTAAAGTATCTGAACTTTGCACTTGGATCAAAGCTGCTCTTTTGATCACAAATGGTTGTTTATGCTGAGATGTACGGACCTCGTGAGTGTTATCATTTTTTTAGTGACCTGTTTATTGTTCACCGGAAAATTGAACCATGGGGGTCAGTTCATTTTCAGACCTGTAGGGAAGTTAAACAACATTGGCTTAGGATATCCACCCATCTCTGTGCAAACAGCAATCTTTGTTATTTTTCTCTGCTGAGTTTAGTTGCACATCTTCCTCCCACACTTTGCTGAACCTTCTCCTATTAACCCATGAAGCTGTAGCTGGCCACTGCCAATTCTCCTGGCCTCAAGAGAAACTGATGTGAATGCGGCTCATGAATACTTTGAACCACTTACTTTGATTCCTTTTCTATGTTCTTTTTCCTTAAAACATTGATAGAGCATATATAGAATCTCATAGGCTTTTAAGACCTTAGCCCCCTCCTTACCAAAGTAAGATTTAAAACTTTATATTTACAAACTAATTTATACCAGCTGATCTTGCTGTCCTCCATGACCACAGTCCTAGGTCCTCAGGTCCAGCAATTTAGTCCTCCAGGTGTTTGGATATGTCTAAGAGGTTTCTAAAACACTGCTCCCTAGATGCTTAACCACATTCAGCGAATATGTACAAATACCCTCTGTCTCACACCTGCACCTGTTCACCCTGCACATCCGTTCATATATCTACTTCTAGGTCATTTTCGCAGGATTATGGGTATAACAGGATCTAAGTCTCCTTCAATTCTTGCATTCTTCTCAGAATCTTCCCCTACCACCATCATCACTTTTTGTAGCCCTATATGTTGTCTTTGCTTTCACACAAATTAACATATGCTTATCCTCTTGGCAATGGTTTACATTATCTTCCACTTTCAGCTATAGAAACTGTACAAAAATGTTTCTTTCAGTACAAAACCTTTTACTGACTATGTGCAACAATAGCCTCACATAATATTTCTCCTTTTGTGATTGAATAATATACTTCAGCATTAAATCTCCAAGATTCACCACGTTATGAAGTTTTCATAGATTCATCTTTATTCTATAACACTGGATTCTGTTGTGTTTATCCATTCCTCCATTGATAGGCATTTAGATTGTATCCTTTTTTTCTGTTATGGATCATTGTTTGATGAAAAAACATATATACAGCTCTTATTTATCTAGACATATACAAAGTGAAAGGATTGCTGAGCCAAATAATATTTATATTTCCAACTTTTAGAGGAAGAGCTTCCCATAATGGTTGTACTGTTTAAAGTCTCACCAGCAAGTATGAGGTTTCTAGTCTCTGCACTCTTGTCAATATTTGTTGTTTTCATTTTTTGTTACTTTACTAGTAATGCTGACATTAGATATTTTTTCATTTGAAAAAGTTGTATCTCTCTACTGGCTAGTGGTATCATGTATTTCCTCATATACAGTAGGACCCTGGACCTCGATGCTTATCCTTTCTAGAAGGAGCGTTGACATGAGATGCAGTCGAGTTCCAAATCAATTTTTCCCATAAGAAATAACTGAAAATTGATCAAGCCATTCTAGTACACCAAGTTTTTACCCTAACCTTGGCCTTTTACACAAAACATTTCACAGAAATTTCAAAGTAAATAAGTTCAGAGTTAAATAATATAATTTAAATCAGAAACACAATTATAAAAAAGCTTTTAACAACTGCAGTATGGCCCATACCTTGACATTGATGAGGATCTGGATCTGTGGACACGGACATGGAGAGGAGGTCTGGAGAGAGAGTCATGTTTGGAAGGGGAATCCCCTTCCATAAAATCACCTGGTATCTGCTTGTAAGGAGTTTTTCCCCTTCTCTGCCTTTTTTCACTAGGACCTGGCTGGCTTTCTCTAAAAAGAATTTTTTTTAAAGAAAAATCTGTCTAATGTGGTCTGCTGATGGGGTTTCCCTCACTGTTTCTAAATGATCACCACCAATGTCAATTCCACAGTTGACCAGTTCCTTATCATGATGCTTCTTTTCAAAACACTCTTTCTTAGGATCCATGCTTTTTCAAATCTAAAAACAGTCCAAAAAGTCACAAAAGCTAAGAAAATTATAGCAAAATGCTTGGAACACAGCGCAAAGGTTTAAACAAGCGTACTAACAATGCCAATTAACGCCAAATCACCGAAACACGAACTGCTTTTGTTTACAAAAATCACGTGCGTTGGATCAGATTCGATGTTTTGTTTGAGGTCCGATGCAAAATTTTCTCAACATTTCCTGTAAGTTTGATTATGTCAAATACTAATGTATTCGAGTACCTGGATTCTACGGTATCCTCTTTCGTGAAGTACACATGTCCTTTGCCATTCTTACTATTTTTTTTAATGTTTTATTAGGGGCTCATACAACTCTTACCACAATCCATACATGCATCAATTGTATAAAGCACATTTGTACATTCATTGCCCTCAACATTCTCAAAACATTTGCTCTCCACTTAAGCCCCTGGCATCAGGTCCTCATTTTTCCCCCTCCATCCCCACTTCCCCCTCCCTCATGAACCCTTGATAATTTATAAATTATTATTTTTTCATATCTTGTCCTGTCTGATGTCTCCCTTCACCCACTTTTCTGTTGTCC
>NW_022111372.1:3698424-3737633 GCF_000313985.2 Echinops telfairi
GTATCACCACTCTCACCACTGGTCCTGAAGGGATCATCTGCCCTGGATTCCCGTGTTTCCAGTTCCTATCTGTACCAGTGTACATCCTCTGGTCTGCCTTTGCCATTACTTTAATTAAATTTTTTTAATTGTTGAGAGGAAGTTTGTTATAAATTTAGTCGATTTGTCTGCATATACCATTACCAGAATTTTTCTCAGTTGATTTTTTTTAACACATTTGGTGAACTCTTTTGTTGCATGTAAGTGTTTAATTCGTGGAGGTCTCATTCATCTCGCGGTCTCCTGCCATTTTGTGTGTTTTCAATGATGTTTGAGTGCATTTTTGCCATGTATTATGGTCCCTATGTCTGTCCCTAATTTCTTGTTAATAATCTTTATTATTGTACACTTTACATTTAGATATTTTATCCATCGTGATTTTTTTTTACGGTATGAGATATAAGGCCTGTACAATTTTTTTTTCACAACTGCAACTCCAGTTGTTCAGCAACATTTCCTAAGAAGACAATGTGTTTTTGCTCTTTGTCAAAGAACAGTTGTCCCTAAGTGAATAAATAGGTAGACTATGCCAGCACTATCTCTAAGTGCCTTATTATGCTACTAGACAAGCTCTTTGACTAGCATGGCTGTGCAGTAGGTTTGGGGATTAGGAAGTCTGAGACCTCCTATTTTGTTCTTCTTTAGTTGTGCTTTCTTATTTGATATTTCTTTCCTTTTCACATCAAGTCGTTGGTTCATTTTTCCATCTCTTTAAAGAATACTCGAATCTGAGTCATGATTGTATCTGAAGATTGCTTTGGGTAATACTGATATTTTCACAATGTCAAATTTATCTCTCTTCTTTGTTATACTCTGGATTCTTGTAGTGATTTTTTTTTGCAGTTTCTTTGTATAAAACATTCATTTCTCTGATTACACTTATTCCTAAGCATTTCACCTTTAGAGTGACTATTGGAAATGGCATTGTTATTTTTTATCATGAATGCTAATTTCAGGTTCTTACGTCCCATTCGTGATTCTCTGTCTGAGAAATTATCTAATATTTCTGTATGACTCAGATTTTGAAAATTTTTTAAATTTTTGTTTATCTGGAAATATCCTAATTTTGTTATATTTAAGGGATAAATTGATTGTATTTAAAATTTGATTAAACCTTTTTTTTTCCTTTCAAAGTTTCATATGTGTTCCCAACTGAATATGTGCTTTTCTGGTTTCTTGCCAAGATAGACAGCTTGCCCTTATTGGTTCTACTTTGAAGATAACTGTGTTTTTCCCAAGCTATTTTAAAATGTCTTATTTTTGATTTTGGAAATTTTAATTATTACATGTCTTGTTGGTTTATTATGGAATCTATTCTTTGGGGGATTTATTCAAATTTTTGAATGCAAATATTTTTATCTTATAAGATATTAGTGAAGCGGCCGTCTATCAATTTTGGGGCAGTTTTCTCTATCCTTTCCCCCTCACCTCTTTTGGAATTCCAATCACTTGCAAATTATTTTTATTTATGGTGTCCCCATAATTATGATTTCTTTTTTAAAATTTTTAGATGTTCTTTTTGCTGAATTTTCTTCCAGCATATTGGTACTGAAATATTTGTCCTCAATCTCACTAATCCAGTCTTCCAATCAATTATTCCCATAGCACTGTCCATTCGCTTCATTATCTATTTTGAAATCATGATCTTTACCTTATGTATTTATGTTTGCTGATTTTATGTGATTTATACATTTTAAATGTATCTCATCAGTTTGTTCTTGTGGTGTTTTCATTAAAAAAAACAAAACCTGTAAAACTTCTCTGTGTTTTCCGTGATATCATCTGCAATAGTCTTTACATTTCTCTCAAGCCATTGAAAGCAGCTATCTATCATTCTTAGTCATTATTTATCAGCTAGCTTTGTCATTGCTCACTCAGACAGGTTTCCTTTCTCTGTATTTTGGCAAGAAAAAAAGAAAGAAAAGAGAGAATAGTAAAGAAAAATCTAGGAGGAACAAAATAAAGAAGGAGAATAGTACAAAGACAACAGATAAAAAGAAAGCAGAGAAAGAATGACAAAAGCAAAGGAAGTGGAGGAGGGGAAAAAAACAGAAAATGATGAATATTTTTGTGTAGCGGCAGAGCCCAGAGAAGAGAAATCTATTGACTGGCCAGTCAATATGTGTCAATGTCCTCTGTCAGCCAACGAACTCATGGCAGGGGGTGGGACAGTGGATTTTAGACAGAATCCGCATGGTCCAGACCAGCAGTTCTCAACCTATGGGTCACAACCCCTTTGAGGGTTGAATGACCCTTTCACAGGGGCTGCCAGATTCACAACAGTAGCAAAATTGCAGTTATGAAGTGGCAATGAAAATAATTTTATGGTGGTGGGGGTCACCAAAACATGAGGAACTGTGTTAAAGAAGAGAACCACTGGTCTAAATCTTTGATGTCAGGGGTCCTAATCTGGAAGTACCTCTTCCAGACCTGGAGTGCAGTTGGTAGCAGGGCCACTAGTGATGGAAGGTGCTCCTGTTGATGCTGTGGTGGCCAGTGGTACCCATGTGGCCCTCCATCAGATCATCTGCTGATCTGATGAGGTAAAATTCATGCACTTCCAGATATGTACCCTAAACTCAACCCATGAAGGTGCACTTCCAAACTAAGGTAAATCAGGGATTTGTGACAGTGGTAAGTGTCACTGGCCACTAGGTAGATGACAGTGGAGGCTGGCCATGCTTCTGATAAATAGTGGGGTGTGGTGAAAAAAGAAAAAATCCAACCTTTCTGGCCATTAGTCCCTGACATTTGCACTTCTACTGTCCTGGGAAAGTGAGTATAAGGGAAATGCCCAGCTTTTGTAAAAATTCAAAATGTTAAGTTGTGCCACACCAGTTAATTACTCATTTTATTTTTCCATCTCATTTCTCTCTGCTTTTGTTCAATTCCTTTTCTTATTTGGTATTTAATTTACTTCTTTATCCTTTCTTCTGAAGCTTTGTATTCCAGGATTATTTTATGTATCTGTTTCATTTGGCCTCTCAAAACTTTGTTATAGAGAGTCTGGGTCATGTGTCTTCCTAGTCTGCCATCTTTTCAGGATTGTATAGTGATATAGAAAATAAATATTTATGAGTTTAAGTTGAGAGCAATATTGATATTAGATACAGGGAAATTCAAAGTGCACATATCTAATAGAAAGTTTTTTTTTTAATTAAGAAAAGTTACAGTGACAAAACATAAAGAGAAATAAAAAACTCAGAAATCATTAAAGAGTGTAGTGTGATTTTCCCAAAGTAAAGACATTTCTTAATTTCATGTTTTATATTACATTCTTATGAAATTTAAGTTTATTTATATAAAGTACTTAATATTTTAACATGGTATAATTGGCCAATATAAAATAATTTAAATTGTTCTTACCCTTCAGTTAGATTAAAACACATTCATTTAGCATAAGATTGAAGTGATATCTTCAGAATAGATTACAGTGTTTGTTATTGTTTCTGACAGTGAATTGTGTTTCAGGAATTTTCTAAGGATAGTGATCAATGTTCCTCTCTTCCTCATAATGTGCATAGCACCTGTGAAACGCTAAACAGATTCTTTATAAAGAAGTTTTTCTAAATAAGTGACTAGGACTATGACTCCGAAACAATCCAAAATGTTAATTCAACCAAGTTTCTTTTTTTTATAGCTGAAAATGCTTGGAATATTTGAGCACCCAAACATCTCTTGTCCGTGTTAATCAGTTTAGATTTGTCCTACAAACAGCCCTGCTGTGTTCTATTTCTCAATTAAGTGGTACCATAGATATCTACTTCTACTTTAACAGAACAATGGAATGGCAAGCCTGGCTCTTACAGATGAAGCTTCTCTTTGATGTCTTCCTGGGGAATTGATTATGGGATCATTAGAACTGAGATTAGTTTACGAGTCCTACATGCTTATCCAACACCCATCCATCAATTTGTCATACTGTGGTGGTCTGTGTATTGCTATCATCTGGAATGGAAACACTGGTATTTTACACACCAGGGAGATCACCCAGGGTGGTTAAGTCTTAGCATAGCTTCCAGACTAATACATCAAAGATAGTCCAAAAGATGGAGTTGATACATGCTTTTCATGGTTGTACATTTGGGGGAATTTCTCATAACAAAATATTTTAAATATAGAAGGTTAAGTTATAATTTTTTCCTTTAAAATTATATATATGTAATACATACATTATACACACAAATAAATGAGGAGCTTCAGATACTTCATGGAAAATTTTGAGCAGGCTTGGCAGATGGATAGGGAGAGAAAAAGAATATACAAAACCAAAGTAAAATGCCTGGAATGTGATTGATTTTTGAAGTTAGTGCAAACACAAAGGGTGATGTCTAGAGGAGGCCACAAAAGAAAAGCTATAAAAACATATCAAATTCTCCTTTTTGCCCTCCAGAAAAGTTTGATGGTGATGTAAAATAATCATAAGTTTATTTTACAGTTTGGTCAAGAATACTTCACCTTAAGTGCTCTCAGCTATTTCTCTTGCCCTTCTCACCTCAACTGGTCACTTGCCCAGAATGGTGTTTATAACTCATGGGATGCTTCTCTAAGCTCATGTAAGATTTATATGCTTAAGTCGTGTCCAAAATGAAGCACATCTGGTTTTTGGAGAAAATGTGGCCAACTTAAAACATGCAATAGAAATTAAAATCTGAAAATGTGAAGCTGTCTTACTGCTGTAGCAACTTTGAATATGAAACAATAGACAGGAAACTCTGGGAGCGCTGTAACTTGTACGAGGCAGAAACTGTTAGAGAAGAAAAGCTCGATTGTTTCCACTAATGGACAATGGTAGAAACGTAGTACGACTGCAGTGTGTTAAAAGCAACAAGTTGAGAGGTTTCCATAAAGATGGCAGTTCTAGCATGCTCCAGAGGAGCCTTGATGGTGTCGTGGTTAGACACTGGGCTGTGGTCCTCATGCTCAGCAGAAACCACCAGCATCTCTTGGAGAGAAGACAGCGCTGTCTGCTCCCGCGGAGGGTTCAGTCCCGGGAACCAAAGGGGCTGCTAGGAGTCAGCAATGACTGATGGCAGGGAGTTTGGTTTGGGAGGGAATTCGGGCTGGCAGAGTTTTCACCCTATATCTTCACACTATGGATGTTGCCGTAGGTCATTATATTTCTCCTTTTAATACCACAGAACAGCATTATGGAAATGGAAATTGAGATACACTGTCATCTCCATTGGAAAGCTGTTTCAATTAGAACTGAAGAGAGCCATTCTTTCCATCTATAACAACGTAAAATGCTTAATTCTACCTATCAACAATTATCAAGCACAGTTCCCAGAGATTTGATGTTATAGATGCTGTCACTAGTTATAATAAAGCTTATTTTATATATTGAATTATGCTAATTCAGCCCTTGAACAAGTCAGATAGCCTTGAATAGCTGGTGTATTTGCATGACGGTTTTCCTTTTCTTCTGCTCACTCCACAGAAATCTTTTTCTCTTTAATTGTTTTATTAGGGGCTCTTACAACTCTTAGCACAATCCATACATCAATTGTGTAAAGCACATTTGTACATTCATTGCCCTCATCATTCTCAAAACATTTGTTCTCCACTTAAGCCCCTAGCATCAGGTCCTCATTTTTCCCTTCCCTCCCTGCTCCCCTTCCCTCATGAACCCTTAATAATTTATAAATTATTATTTTGTCATATCTTTCCCTGTCCGACGTCTTGCTTCACCCACTTTTCTGTTGTCCATCCCTCAGGGAGGAGGTCACATGTAGATCCTTGTAGTTGGTTCCCCCTTTCCAACCCACTCTTACTGTACGCTCCCAGTATCACCACTCACACCACTGGTCCTAAAGGGATCATCCACCCTGGATTCCCTGTATTTTCAGTTCCTATCTGTATCAGTGTACATCCTCTGGTTTGGCAGACTTGCAAGGTAGAACAGTGATCATGAAAGTGGGGGTGGGGGTGGTAGGAAGCATTTAGGAGCTAGAGGAAAGTTGTATTTTTCATCGTTGCTACATTGCACCCTAACTGGCTCGTCTCCTACATGAGACCCCTCTATAAGGGGATCTCCAGTGGCCTACAAATGGTCTTTGGGTCTCCACTCCGCATTCCCCCCCTCATTCACTATGGTTAAGATTTTTTTTGTTCTGATGATGCCTTATACCTGATCCCTTCAACACATCATGATTGCACAGGCTGGTGTGCTTCTTCCAGGTGGGCTTTTTTGCTTCTGAGCTAGATGGCCTTGTTTACCTTCAATCCTTTAAGACCCCAGACAATGTATCTTTTGATTGCCGGGCACCATCAGCTTTCTTCGCCACAATTGCTTATGCACCCATTTGTCTTCAGCAATCATATCATGAAGGTGAGCACACAATATGATTTTTTGTTCTTTGATACCTAATAACTGATCCCTTTGGCACCGGGCACCATCAGCTTTCTTTACCACATTTGCTTATTCACCCACTTTGTCTTCAGCTGTTGTGTCAGGAAGGTAAGCATCATAGAATTCCAATTTAATAGAGGAAAGTATTCTTGCATTAAGGGAGTACTTGAGTGGAGGCCCAATGTCCTTCTGCTACCTTAATACTAAACCTATAAATGTAGGCACATAGATCTATTCCCCATCCTCATATAAATATATTTGCATATGTACATGTCTTTATCTAGACCTCTATAAATGCCTTTTGCCTCCCAGCTCTTTCCTCTATTTCCCTTGATTTTCCTCCTGTCCTAGTATCATGCTCAGTCCCCACCAGGGTTTCAGCAATCCCTCTTTGTTACATTACCCTTGCTCATGCCCTACCAAGCCTCCAAAACCCACCTCACTACCAATTTGGATCATTTGTTGTTCCCTGTCCCTGTGTTAGTTAACATTGCTTTATTTTCCCCCACCTCCCCCTCTCCTATGTCCCCCCTGGAACTATCAATCCTGTCATTTTCTCCTCCACATTGTTCATCCAGCCTATCTTATTTAGACAGACCTGTGGAGATAATAGCATGCACAAAAACAAGACAGAGCAAAACCAAGCAACAATGTACAACAAACCAATGATAACAAAACAAGAAAGAAAAGCTTTGATTGTTTGTTGGCCTTTAGGAGTGTTTCCCAGTCCAGTCTGTTGGGGTACCTCACCCTGGCCCCAAAGTCCACCTTAAGAATTCCCTGTGGACCTCACCCCTCCATTCCCTTGCTGTTCCACTGCACGCCCCGGCCCCCCACCAGTGCTTTGCCTCAGTGTGGCGGGATCAGATCGGGTGCAATTTCCACACTGTGTCTCTGGTGCTGTTCCCCGCAGGGCCATGGGTCAGTGAGGGGCATCATGTCTCATAGTGGGGCTGGCCATGTCGTCCTCTCAGTGGACTGGCTGCTCTAATTGGGATCATCGTCCTCAAGGCCTGGTGGGCCAGGATGTGCTCCCCTCTCTCCTCTTCCCCCTTCATCTGTTCCCATGTGCTCTGATCAGGTATGGCCCTCTCCCAGAGCTGCAGATTCAATGCTGTCCTTTGAAATAAATTCTCCTGGGGGGAGGGGCAGGTGTCCACTTAGTATTTGGGACTGCGGCCAGCCCCCCAGACCTCTCCACTGGTTCCCAACTCCACACTGGCATGTTGCATTCACACCTTGGAGCACTGGGTTGAAGTCTGGTCCCTCTTTCCCTGTGGAGATATAAACAATATGTCTATCTCCATAGAAATTTTTGGATCATCTTTTGTTTTCTGATTTTTCCTTATTGACAATGCTTTATTTCATAGGTCGTTGGTGGATTTGAGATAGAACTAAAAATTGGACAATATATCATATTAGTGATGCTAGGATAGATTGGGTTAACCAACTTAAATATATATGTAATATACCAAACATAATGTCTATTAGCTGCTGTGTTAGCTGGGTACTTTAAAGAAACAAATCCACAGAAACCCATGTATAAGATAGAGTTTTATATAAAGGTTAAGTGCACATCAAGAAAACATCCCAACCCAGTGCTGGCCAAGCCCACAAGTCCAACATTAGCCCATTAGTCCATTGGTGTCCAACACCAATCCACAAAGTCATCCTCCATCTCACAAAACAGACGCAATGATGCCGACTGCAGGAGGAAAGCCGAGTCAGTGAATGTGTAAGTATCTCAGTGCTGGCAAGGGTCTTCACAGGGCTGCTCCAGCACCCAGGGCTGCATCAGGGTAGGTCCATGTGGCTTCTCCTCAGGGATGTCTTGCAGAAAGTGAGCCTTGCCAGCTGAAGCAGGGAACCGGCTAAGGTAGCTGAGCCCTGGTCTGACCATCAGAAAGCAAGAGACCTGAGAACTCAGCTGCTATTGAAATCTCTGCCTCCTGATGTACGAGATCAAAATGTTGCCTAGTTCTATACCATCTCCATGCTATTTGAACCCATTTTTCCAGCACTTGTGCCAAACCATCTCATTAAGAGTTTCCATAATTATCACAGGCTTTCTATTTCAAAATGAAATATGATGTCCTTTTATAGAAAAGGTTCTTTCCTTATGTGTCCAAAATAAACAAGAAATCTTCTCGCCCCCACTCCTAAAAAGCCTTCTCCTTTTATTTTTATGATATAGATGTTTTGCTCTTCTGGCAGCCTATAGTATATTTAATATTCTTCATTACAACTCTAATTAAAATGCACCAACTCTTTTGTTTTCTATTTCCACTGCCCAGGTGTTACTTTCATATGAGTTAATTTAAAAGGTTAGTCTTAAAACAAGTAGCCGTCTAAATGAGTTATAGATCAAGTCCACATGGAGGAAGCACACCATCTGGTGTGATCCGAGGATTAGAAATAGTGGAATCGGAATCGGAAGCAGGGAGTGATATTGGAGCTTAAATTGTGAACACTCAGTTTAAAGAAGGCCGTGAATGAGGGTGGAGACCCAGAACCCATTTTCAGGGACCCCACACAGATTAAGCCTCGGGTGAATCCCTGCTGACCAGACTTCAGGGAGATCCATAACCTTGCTAGCAGACAGAGGGCATTGTAAAACCGATCATGGAAGATCGAGTTAGGACAAATGTAATAGCTTATAATTTAATTTCTCTGTTGACCCTTTTAAAAGTTGTTTCAGTTTTTAATATTTTAGTCTTTCCTTTTGATTGAGATTTTTGGATTCATTTTCTATATATTTTTTAATTCATTTAAAAACATTTCCATGTTTTTCTATGTTTGGGTGTTTTGGTATTTGTTGTCTTCCTGTTCGTATTTCATATGACTTTTCATCTATGAAGTCGAGGATAGGTAGAACTATAGAGACAGCACCTGGGTTGATACTGGCAGGGTGCATGGCAGGGTCGATGAGGGAAAATGGGGAGTCCATGAGAAAGATGTCCTGGAGTTGACCATGGCAATGATTGCACAAATCTTCTTAGCAAAGTTGAATGATTGAATGGGTGATATGTGAAGTATATGCCAATATAATACAACAATTCATAAAAATAAAAAGTAGACTATTCCTTGTGTCACCTAGTTGTCAAAGGGACATCTTGGACTTTCAGAACTATAAAGAGAGCATTTGGAGCCCATTTCCCCAGTACACTATGTCATTTCATTGCTTGGCTGCTGTTTCTAAGGGCTTTGCTTATTTACCAAAATGAATGAAATGGTTGACAACGTCTATTTTTTCCACTATATTGCTTGATGTTGCTTTAGTTAGGAGGATGCACTCGCTGTAGAAAAATATGTTTCATCCACTGAAAACGAAGTTACTTTTCAGCTGACGTCAGCCTCTTGAGGCACTTCAGACACTCGCACTTTTTACATCCTGTGACTCCGGCCAAGTTCCTAATGTTCTTGGTTGTTCAGTGTTTAGTTAACCTATTGTTAACTCTGGGAGAACCTAAAGATTCCTTTCCTAAAATAAAACTTTAGATACTCAAAATATGTAAATATGTTACACAGAAAGCTGGTAATATCAATTTTCAAAATGCTTAGAATGTTTATGATATAATAATAGATATGTTTTATAGTTAACATTAAATAACAACATACAACAGAAGTATTATAATACCTGCCATGATTTTGAAATAGGCGGGATGGTAAACAATTCAAAGATAGCTGCAACATCAGTAAAATTAATTGAAAACATATTTAACCAAGTCACAGCTACTACTAATACTACTAGGTTTGCTGATTACATTCGTAAATGAACTACATGCTAAATTTCAATTGGAAGTATGGATCATGATAAGAGTTGTATGAGCCCCAATAAAATGACTTTTTATAAATGTCCTTTATACTATGTAAATCTATGGACCTCCCTGATCCTCAATTCTATAAACAAATTCTCAAAAGTTTAGTTCAGTCCTTGAATATTTCAAGAAAGCAAGAGGCAAAGGCGAGTATGTACAGTTCCTCCCACCTCTATAAACCTAATTTCAGAAATGTCACATTTTCCATTGGCCAGAATTCTATCACATGACCAGACTTATTGAGAAAGGAGACTAAAGAGAAATATGAATTTAGACAACTAGTAAATGTGAATGGTATATATTTGCTAAAATGGTGGCTTGTGATATTATAACTTATTGAGTAATGAGATAAATAATTACACATAATTTGTCATGGGACAGGATAGTATAGTTTATAAATAAATTCTCTCTCTCCACTGTTTTCATGCTTGTGAGAGTGGAAAAGAGGAAAAAAGTAAATGCATAATCAGGAAAATGCTCATATGTTATAAAAGGCACCTTCTGAGATTATTAAAATTGTAATTTATTGAATCTTGCCTATTTCTTCTTTTAAGTGCTTCCAAGTATTTAGAGGGACACAACTACTGAAAGGGGAGCTAATCTTAGACAAGGCAACCTATGTGGGGGTACCCCCCAAAACTGGAATTGTGCTCAGCGGAGCAGAGCTTTTATAGTGCCCATTTTTTCCTGCTAGGCAGGCATTGACCAACTCTCTCTGAGTTAATGCCCCAGGCGTGTCTCCTGGGAAAGATCTCGCTGGTCACAGGGAAGTTTTTCATAAAAGTAGTTTCACTTAAACTTCGTGTGTGTGTGTGTGTGTGTGTGTGTGTGTGTGTGTGATGGACGATTTAAGAGAACAGGGGCAGCTGTAAAATATTGTTTCCTGTTCAGGAAAAAAATGCCACAGAATGTGTTGTAATATTGAGCACAACATGCAAGGACAGCACGATGGGAAAATTCAAGGGTACGAATGGGTGGTTTTTTTTTCAAAAAAGGTGAAATGATGATTGATGACAAAGCTCATTCTGGGCATCCATCAACTTCCCAAACGGATGAAAATGTTGACTCTTAGTGCATTTGGAGTTTGTTCCACCAGATCAGACTGTTAATCAAGCTCCATATTTTGAGGTTCTGAAAAAGGCCTTAACTTGTAGCAGATGGGGAACTAGTTTTGTCACTATAACAATGCATCTGCTCATGCGGCCATCTCAGTGATGCAGTTTTTAGCAAAAAAAACCCCCATATACCTCTCTTGCCCCACGCACTTTACTCACCTGACCTCACTCTATGTGACTTCTTTTGTTTCCGTGAATGAAGAGGGACATGAAAGGACAGCGATTTGAGTATGTGGAAGAGGTGAAGAAAAAAATAAGGGAGGTGCTGTCAGCCATCCAAATAGATGAGTTTGAAAAGTGTTTCCAAGAATGGAATGGCAGATTTGACAAATGTATTAAGTGTAATGGAGAATCTTTGAAATTAATAAGGTTTTCTTGTAAAAAAAATTGAATACATTGCTTTGAAAAAACAATTCCTTTTGGGATGTTGGTGGTACCCACTCGTGTACTAGAAAAGTGGGGAGGGGAGTCGGAAGTTTTTATGGATTGATTTTCTAGTAGTGTAATCAATTTATAAGCCCCAAAGAATTCAAGTGTAAGTCCCAACTCTCTAAAATTGTTCTTTTAAATTTTGTCTACTGCCTTTTCATATGTATCTTTTACTTTCTGTGCCATTTTTGACATATCAGTAATCTTAATGAAATTAAGTCTAGAGAGAAGATCAAAATAACCACTGAGGTAAAATAACATAGGTGTGTTTCCATTGGTAGGATGCAGAGTTGTCTAAGACTCACAGAGACCGATGGACAACAGAAGCAAGCACTGCCTAATTCCGTGCCATTCACACCATCCTTCTCATATTTGAGCCGATTGTTAAAGTCACTATGCGGTCCATCTTGCTGGTGGCTATCTTATTTTTTGCTGCCCTTCTACTTTATCATGCATGATGTCCTTTCCCAGGGACTGGTCTCTCCTGAAAACATGCCCACATTATGTAAGATGAAGTTTCCACGTTTGTGCCTAAGGAGCATTCTGGCTGTACTTCTTCCAAGATGGATTTGTTTGTTCTTTTGGCAATCTGTGATACTTTCAATATTCATTAGCACTATTATTCAAATGCATCAACTCTTCTTCGTGCTTTCTTATTCAATGCCCAACTGTCAAGTACACATGAGGTGATTGGAAATACCATGGGTTGGCTCAGGCACACCTTAGTCCTCAAAGTCAAATACCTGCTCTTTAGCACTTTAAAGTGTCCTTGTGCCGCAGATTTACTCCATTAAATACATGATTTGATCTCTTACTGCTTCAGGGAACATTGACTGTGGATACATACAAAATGTAGTCCTCAAAATGTCAATCTTTTTCTCTGTTTAACATGATGTTACCTACTGGTCCAGTCATGCGGTTTTTAGTGTTCTTTACATTGAGATTTAATCAACACTGAAAGTTTCAATTCCTGATCTTCATCAGCAAGTGCTTCAAGTCCCCCTCACTCTTAGCAAGAAAGATGGTGCCATCTGCATCTCACAATTGTTACTAAGCCGTCCACCCAACCTGTTGAGCCTTCTGCATAGACTTTGTTTTTTCTGATCATTTGCTCAAGATACAAGTGAATAAATCGGGTGAGAAGATACAACTATGACACACACCTTTCTTGATTTTAAAGCATGCATTCTTCTCTTGCTCTGTTTGTACAAGTGCCTCTTGATTCATGTCCAGGTTCTGCATCAGCACAGCTAAGTATTCAGAAATCTTAGTTCTTTCCAAGGTTCTCTATAGTTGTCGTGATCCACACAGTCCTATGTCTTTGTATAGTCACAGCTCACATTAGGCGTGAAATCAGCCACAGCACCCACATCCCCTGATGGCCACAGAAGTTACCCATTGAACAGAGGTCTTGAGACACAGCAGCATCTAGTTTAGCCTTCTTCCCTGCCCCCTTTTATTTCGTGTGGTTTTCTTCTTGGGATGGTTTGGTAAAGCAGTAGGCGAGAGATCTGGGACATGGGTGTTGGTGGTGGGATGATAATCCATAACTTCCCACAGCCACCGCCAGAGCAGTCATCACGCCACACCCTCGCATACCCTTGATGCAGGTCCACTGTATGCATTCTGGGCAGGACCTTGACAAGCACACGCTGGTGACTGAAAAAGTGAAACTGTTTCGGGTTCAGGCTTGAGCATTTGCACATGCACGTGTTTTGTGCTTATTCGGTGATTGACTAAAGGTTTTTTTTGTTGCTGTTAGTATTTTTTTAAGTATGTTTGTTTTTGTGTTCTTATTTGTTTTGCTCTTACTGTTCTCTCCTGATGAATTCAACTGTCCCCACACAACTCAGTCATCCTCACGACTCCAATGTTTAATATAACTAATGGGCCAGCATACCCTCCATTACCATTTGATTAACACATAGAAACAAATATAAAAGCAATTTGATGTCTTGGTGGCAACGGACAGTCTTAGTTCACAGGAAGAAGTAAGACCAAATATTTCTGATGGCCAGTATACAGAGCCAAGAACTCTCCTTGAGGGAGAGTAGGCCTTGGAATTACCCCCCAAAATTACCCAATAAGAGCAGGAACTCAAAGCATAAATATGTCATATCATATACAATAACAAACTCAAGATGTATCAAAGCCCTTCGTGTAAACCCTACAACTGTAAATATCTTCAATGAAAGGGTAGGCCCAAGTGAAGAGGCCCTAATGCATGGCCTAAGCACAGTCTCAAATATAACAATATACACAAGAGAAGACAAAACAGATAACGGAGATCCCCTCAAAGAAAGGCACTGTGCAGGAAAAGATTTAACCAAAATAGTGAAAATAGAATTCACAGGCTGGGAAAACTTTTGGGGGGCAGAAATGTTAGGCAAGAGACTTATACCAAACATCTACAGAAAATTGCAGTACCTCAATAAGAAAAAAATATTAAAAAGTGGTCAGGGGCTAATAATTCACAATTCACCAAAGAAGACACTCAGGCTAGCAAAAATCAAATGAAGAAATATTCACAATCACTAGCCATCTGAGGGAGGCAGAATTGATAGCAAGGTCCAGAAAAACAGAAAAGAGGGTGGCATGAGTTTGTAGGGTGGCTCAGTTTGTATGTCAAATTGATGGTGCCTGTGTGGAGAAGGGTGCAGTCTGACCAATCAGTCAGGAATTCTCTCCCTCTTGTCCTTCATCTTTCTGCTTGCTTAGATTCAGCATCTGACTCTGCAGGTGGTCCACCATCCCAAGAATGTGGGCTCCCTGCCATATTCTTGCTGTCCTGGGATTCACTTTACTCTGCACCTAATGGCCTGTGACCTTTCAGCTTCTGCTTTGCCTTCTTGCGTCACCCATTGGCAGCAGTTGCATGAGGCCGTGAGACGATGGCTAGTATTGAACTCCCTCCACCCCCATAGGCTTGAGCTTGACAAGGCTGGGACTCTTTCTTGGTATAACATTCTGTTATGTACAGATATATTCATATCTGTTATACAGAAATGAATGTCACAGGTTTTGTTTTGTTTTGTTTTCTCTAGAAACCCAGTCTAACACAGGTTGAAATATTCATACATTGTCAATGGTACTATAAAACTAGACAACCCACTGTGTAATGAGGTATTGGGCTTCCTCCAAAAATTTGAATAGAAATATTATATGACATACCAATCTCTCTACTTGGTCTATAACGTGAAGAAAAAAAGAACACAGCACAAGTAGATATGTACACACCCATGCTCATCAAATACTATTAACCATAGCAAGAAGAGGAAAACAACCTAAACGCCTGTTGGTGGAGGGATAGATACACCTTGGTACAAACACACAATTGAATATAATGCATCATCTAAAATAAGGATGAAACTATTAATGAGTTCATGACATGGATGGATTTGGCAGACATTATACAGTGAAGTTAGTTGAACATGAAAGGAAAATTATTGTATGAGATCACTGTCATAAAAAAATCAAGAATAAAATTTTCCAAACAAAATATGGAAAGTCATGGTTACCACGATACAAGGGAAGGGAGAAGTGTGGCGGAAAGATATGTTAGAACAGCATTAACTTCGGTGAATTCTCTATGCCATTGATTCAATTCTGACTTACAGCAACCAATAGGACAAAGTAGAATTGCCCCTGTGGGTTTCCAAGACTTTAAATCCTATGGGATTAGAAAGCCTCATCTTTCTCCCAAATGTGGCCAATGGTTTCGAACTGCTGACCTCGTGGTTAGCAGAAGAACACATCATGACTCCATCACTAAGGGAAGACAGTATTCTACAAGCAGGAGATGGGGAAAAAATAATTGTGAGGGACCAGACAAATCATTAGGAGATTGATGATTTATTTAATTTGTTGAATACAAAAATTACTATCTATATATAAACCTTCACTTAATTCAAAATAAAAAGCTTTTTAAAAATTAACATATTGGGAAAATATTTTAATATAGGAATAATGCTTACAGTATTTATTGGTGACTATCCAGTCCCTAAAATAATAACTTAAGCATCTCATTGTTATCGCTGGTAGGTGCTGCCAAGTGCGTCTGACTCAGTTCTAGCCTGTGTGCACAAGAACCGGACACTCCCCAGCCCCGTTCCATGCGCTTTACTGTTACATTGGAGGCCATCGTTGTCGTCACTATGTCCCTCTATCTCCCTTAGGGTCTGCCTTTCCCACTGCTCTTCCACTTTACCAGTCACACTTCTCCAGGCACCGGTGTCTCTCACGAACATGTTCAGAATATCGGAGACAGTGTCAACCTCTTCCTTTCCAATGAGAATTCCAACAGTACTTTTTCCAAGACAGATGGCTTATTCTGGAAGTCCATGGTGTAATCAATATTCTCTGTCAACACCATAATTTAAATGCATCAGTTTTTCTTCTTATTCACTGTCTTTCACGTGCAGTTGAGGAAATTGGAAATGCGATGGCTTGGGTGAGACAAGGTGCACCTTTCCCAAAATGACCTGCTGCCTCTCCAACACCTGGATCATAGTACATTCTCAGAAAATATGTGTGGAATGGGTAAATTAAGAAATCACTTCTGTCACTTTAGCTGTGATCTTCATCACTCTGTGGTAAAGAAAGCATTACCTCAAAATAGTTTGGTAGGAATTTAATTTACTTATATTCTGCTATTCCATTTTGTTAGGTTCTCTCTAATTTTAGTTATACATCATTTTCTCACCCATTTTTCAACTTCTTTCAAGTCCTGGTTTTTGCCATCTTGGCTTCTTGTTTCCCTCCGTCCTTCAAAAAATGTCTTGGTATAATTATTATTTGTTGTTGTTTACCGAAAAATATTCTTTTACATTTCCAAGTTTTTAATCTCTACTTTCCCTGAGAATGCTAAAGATTATTTGTACTAGTTTTCAAGCTTGACCCAATTAGGTTCCTAAAGTTAATTTTCTTAATCTTGCTGACATTTCCATTCTCTTCCCTTTGGGAATGGAATCCAATTTCAAGAACTTGCAATTGTTTCTTTAGGTTTTTTTCTACTACTAGAATCCCATCTAATGCTTCCTTTGAGCAAAAAAATCAAAATGATGTTTGCCCTGGGAAATTTTACCTTTATCACAGTAGACTCTGCCGTGAGATCTCTCTGTGTCTAAACTGCTCTGTCATCAAGAATACCATTTTGATATTTACCTGCCAAAGTTTCCCCATGTCTTTATTTAGCATTGTTTTGACTTGATAAAAAACATAGTATTTCATATATTCTTAGCATGTTTATCTAAATGTACTCTCCACACAGTATCATTGCTCTTGTTGTTCATTACCCTTGAATTAGCTTTGACGTATGGCATCCCAGACATGCCGAGAATGGGTCCAAAAGACTTTCAAACCTGTGAACTTTCATAAAAAGGTCACCAAGACTGTCTTCTGGGGTCCCCCTCTTCCAAATCCCGTCGCTCTGACTCATAGTGACCCTATAGGCCACATCAGAATTGCCACTATGTGTTTCTGACACTATCACTCTTTAAGGGAGTAGAAAGACTCCATCTTTCCTCTGAGGAGGGACTGATGCTTTTAAGCTGATGACCTTGACGTTAGCAGCCCAACACATAATGATTGTGTTGCCAAGGCTCTTGAGGTGCCCCGGGTAGAATTTAAAGGACAATTTTGTTAGTGCTCCAGCCATGCAGAACCTTAGACTTATGAAGGTGCTGATTACATAAATGATCATAAAATCAATTTACTTTTCTAAATCACTCCTCCAGTTCTAAGTACAGTTCTACTAGACCGCAGGTATTTTGGTATATTTTATTCCTGACTCTGACTTGCAGCATCCAAACACTCTTGCTTACCTCTGCCCTTCAAAAGTCCCGTCAGAGCACCTTCACATACTTTGGGTTGATGGCACCATAAGGAAAAATGGCAAAGGGGTAAATAAAAGTACACTTAGCATGTATTATGAGATGGTGATTACATGTGTATGCAAGTGCATGTGACAGTTTAAATAGACAATTCTTTCCAATCAGAAACATTTAAAAACTGAACAAATACCAGGGACTAAACAGATAAACGTTTTAATTTGTCAGTATTAGAGGGAAGGAGCCTTGATGGCAAGATGGGGAGGCTGTCTTAATTAGTATTCAATCATTTACTTTTCTGGGCTATAATAACCATTGCAATGGTTACACAGAAACTCACAGACAAAATTCACAATTAAAGGGCTTATTAAGGAAGTTAACAAGTTGTAGTGGTAAATACTCAGGAGAGTTGTTTACCAGGATATGGTACAAAGTTTCAGGTTTGCTAATAAATGGTCAAATGGGCATACCACTCTGCAGTAAACATCAATTGGAAGGAATTCAGCTTAAACTCCATGGGTCACTCACACAACTTCCTAAATTAAGTGCCCAGAGGCACTCCACTCCACAAGCCAGCCTCCTGATCTTAACTGAATCCGAGAGTTGGGAAGTCCACTACTGCTTCCTGCTCTGGCTCATGGTTCTGCTGCTGAGCCTCTGAGGCTATAGCTGTCATCTAGATTTAGGAGGGCACTGCACAGGGCTCTAGGGTACAGAGGATGTGCTCCACTGCTGGCTCTTGCTGGTAATTTGATCCTTCCCAGAGGGTTCCTTTTATACCCAACAAGATGTCACTGCAGGGAATCCTGTTCAAAATGACTCACAGGTGAATCCTGTCAGGATGTTCCCTCACCTTCTTACCAGAGCTATTCAGGGAAAGGTCTTTGGTGGGAGTTAGAGATCTTGGCTCCAAGATTCACATTAAAGAATTCAGTGCCTCAGCAGAGGGGTAGGCATTGGATGGCTAACCACAAGGTCAGCAGTTCAAAACCACTCCAGAAGAGAGAGACAGTTTCCACTCCTGTAAAAATCTACCATCTCAGAAAACTACAGAGAGAGTTCTACTCTGCCCCATAGGTTCTCTATGAGTTGGAATTGAGTCAATAGCAGTGAGTATGGTTTTGGTTATTAGAAATATATATATATAAGTTCATTCTGAATGGGGAGTTGAGGACAGGGAAGGTATTTCATTGCTGTCTCATACAAACTAAGAATAAAATGGAGGAGGAGAGATAACCAGAGGCTAGATCATGGATACTTTCATTAAAAATTCACTTTCTGAAGGACAGAAATCCTTGGTTCCTTGTATAAATATGTCTATACAAGTCACTAGGACACAGGATTGGTGTCTGGGTAGTATTCTCTTGGATCTTAGGGATCATGGAATAGTGTTAACAATTATTTTAAGTTAAATTATGTTTATGTTGGGATACAAGTCATTGATATTTATTTGGGGCGGACTTCCCCTGTGCATGGTGCTGCTGAGGTCACAATTTAAATGACATTTTTGTCAACTTGAATATATTTTAAAGGGTGTTCTTAGTACATTGAAGTTCACTTCAGTGAAATGCCTTAGTTACTCACTGCATATTCAATTCTTTAAAAGGAGAATCAGTCATATTTATGTTATACAATGACTTGTTTTTTAAGGACTGTTTGGCTTTTATTGAAGGACACCAAAGGTAAGCATTTTAAGATATTCAGAAAAGTATACTTTAGTATCTCTTAATTTAAAAATGAATTCAATATGCCTCTCCCTCTACTTTGGTCCGTTTGTCACTCAGTAATGGCATGCTTGTTGCCATGATACTGGACGCAATACCACTAGTATTTCAAATAACAACAAGATCACTTCTCTATAAAGAGGTTTCAGCAGAAGTTCTGGACTAAGACAGACTAAGAAGGAGAACATGATGATCTACTTCCACAGAATTATCCTGTGACAAACGTATGGATAAGAGCAGCATTTTTTTCCCAATGTAGTGCTGAAAGCAGGTACTTAAACTACAACTGACAAAGAGCTGCCTGCTCTAAGGAGAGTTGACCTTGGTGCTATGGATGAAGGGATGCTCACAGGACCTTCATTTGCAGATTTGGCATGGCACTAATTGACAAAAAAATATATAGCTGAGTCTACCCATTAGTAATAGAAACATTGAATGTAAAAAATTATATCAAAATTGGATGTCATTAAAAAGAAAATGGAATACTTGAAAATCTAATGGATCTTAGACATCCATTTGACGAAATGTACTCACATTGGTCATTTCTAATAATAAAAAAAAAACATAGGGTCTTGAAGAAATGACTTTGGGGTCATACCTGACATGCTCTCGCTGTTTCCTAGGGAAGTTAACATATTACTGCAAATCAGGATCCATCAGAAGACAACCTGTCTGTCTCCAGGAATGTGACTTCTCATCCATGCCGGAAGGCACATTTCTCTCTCTGGCCCTCAACCTCTCCACCAGATAGTCTTTGTGCCTGTCTTGGGTAACGGTTGTAAATCACCTTCAGTGGTGATAATGATCCAAAAGGCACCCCAAACTGCAAGCCTGACTCCTGGCTTGTTCCATGGGCTGAAAATGCTGCAGCTCTGTCTCATGGTCTCTGCTACTGTCATGCCTCTCTCTTCCTGCTCTCTAGTCTAACTGCTTTTCCAAGAAGAGATCCCAAATGAGCATGGTTCCTCCTTTTGCTGGTTGTACCCAGTGGAAGGCAAAACGGATCTTTCCTTGAGTCAGACTTCTCTACACCTTACTTACATGCTGCCCATTCAGTCATTTGTTGACATTACAATGACTCTGGATAGAAGCAATCACACTTCACTGCAGGACAACTCTGCTGGTAATGACAAAATTGAAGAGAAAAAGCTGCGTTTTCTTCATCAAAAAGACTATTTCAAAATTTATTACTAAGTATAATGCTGTCAATGATAGGATAATAGATATATGAATACATGGAAAATCAGTTAATATCACTATTATTTGAATTTATATACCAACCACTAAACACAATGATTAAATTGAAGATTTCTACCAACTTCTTTAGTTTGAAATTTATCAAGTATGTAATCAAGATATGTTGATTGTTATTTATGATTAGAGTGTGAAAATTGGAACTAAAGAAAGAATAGGAGCTTAAAAATATGACCTTGGTAGCATAAATGATACCAGACACAGTGTGATAGAACTTTGTAAGATACAAACCTACTCATTGGAAGTATCTATTTTCAACAACATTATTGATATCTATACACATAGACCTCTTCTGTTGGAATGCACCAGAATTAACTTGATTATACTTGTGGAAAGAAACAATATAATAGGCTAATGTTATCAACCAAAAAGTCAATTTGTCTATAAGTAGACAAATGATTGTACAGGTGTAAGTTCAAGATGAAATAGAAAAAAAAAATCTGTGATAGCCAAGTACAATTTTGACTATATCACACCTGAATTTAAAGACCATCTCAGGAATATGGTTGACACATTGAATATTAATAACCAAAGATCAGATGAATTGTAGGATGATGTAGTAGTTACATAATCTGTTGTCAGCTTGAGACTGTTAAGTGTGAAGAGGTGAAGTTTAGCCTGTCAATCAGGTCACAGCTTGATGACCTCATTTGGAGGCACTAAGAAGATAAATAGCTCACTGGAGGCAGGACGCACACTCACTTCCTGCAAGATATTTCTGTTAACAAGCCACATGGAGCTGTGTGGATGGCAGCCGGAGCCTTAGAGTAGGAGAAACCGCATGGAGACACATGCCAGTACTAAGATGCTTCCACTGCCACTGGATCCACAAGACGTTCCTCCCACTGGCCTGTGTGTGATTTTCCTGCACACGGTGTCATCATTGCATTGTTGCGTGAGACTGAAGAGGAATTTACAAACTGGTACTGAACACATGGGCTAATATCATACTTACGGACTTGATCTGGACTGGGCTGGGATGTTTTTTTAATATACAATTACTCTTTATATAAAGCTATTTCCTATACACATATGAGTGTCTATGGATTTGTTTCTCTAGTCTACTCAGACTAACACAGATGGCATTAAGGACATTTGACGTGGAGAAGTCAAAAGATCATTTATAAGACAAGAAAGAAAACAAATAAACAAAAACACTAGAGATAGCAGAGGCTCTGAAACTTGCCTTTGTGGATTTAAAGTCACCCAGATGAATGAATAATTGAAGTAAAAGAGCCAAACCGATTTTAAAGGGTGTCTAAGGAAGATTATATGAAATATTATCATTATAAACTATTATATTTTAAAACTTTTCATTTTTTTGGCTGAAAGAACCGAGTAAAAAATTCAAACTTAGGGTTTCAATATGAAGGATTATTTGGGGAAGAAAGAAAGAAAGAACAACACGGGAAGCATCAAAAGAAATCCATAGCTGCAACCAGAGAACTGGTCAACAGTCAACCCTTTCAGAAGGTTGAATAAGGTCAAGGACTGACAATGAAGATGTAAGTCAAAACTGTATTGAAGGTATTGATGACAAACAGGACTCCAAGAATTACCAAACGCTAACTTAGACGTTTCAACAAGCTGACACAATACTGTGGCATTCACTGGTCTATAATAGGACAGTTGGATGACAGCTCTGTGGCCAACCAACTGGAAGAGATTCATGTATGTGCTGATTCCAACCCGCACTGATGGGGCTTCCAACAGATGTGATTCCAATTTACACTGATCTCCCAGCATAGCCCCCAAAATGTCATTTAATTTGCTCATGTGAGGGCCACTGTAGACCAACAGCATTAATTTAAAAGCTAATTTCTATGAGGTAGGTGGCAAAGATACCTATACCTTTCAAATTAACAGGAACAACAACAGCAAAATCAGTTCTTACACCAACCATCCCTCCCATAGCACGTCTGAACTAACAAGTGAGTTTGAAAATTCCTTGAAATGGCTTCACAGAACTCACAGATTATACTCACATTTATCAGGGAAGTTGTGAGAAAGATGAAGCTTTCCACTTCTGTAAAGATGTATAGTCTTGTAAAACCCATAGAAGCAGCTCCACACTGTCCTGTCGTGTCCCCATGAGTCATAAATCACTCAGTGGTAGTGAGGTTATTATTATTAGTATTTGTATTAGGGAAGTTAATAGGTTATGGGTGTAAATCAGAAATCATCAAGAAACAGTTTTATGGCTAGGGCAGCCTCTTCTCAGCCATTCCCACTGACACATCTCTCTCTGGTCTTTGGTCCCTTACTGGGGAAATGTTACAAAGCTCTTTGAGCGCTGCTGATAAATGCCCAAATGACACTACCTATATATCAGCTCAAGTTCCTTCGGTCAACAAAACTAGCTTCCCCTCAAGTGCCCGCCCGAAACCCCATTCCACAAGCAAGC
The DNA here is from genome assembly GCF_000313985.2 of Echinops telfairi. NCBI lineage: Eukaryota > Metazoa > Chordata > Mammalia > Afrosoricida > Tenrecidae > Echinops > Echinops telfairi. The sequence continues at coordinate 3,721,388 of NW_022111372.1, forward strand.
CCAGTGCCCTAAGGCACTCAGCTCTCACAACCCCACTGGCCAGGACCCCACTGCTTTGGTGCCAGCTTCTGTTGTAGCTGTTCTCCTGCGCCTCCTCCACTGCTTCTCTGATGTCCCAGCTTTCTGCTCCTGCACCCAGGAGGTTCGATACACAGGGAGGGATTTTAGGGTCCAAAGATCGTCTTCCAGGCCAGGTTCTTTTTTCTTAACGGCAGTGATATCCCCTGTCCTGCATCTGAGATTGCCCATTTCACACTCTGTGGGCTGGCAAAATAAGCCTATTATCAAATTCATATTCCAAGCTTCTACAATCACAACTGGCCCTTTCAGCAGTGACTCACAACTGAATGATAGCATTTTCCTATATCAATTTCATACATCATCTTCCTAGATGAAACATTTTTAAAGACACACTTTTTAAAATAGGGAAACTGCTGGAGATCTCCTGGCAGCTGCCATGAGACCAGCATAAGAGGAACATTTTATCACTGTAGATCCATATGACTCAGGAACAGTAGATGTGATTCAGGCAGGTAGATTAAAATCTATGATGCTGTACCATAGAAACAGTAGATGTGACTCAGGCAGGTCGATTAAAAACTATGATGCTATACCATAAATGTCTAGGGAATACTTAGAGTTAAACCTCTGTAAACTAAAGGAATAAAGGGCATTTATAGTTATTCTATTAAATATGCTGCTTTTGAATACAATTCACAGGGAAATTATACTATAAGCAAAATAATAAGTTACTGAGAATTGGCATGTGAAAAATATTCTACCAATGACCGCTCTAAAAGGTAGAACGCTACTTGTTTTCCAAAAGAATGGAAATGGAATGCTGACAGCTTTTATTGTGGCTTTTTGCTCTTTTTGAGGAGTTTAGTTATGGTCAAGTCTGAAATGTCAGTAAAATTCTTTGTAAAGGAAAATATTTCATCGAAATCACTTTGCCAATAAATATTTCTGCCTAGGATAGCATTTCTAAGACTAAAGGATTGTTCCAAAGATAATAAAATTACTGTTTGTCGATTTTTTTATTCATTATGTATATATATATATATTACTTTAAAAATTAAAATGATTGATTTAGAAGAAACTTATGGGAATAAGACATTATCAAGGTGTAATATGTATCAACATTTGTGTTTTAATTTTTTTCCTGGTTTGCATTTCAGCAATTCAACTTTTAGCAATCATTCCAATGGACCTAATTAGAGAGACATACAAAATATTCAAGAAAGGACACAAAATGAACCGAGTGTCTCATTTTTCATCCCTAAAGAGAACCCTGTGACAGGGACTTGTATCGTGTGACCAAATCAAGATGAAGAAATGAAGGACTGAAGCGAGTGAAAGGAAGACAAAAAACTACAGTCTGATTGTTAAGGTGATTCCTGAAGGCAACTTGGGGTTTAGCTCACCTCGCATCCCTCAGGAACCTGAACGATCCCTCTGAGAATTCTGTGGAACATCAACTTGCAGAAGCACTATGTCCTGTTGGATAGCCACTCTTCATGTATTTCCTCAGCCGCTCACTTACAATCTGCATGCGTTAGTGTCCCCTCCTGAACACTCTTATCTTCAGAGTGAGAAAAATCGGTTTTATCAGAGAGACTCTCCGTGTACTTGGGGCAAGTTAAAATACCGGCAGAGCTGTCGCTTTCATTTTGTTGTTGCAGTCAGTAATGTCATATAGGGCAGGAGGGCAGGGCAGCATAGGCATTTGATGCACTTATTATGGTAGCCATACTCATAGAATTTTTTAAATGACAAATAATTGAATAAACCAAATAAAAATCAAAGACACCAGGGCATCAGTATGGATTACACCTGTTTGTTTGTTTTTTTAGAAATCTTCACAATGGGCTCAATAAGCAACTTCATGATACGTGGTTTCAGGATTTCATTTGCCTTGCACACACAGTCAATGCTCAGAAAAAAGAAACAGTAGTCAATAAATCTAACAACCCTGGACATTGGAGAAATCTGATTTTTTAAAAATACTGTGTTAAAGAGCTAAAATGTTTTCAGTGAGAACTAGGTTTTTCTTGACAAAACCATGTATATTTAATCCCCTCATATTCATGGGGAACCTGAACAATGAATAAATGCCAAAGAATTGATGCATTAGAATTAATTTATTGGCAAAGACTATTGATTACACGATGAACTTCCAGAAGATTAAACACATCTATTGGATGAAATAGAGCCAGAGTGTTCCTTAGAAGAGACAATGGCAAGATGCTGTCTTGTGGACTTCAGACCTGTTACTAGGAGAGACTGCTCCCTGGAGAAGAACATCAGGCTTATAAGTGCTCAACAAAAGAAGCAGATGCCTGTTAATGCAAGGATCGACCCAGTGCCTAAAACAACCTGCTCAAAAATAGCGTTGGTTGTGAAGATGATGCAGGATGGGATACTTTTTATTCTGTTACATGTTGGAATTGACTTAATAACACTTCACAACAACATAACGTCTCTGACAAAAGTACTTTGAAGTCATTTAAGTATCCTTTAGAGACTATGTAATGCTCCATTTACTAAGTGAATAATTTAGTAATAAAAGTTATTATAATATGTTGAATATGTATACCAACCAAATAATACTGGTCATTATGTGGGTAGTAAAACTAGAGGTATTCTTCATTTTCCCTCTGTACTTTAATGTTTTCTGAATATTCTACAATACACAGGTAGTATTTTAAAATGAAAAGAACAATGTAAAATTCGATTTTCATAGAAAATAATTCTGCATTATCAACTTCTAGAGTTCCTCTATATTTTGTTATGAATTAAATATAAAATCTTTTTATCAACCAAATATTGATTGTATGCCCTAAGTGTCTGCTCTAATTTTGACTGTAAATGGAGTTGAGAGATAATGCCCGAATAGCAGGTCTGAACTACTGGGAGAGGAGCCTTTATAGATAAATGCTTGATGATATAGATTCAGCTCAGTGCTCTCCTCGATTCCATTGCAATACTGTGAACTTGGAGCCCATCACAAATTTCAGTGTAAATAAGAGATTACGCACTTACTTAATTGGATTCTCTCTCATTTATACAGCCAGTAGAAATAGAATTAGTTGAACAACACTAGTTATACAACACATTATGTGTTTTAAAATATTTAGAGATTTTTTTGGGGGGGAGCTTGTTAAAACTTGTTTCCCCAAAATGAAATAGTACCTCACACTGTAAAGTGTAGAAGAAACTGTGCAGCTTCCCACATTCATATAATATGGAGCCAATTCTCAAGTCACATGAACAGCATGCTTTCAGTGAGCGTGCTGTCCTTTCTGATTCAGTTCAGCCTCCTCTCCTGGTAAAGGTTTTCACATAACACAGTATTGAGAGCCAAGAAGAGACACTGTTCACCTGAGTCAGCTGTGTGTAAGGCATGAACGATAATGGAAAGACAAGTAGGTAGCCCATGGTGAAGAGAGTGAGAACAACTGATTCGGGAAGTAGAGCTACCTGAAAAACAACCCATCAACAACCTATATCACAGCTGAAAGCAACAAAACACCAGCTGCAACCTACTGAGAAAAATACAAAGGCAGGAAAACACACACACACACAAAAACGAATCTGACTGGTAGCAGCTGGAAACTGAGTGCCTTTTCAAGAGCAAAACATTCAGAATGATGGTGAAGTTAAGAAGAAAAACAAAAACAACCATTATAGTTGGTGCCAGACTGAACATGCTTCCCTAAACATTATTTTCCATCATATGGCAAATGCTTATCTGTCAAATGTACTTTATTTTTTAGATTTTTACAACATTTTAGAAAGTCATAATCTGTACTGCACATGGGAGACATTCAGGGAAGACTCATGCAAGCAACCATTATTTGTCTTAAAAGCATTGTTATATAGGCAAATGTCATTTTTATGGAAAACTTTACTATGCGCGTTTGACAAAACAATCCTCCTCTAGAGCAGTTTATGAATACAGCTATTAAAAAAATATCTTCTGCTCCCATAAAGATACATAGTCTCAGAAACTCTTTAGTGGGTCACTAAGCATTGGCATCAACTTGATGGCACTAGTAAAAAATATCAGACATCATGATGACCCTGAACACTCAAAAATTACTAAGATGAAGGCTTATGCTATGAAGCAATTCCTAGTCTAGACAAGGACCAGTGATGTAAAAGATAGCATTGATGCGCAATATGTAAATGCAAAAGTCTGAAAGAGGTACTAGTAGTAGTAGTTAGCAGTAGTAGTAGGATGTACCAGGTAAGAGCACGGACTCCGCAGTCATTGCTGTTTAAACTACACGTTTAAGCATGTAGTTTACATGTGTAAGCATCTCAAAGCTGTCAGGGGTCTCCATACAGCTGCTCCAGCATCCAGGGCTGCATCAGGGTAGGTCCATGCGCCTTCTCCTTGGGGATCTCTTGTAGGAAGTCAGCCTTGCCAGCTGAAGCAGGGAACTGGCTAAGGCAGCTGCACCTGGGTGTGACCATCACAAAGCAAATGTCCCAAGAACTAAAAGGCAAAGCTCATGGAGCCATTTGTCTCTCCGCCATTCAATCAACTCCCACATGGGTTTCTTGGCCAGTTTAGCTCAATAAACCTTACCTATCTCATTATCCTTATCACAGACAATTTCCCCTGAAATTGTCATTTCTGGCAAAAAAAGACATATGGTTTTCTTGATACTGGTTAAGATTTTACTGAAGATAAATTAAAAACAAACAAAAGAAAGCAAACAAAGCAAAACTTGTTTCATCAGTATAATGAACGGAAAATGTCAGAAATTCAAACTGAATTTAGAAAGAGGACATGGAACAAGAGATACCATCACAGATGTGAGATAAATTTTAGCTGAATCTTATCATAAAGATGTTTACTTGTGGTTTATTGTCTATGTAAAGGGATTCAATTGTGTTGGTCATAACAAATTATTGATATTAATTCAATAAGATTGAATTCCTGAATACTTTCTTTCTTAATACAAAATTTGTACACAGACCAAGAAGCAATGCATGGTTTGAAATCAGGAAAGATATGTGTCCAGGGTATATCCTTTTAACATACTTATTTAATTTGTGTACTAAGGAAATGATCCAAGATACTGGAGGAGGTACAAAGGAACATGGCATCAGAATTGGCGGAACACTCATTAACCACTGGTCATAAACAAATGATGTAACCTTGTCTGTTGCAAGTGAAGAAGGGTTGCAACTTTCCAGATGAAAACCAAAGATGATAGCCATCATGATGGATCGTGCCTGAGAATAAGGAAGATAAAAATTATTAAACCTAGCCCCATAAATAATATCATGATAAACAAAGAATATATTAAATTTGTTAAGGATTTCATTTCAATTGTGTTTGCAATAAATTTCCAGCTTGTGCAAATTGGCTGCAAAATATTTTTTTAATATAATAAAGCAAAGATGTCACTTTGAGAACTCAGGTGCACGTGATCCAAGCCATAATATTATCAGTCACCTCATATGCATATCAATGCTGAAAAAAATAAGAAAAAAGAACAATGGATTAACTTAAATTAAGATTTTAGCCAAATACATTGCATAACGAACTGTCAAAAGAACAACAAATCTGTTTTAAAACAATTGCATCAGAATGATCTTTAGAAGTTAGGACATTCGATTTAAAATAACACTCTTGGACATGTGTTTGGGATGGACCAACTCCTGAGGAAGTGTATTATGCTTGGCAAAGAAGAGAGAAAGCACACCAAAGAGGAAGTACTTCAGGAGATGGACTGACCAGCGGCTGCCACAATTGGCTCTCACGCAGGAACAATTGTGAGAATGGTGCGGGAATGGACGGTGCTTTCTTCTGTTGAGTGGGGCTTCAGAGTCATCATCGAGTCATCAGATAACAATAGTCATAACACCAATCGAATAATCTTTAGATAACAGGTTTCTGTCAACTGGCTGGAATGAAATAAAGAAATGTGTGCATATGTGGCACTGTGGGTCAGGCATTCCACCCCTAACCACCAAGTCAGTAGTTCAAATTCACCAGTAGGTATCTGCTTTTATAGCCATCATTCAAATGCCCCACATGTGGCAGGATAATAAACTTTGGGAAACACTGATTTTCAGTCTCTGAAAGCCTGTGTGGGATCTCTATAAGATGTAATTCACTCAATGGCAGTACCATTTGTTTACACATACGCATATACACTCACACACATCTTAGAAGTCCTAAGTACATGAGTCAACTGCATTGTATTTTGTATATTTAGATAAACTCTTGACCTTCACATAAATATCTAACGTAGTCACCAAGGTGAGTTTTAAGGCATTTTTAAATTATATTTTCAAAGGTTTTAATCATAAAGTAAAAGTTATAATAAAATGCATAAAAACCTAAACTTAATCTTCATGAATGGAGATACTTAACTGTGGGTCAAGAATTTATCCAGATACATAGAAGTATAGTGCATCTGACTCATGTAATTGGAAATATTTTTAATATACTTTTATTGGGGGCTCTCACAGCTCTTATCACAATCCATACACTCATCCATTGTGTCAAGCACATTTGTACATATGTTGCCATCATCATTCTCAAAACATTTTCTTTCTACTTGAGTGCTTGATATCAGCTCCTTATTTTTCTCTCCTTCCTCCACCATTCCCTCCCTCATGAACCCTTGATAAATTATATATTATTATTTTCATGTCTGCTGTCTCCCTTCACCCACCTTTCTGCTGTTTGTCCCCCTGGGAGGGGGTTATATGTCAGTCCTTGTGATCAATTCCCCCTCACCCCCTGCCACCTTCCCCTCATCCTCCTGGTATCTCCATTCTCACTATTGGTCTTGAGGGGTTTATCTGTCCTGGATTCCCCCTGTGGCAGGCTGTTCTCTGTAGCAGTGTACATGTTCTGGTCTAGTCAGATTTGTAAGGCAGAATTGAGGTCATGATGGTGGGGGGGAGGAAGCATTAAAGAACTAGAGGAAAGCTGTATGTTTCATTGGTGTTATACTGCACCCTGACTGGCTCATCTCTCCCTTGTGACCCTTCTGTAAGAAGATGTCCATAATTGGAAATATTTAAGACAAATTTTAATTCATGTTCCCTATCTCTATCTGCTGTTAAAGGCATATTCGATAGTTCAAATCTATCAGCTACTCCAGGGAAGAAAGATGAGGATGGCTGCCTCCATAAAGAAGTACAAAGCCTCAGAGCCCCTATCCAGAGTCAAGATGAGTCAGAATTGACCCGTGGCATTGGGATCTCCATCCTCATGGAGATTCTGAATGGTGCGAGCAATTATAAACTCAGTTACTAGCCAAGAGTTTACCAGTTTCAATCCATGCAGAGAGAGAAAGCCTGGCAGTGTTCTTGCAAATGATCATAGCTATTGAAACTTTATAAAGCACAGTTCTACCCTGACACACATGAGGCACCCGTGAATCGGTTCAAGGGCAACACTTTTTTATTCATGTTTTAAAATTTTTGTCTTACAATCAATTGTGTCACTTCTTGCCTTCAAATTTCGTATTTTAATACTAAATACATATAATCAGATCTTTTCAAGTAGTCTTATCACTTGAAGTATCTAAGTGACTTTGCTAAATTTTCATGGTCTCTAAAATTGAAAAAATTACTTAAATGATTTATATTCTAGGAAAGACTATATATTTTATTAAATTCATGTGACTTACCCCTAAGAACTTTAGTAGAAATTTACTGAATTAAAGAATTCATGAAGACTACAATTGTGTCTTATTTGTTACACTCAATAAACATCCACATGTGCTAGATACTATGTTAAGTGGGTGTAAACACAGTGGATACCAATTTAGAGAAACTATATAGCAGCATGTGAAGTATATGTTAAAAGAGTGTAGGTTTTATTGTACTGCTGTGGGGAGTTGTATTGATGGGTTATGTATGTCAATGTTTTATTACTATTATTATTCTGAAATCATGAAGAGCTAATTTGGTGAATATGTCATTGAGTGAAAAAATAAAGGACACAAACTTAAGCTGGTAGTTAAATATGTACTGATGGGAAAGATTGTTTAGTGGTATTTATTTTACCATTGATCACATTGCTGCCAAAGAGAATGGCAGTGCTAAAACCTCACATTTTCAAATAAGCAGATCTGGCTGTCAAATACTTGCAGCTATAGGTAGATTTATTAATTTTCACACTGCACATGTAATAGTAATGATATATATATATTATGATGCTATCAATATTCCACAAAATATACTAGAAAAACTATTCATGAACTTCATGATAGTGATTTGTGGTATCAGTGAGACTACTGAAATACTCCTACAGTATGGGGAAATACACATTAAATTCATTTTTTAAGATATACAAATATCCAATGATAACCATATGATCCAATGATATAGCAATATATATATATCATCGAGTGTGATTTTCATTTGAGAATAATTCTCTGTGTTTCATTACAGATTAAATAAAATCCATGGTTATCATTGGATATTTGTATATCTTAAAAAATGAATTTAATGTGTATTTCCCCATACTGTAGGAGTATTTCAGTAGTCTCACTGATACCACAAATCACTATCATGAAGTTCATGAATAGTTTTTCTAGTATATTTTGTGGAATATTGATAGCATCATAATTAACTGAGGTCTGGAAATTCACTTCTAGGCTAGACTTCTGCCCAAGGGTTCAATTCTAAAATATGATTGGGAAATTTAATTTTATCATTAAGATTTTGGCTTCAGTTTCTAGAAGTTGTGCTACTGAAATAATTTGGTTTCTTAACATTCCATATATATTTATGAAAGGACTATTACTGTAAAAATTAAGTTTAAAGATTAATCAACTCAATATTTCATCTTCCATTTTTCATATCCTGAGAAGTTATTCATAAAAGATCTGTGTAGCTTTAATGTATCCTTTATATTATATTGCTTTATAAGGTTATGCATTTGTCACATTTGCCATATGTAATATCTAATATAAGTGTATGTTTTTATTACATCCAAAGTATATGGGAATCAGGCATTTGTTTATCGACATTTTGAAGTTGTTACCCTTTGCTGTTCCTCTAAATGTTAGAATATAATTAAGGGAAACAAAATAAATTAGTTCAGATTTTCTTAGCTCAACATTTAGGTCAATTATTTTAAATAAAAATATCTTCTATATTCAGTAAAGGCACTCTGGTGACATGGTAGTTACAAGTTCAATAGCTAACTTCAAGGCCATCAGTTTAAAATGACCAGCCACTCCATGGGAGAAAGACAGGCTTTTCTTCTCATGTAAATAATTACAGACTCAGAAGCCCACAAAATCAGTTCTACTCTCTTCTACAGTGTCGCTATTAGTTGGAATCAACTCAATGACAGTGAACTGAATTAGTTTATATTTGGTTGCATAATTAAGTGTATATGTATATATTCTACTGTACTCTTCTTTTTTTGCCTTTCCCCAAAGTTTCAAAGCAACCACCTAACTTCTCTGCCCCAGAGCTCTGGGTCTCTTTGCTTGGTCATCTTGCAGACCTCTTAAATGCAAAATTTCCAAAATTGTACTTAGTATATTCTCTGAGGAGCTACATCTGGTATGTCTCTTCCACTGATATGCCTTTGAAGAATTACTGATAACATCTTCCATCACTTCGGTAGATCATTTCTGAAGGAGGTTCTGAGAAAGGGGTAGAATTATCTCTCTGCATATAGTATGCCACACATACACACACACACACATTTGTAGACATATTTACATATATATACTGTATCTATCATCTATTAGTCTACATATTTATCTGTTTAATATAGCTCTTCATGAAAATCAATCAGTTTCTTCCTTTCCAGTCTCACCTTTTCAACTACTGCCAGTGTTCTGGCCCTCACTTTTAAATTTCGGTTATTTAATCAGCTTCCTGTTTTCCCTCGTTCAATTTTTTTATAATCTCAGAGTGAGCATTCTCAAATTCTATTTTCTCTGCCTAAACTCTGACACCCAAGTGTCTTCAGATTAAAAGCTAACATCTGAGAAAGATGGACACCACTCTTCATTTTGTGGCCCTTGTTATTTTCAGTTTTATCTCTTTTTTCTACCCACCTGGAGTTTTCCAAAAATGTTCTTTCCTTTCCTGTTTCCTGGATGTTTCACATTCGTTGTCTTTCTCTGAAGATGTCTGAACTCAATTTATATCAGCTAATTCTGTATCTGATCAATTAGCTGAGCAATTCTTTCATCCAAAATGAGGATTCAAACTTCTGATTTCAGACAACTGATGTCTGCATCCATATAATTCTGAATACTCCTGTATTTATTACTCTATATACCACTCTTAACATGTATTTATTTACATAAATTTGTATATATCTTACACCGACAATGAACTTTTACAAAAGAAGATCATGTTCTTTTTCTAAAGTTCTGCTGTGTAACTTACTGCTAAGTCAAAGATTTCTGCCCTAGAAATGCAAATGAACGAAAAAATAGTCATGCAGACATTTCACAGTCGTCAAGTTAATACCAACTCTTTATTTATTTATTTATTTTATTCTGTGATGCTCACCTTCCTGACACAATCGCTGAAAGAAAAACGGGTGCATAAGTAAATGTGGTGAAAAAAGCTGATGGTGCCCGGCTATCAAAAGATATAGTGTCTGGGGTCTTAAGGTCTTGAAGACAAACAAGCAGCCATCTAGCTGAGAAGCAACAAAGCCCACATGGAAGAAGCACACCAGACTGTGTGATCACGAGGTGCCAGAAGGGATCAGTTATCAGGCATCTAAGACCCAGAACAAAATCATACCAAATGTGAATGGGGTGTGGGGCATGGAGTGGAGACCCAATGTCCATCTGTTGTCAATTGGGCATCCCTTCAGAGAGGGGTAACAGGGAAGAGATGAGCCAGTCAGTATAGCACCAATGACACACAACTTTCCTTTAGTTCTTTGATGCTTCCTTCCCCCGACTATCATGACCTCAATTCTGCCTTATAAATTGGATTAGAACAGAACATGCACACTGCTACAGTTAAGAGCCCACAACACAGGGAATCCAGAATAGATAAACCCCTCAGGGCCAACAATGAGAGTAGAGATACCAGGAGGATTATAGGAGGGTGTTGGGAGAAAGGGGGAATCGATCACAAGGATCGAACTAGAACCCCCTCCCAGGGGAACAAACAATTCCAGCTCTTTAGATCAAAGTAGAACTACACCTGTATGTTTCCAAATTGTAAATCTTTATGGAATTGTGAAGTTGCATCTTTCTGCTGTGGAACACCTGGTGAGTTTGAACTGTTTACCTTGTGGTTAGAAGCAAAACACATAACTTGCTACCCCACCAAGACTGTCCTGCCTAAATGTATAAGAAGTGTCTGTATTGTGCTACCTCATACTCTTTTCAACTCTAATGCAATGTACTAGATTGGCTTTTCTTTTGAAAAACGCTGTGCCTGGAAAAAGACAGATATAAAAGCTATCATCACCTAATTTTGCCTCAGAGCTTGCTTTCTGTGTTCCAGGCACTATTTTCATGCATGGTTTTCATGTGTGCATTTTATCAACAAAATCACCACAAATGATATGTACTATTATTAATAATTTCCTTATTTAAAAATTGAGACACATACATTTTAAACTAATCTTCACCTTTATCTTAGCCTGAAATTATGTGGTAGATAAGAAGTATTCCACAAGGTATTAGTTCTCTACATGGCATCCTTAAGTACTAGTAAATGTTAAAATCATATAAAGGTTATTTCAGGTGAAATAATCTATGAAAGAATTTAATTTAAGTCAATTCCATTCTAAGAAAACTAAATTTAATAATTCATATATATAACTTTGATTTTACATGTATATTTACATTGTATATTTCCCTTAATTTTAATAGACAACAGTGAATACATAAGAAGAAAAATAACTTTTTGAAAACACTAGAGGGATTTTATATAATATTTTTACATATACTATGTGATACCTGTCATGATGAAAGTAATTTAAATATTATATACCTGATATAATAAATATTATTATTTAATTCTTGACCATTTTGGATATCATTAGAACACAATTATATGATAATAACAAAATATATAAAAATATAATAATACAATTATTTGCTAAGTCTGGTTACAAATACCTTTATGGAAATCTAGGTATAACAATATACTATTTATATTTTGTTAGTACACCTCCAGATTTCTTCAGTCCACCAACATAATATGCTATATGCAATAATAAATTAACGTAGTAATATTTAGTATTTTTCAGATTAAGTCATTTAAAATTATAGATCTAAGCACAATTTCTAGTTCGGGATGATTCAGATGGAATATGCTAAAACATATTTTATTGGACAGTTTATTTAACTAACATTTTTTCTAGTAGCTGAGCCCGGAATCTCTGCCAAAGGAAAGTTCCTTGCTCTTGCCCCACAGGTCACAAATACAAATATTCCCTGTTTTTGAAAGTTCACTGTAGGCCACTTTGTTTTTATTAATGGCCTATAATTATACTGATTCATTAACTGAAATACATTGAAAGAGGATTTTTCCTTGGTGGTACAAAAAGGCGAAAATAAAACATTTGTTTAGAGTTTTCTTTGCAGCAGTTCATTAAAGAGGTAGCCTCATCCGGAACAATGAGAGTGACGTTATCAACGTCCTTTTCCTGGAATTGCTATAAGCATCTCAGCATCGAGCTTCCTTAGCTTTGCACTATATTTGTGAACACTACATGTTCACAAATGTTAGTGTTATTTAGGTGTTATGTGTTATTTAGTAGATTATTTATTTTTACTGGGAACACACAAAATATGTCCCATATAAATATATGGTAATTGTTTCTACATTAAGATTGTAGGAAAAATCTGTATTAGGGACCATTTTACCTCTGTTTGTAAGAAGTACCTGTACTATGCTATCTCATACTCTGGTCCCCTTGCTGTAAGGTAGTAGATTTTATACCATACTATTGAACTATATTGCATTCCCATTGCTTCAGGGATTCAATATAGCAATTACTTCCAGTTAAACAGTTATTACTACATTGACAAAATAAAAAAGCATTCTCAAACTAATGAACAACAACAACAAACCCTAGTCCGTACTCATTGAGTTGGGTTCAACTTCTAATGACTTGATCGTTCTAGGACAGAGTGCAACTGCTGCATAATCTTTCCAAGACAGACTTCCACATCTTTCTTCCATGGAACCACTAGTGGTTTTTAATCGCCTTCCTGTTGGTTATTATCCAGTGCTTATCCATAGGCCACTGTAGATCACTAAATTTTGATACTTTGTTTTAGTAGATTATTTCTAAACATTCACTTGCAGATATGAAAATAATTGTGGAGGATAAGAAATAAATATTCCAAATTATAATACAATACATTAAAATTATTTGCTGCTAGTTCCAAGAAATCGAACTCACTGCCACTGAGTCAATGCTGATTCGCAGCGACACCTGTGGGTTTCCAAGACTATAAATGCTTATGGGAAGAGAAAGCCCAGTCTTTGTCCCACAGAGTGGCTGGTGATTTTGAACTGGCAACCATTAAGATTGGAGCTCAACACATAACCACTACAGTACCAGGACTCCTTTACCTTTGGGAAAAACCCTCTTCAAATATCAGCTCCCTCCTCATGCTCCTCACAAGATTTCACTTAAATCCTGTTAATTCATTCCTCCTGCCAGGAAGTGCTCAATTTTCCTCTTCTTGGAAGAAATAAATGACTCAGGTCAGCTATAAGATACAAAAATGTTGTAAAGTCATACATTTATTATCTTATTTTGTATAAGAAAAATTACTCTGGATTTCTAGAAATTTTATGGGGGAGTGCTTAAAAACCTTTTTAAGGGAATAGTTTTACCAGTTTTTAAACATTCTCATTTGAATTTATTTGTAATAAGGAATTTCTGAGGGAGGGGGAAATAGTAATAAAAATTGTATGCCTTTTATCTCTAATCTGTTCCATGTCTAGTTTTTCAAGTTGAAATCACACTCTGATTTTTACTTTTCAAAGGGACCTTGTTGATTTTTCTACAGAATAAAACAAAAACAACTCACTGCCATTAGTCCAATTTTGGTGCATCACAGCTCAATAGTGCAGAGCAGAATTGCCCCTGTGGGTTTCAGAGACTGCAAATCGTTATGGGAGGAGAAAGCCTCCTCTTTCTTCTGCAGAGTGCCTGGTGGTGTTGAACTACTGATGTTGCAGCTCCATATGTAACCTACTACACCAACTACAGGAGTCCCTCTGATTTGAAACTTAGCTATTGTGTTTATGTTTGTGTGTTTTCCCCTTCAGATTTTTTAAAGTAATTTTATTTTGTTGCTGTTGTTGATAACTGTGGTAGTTATATAATCTGGTGTCAGTTTGGGACTTGAGAGGATTATGAGTGATGGGATGGAGTTAGTCTGTCAGTTGACTCATATGAGGCCTCTGTGTGGTCATGGCCTTCTGAGAATTCTGGGAACTCCTGTATTTCCTCCTTGGAGGCAGAAAACACACTCACTCAGCTCACTCCCTGAGAGTGAGCTCTACTGACAAGACACATGGCTCTACACCCTGGAAGCTGCAGAAACCACATACACCTACCTCTGATGCGTCCCGGCCAGCGGGACGCACGAGCAGGACCCTGGGGGGAAAGACGAACCTGGATGGAAAGAAAGACACAGAGATGTGGAGCAAGACAAATGCTGATCAAGCTCGTTTATTTGGGCAAAGTTAGGGGAATATAAAGAGGAACTGGGAGGTGCATATTCTAATAAGGTGTGCTGCACAATATCCAATCCAACATGTATTATTATAATGAAGCATAAGAATGTTAACCAATCGGCTATCCATCATATTCTCAATATGGTATGTCTGTAGTCCAATGAGTGCTTAGTATTTCAACCAATGGGTGAAGAGTGGGGAGGATAACCAACCAAGGTCACGTAGCTGCAGAGCAGTTACAGCTGCACAATGGTCAAAGAACACTTCGGGGGGAGACGGAGGGTAACACAGACTGCAAACTGTCTCAGACATTTTCATAGAACAAGGAAGCTTTGGTGACTAAGATATCTTTTAAGGCATAACCGCCTGCCAGTAATTTTCCACTAGGGCCGGTCACTGAAGGACCTTGAGAATGTCTGCTAGGGCCGGCTCCCAACAGGTCCTCCTTTTTTGTTTTAAAAAATGAGAAGAATAAGCCCTTAGGGAGTTGTGCCTGTCTTAGGTCACCAGGTGTCGCCCTGACCCTTACCCGTCTTCGGCTTTCTGGAACGCATTTTATCCACTTTGGGTGGAGGCGAACCAGAGCCTGTCTTAGGTCGGTGTCAGAGGCACCCAGTCTTACCTGTCATTGGCTATCCAACTCAGCTCACAAGGGCGGGGGTCTTACCGGTGATGAGTACTCATCTTCAGACACCGAGCCACCCCGAGCTCTCATTTCAAGGCGATGATAATGGACCTGTATGGGTTTGGCCTGAACCGATTCTATCTGTTGCTTAATAAAAGAAACAAGTTTGTTGAAAATGACAGTTCCCAGAGAAATTGTCATGAGTATAACAACTACAGGCCCTAGAAAGGGGGTGAGAACTGAAAACAGTGGCAAAGACCACCAACTCGTTGCCTCCGAAGGCTTGCGTTTAAACTCAAATAACTTCCTACTGATGTTATTAAGTTCTTTAACACGATTTTCAATCAGTCCCGATTCATTGATATAATAACAACATTCTTCTTGTAAGAATAAGCAAGTGCCTCCTTTTTCTGCTGTGATGAGGTCCAATGTACGTCGGTTTTGCAGGGCGACTTGGGCTATGGAGGTAGTTTGTCGTTGTAGAGACGCCAGGGACTCCGCGGAGACGTCTATAGTTTCCTGAAGGCGGGCAGCCAAATCGTTGGTAGCTGTAATAGAATGTCCGAGTGCTCCTCGCTGATCTGTGGGGGGAAACAAAAGGAAAAATTTTTCAGGGGGTATTTTCCTCCCTGGACAGGGTTATTTTATAATTGTGGCTCATTTGCCTGACGATCCTCTCTGGCAGCCACCTTGCTGCGTTATTTTCTTGAGAATAAACACAAACAGAGCCTCTTCCCCAGATTAATACTGGGTCTGGGCCGTGCCATGAATTGTCTATAGGGTCTTTCCAGTTGACCATAGCAAACTGTGAACTAGATTCAGGGTGCCAAAACAGATCCGCTGCTGATTTTCCTGAATCATCAAAGCGCAAGAAATTAAGAATGAATAAAGCATGATTAAGGAGGTTTCTGGGGGTACCTTTTGTGGGGTACCATTGACCAT
>NW_022111372.1:3738085-3739962 GCF_000313985.2 Echinops telfairi
TATCGCCAGTCCGGCGGTGTGGGCGGAGAACATCCTGACAAGTAGGGTTTGCATTCTCATAAGCAAGGTGTTTAATAAATTCACTTTCATTTTCATCCCTGCCGACAAGTCGCTCTGCAGCGGCCGTTAAACGGCTAATAAAATCACTATAGGGCTCTTCAGGCCCCTGCCGAATTTTTGCCAAAGAAGTGGTGGCAGCACCCTTGGGGGGCAAGCGGCGCCAGGCCTTAAGGCCAGCTGTTTGAATTTGGGCAAGCAGTCCTGTAGAAAATCGTGCCTGCTTATTGTTAGTGTCATAGGGGGCAAGGCCCTTTAATTTTTTAATTGTCCACCGTTTTGCTGTCCCTTGAGCCTCAGCATTGCGGCGTGCAACCTCTTTACAGGCTTCCGTATATTCTGATTTCCAAAGAACAAAGTCTCCTCCGGAAAGCACATCACGGGCTAACATATACCAATCATTAGGAGTGAGCCATTTTTCAGTGAGGGACTCAAGGAGGGACACAGTGTAAGGAGCTGTCGGACCATAAAGGGACACAGCCGATTTTAACTCTTTTATGTACTTGAGGCTAATGCGGCGATATTGCTGATCTTTAGTGCTAGCCTCTTCCTCCTCATTCCCACTATCTGTGCCGGATTGCTCATCAGAGTTATCCCCCTGTGTATCTGCTGCAGGTGAGTCATCATCCGAGTCACCATCACTGCCTCTAGTTTCATTTTCAGCAGGCGCCCGCGACTTAGAGCGGGTGACTGGGAAAGCAAGCATAGCTTTTGAAGGCTTAATCTTTCCAAGTTTTGGTGCCTGAGAGACGGGCGGCTTCTTCTGCAAGGGAGTGGCGGTGCTCAGTGTGCTAGGGCCCATTTCCAGCTGCTGCAAGGCATTTTGCAGAGACTGAAAACTTTCACAGCACATATTTGTGGCTCCTTTTAAAAGTGCCCAGTTACTAGGGGCGCGCGTGGCAGGCGCTAAAGCGGGAGGGGAGAAGGGAGGGCTAGGGGCATGCTCCTGGGGTCTCAGTATTGTACGACGGTGGCCGGCCAGAGGTGCCCAATAAGGGAGGCCGATCGGGGTTATCATAACGCGCTGCTGCCTTTTTTAAATTATTCCAATTAATTTCTGGGTTTGTGTTTTGTGGCGTTTTTTGCAAAATTGGGCTCTGCAAGGGCGCCTGCAAGGGCGCCTGGGGGTTAATAAGAGGAGAATGATTCTTATGCTCTGCGAGGGAAGGGCAAAGCTTTGGGGGAGTTATCCCCGTCTCTGAGATAACGGAAGGGGAGTCTTGTTCTCTGGATTCTTCTGGGGGATGAACAGAGGGTGGAGGGGAGAGGCAAACAGATGGAGCTCGGGAAGGAGGTTTGTTGCTTTTATATTCAGTTTTTAAATAATTATGTGACTGAGACATGACCTTAGAAATGTCAGGGTGATAATGGTGGACTTGTAAAATATCTTGTATCAGACTCCAGAGATTATAGGCATCAACAGGTACTTTAGAAGGCCCAAAAGAACGATAATAATCCTTTAAACAATCCCCTACCCGTAACCAACGTTTTTTATCTATTGTTCCTTCCTGAGGGAACCAAGGACACAGATTTTCAATAAACAAAAAGAATTTAACTAGATTCTTTTTTTTAACCCTAGTCCCGCGTGTCTTGAGGGATTCTTTCAACCCTTCTATGAATTGCTCGCGTGCTGATAATGTTTGCCCCATAGTGTGATGCGTTGCTTCGCTTACCTTGCTAGTGTCGATATCTCAGTTGGGTGATCTGAGTAGACCTCAATGCGAGTCACCTTTCCGCGGCTCCCACGGAGGACACCACGGCGGACTCAAATGCTATCTCCGGTACTTCTCTGGAGTCGGAGATTTCACTGCTCGGACGGC
>NW_022111372.1:3740586-3750959 GCF_000313985.2 Echinops telfairi
ACCTTGAGAATGTCTGCTAGGGCCGGCTCCCAACATACCTCGACACAACCAGACCCCTGGGGACTGGGGAAGACATGTGGAGAGCCCTGCCAGCACTGAGATGCTTACAACACCACTGGATCTAAAGGCTTTCTACCCCCTGGCCTGTAATCTTCCTGCACTCAGCATCCTTGCATGTGCTTTGTGAGTGTGAAGAGGACTTTATAGATTGGTATCAGACATATGGGCTAATATCAGATTTAGGGGCTTGGACTGGACTGTGTTGGGATGCTTTCTTAATGTACAATTAGCCTTTATATAAAACTCTCTCTTATACACATATGTGTCTATGAATTTGTTTCTCTAATCTACCCAGACTAACACAATAATGTTTCAGCAAAACGTACAACAAAGTTTTCTCTAGGTACCACTCGGTGACATTGATTGTATGCTTCAAGGTGTACAGCCGTGCTCACTCTCCCTTTCTGAGCTGTTCTTCCATCATTTACAAAACCTCACTTGCTCTTAAGGTTACTATTAAATTTTCCCAGTAGCTTTGAACTCTGATCCCATTATCAACTGAATCCATATACTGCTATCAAATTGATTTTGACTCATTGTGACCTTATCAAACAGAGTGGATTTGCTCCTCTGGTTTTCCATGACTGTACATCTTTCTGAGAGCAGACAGCTTTACCTGTAACCCCTGGTGACTTTGAACAACCAGCCTTGCAATTAGCCACCCAGTGCTTAATCCACTAAGTCAACAGTGACTATTGTTATTAATAATAGTTTCCTTAAATAGCTCTTCTTGTCATTGTTCAGAAGTAACCATTTGTTTGTGGAGGATATGCCTACCAATAAATGGGCAGTAGTTGTGTCTTAGAAATAGCTTTCTCTTTATAGGAATGCATTTCTCGAGAGCTGGCAATCTCCTACAAAGGTCAAATGGCCTGCACATTCATCAAGTGGTAGAATGAAATGTCTGTAAAATATTTGGAATGTAAGTTGTTGCTAAGAAATTTGGAATTAAAAATACTTTACAAGAACCTAACTGAAATAAAAATGTTTGTTGAACTCAGATTTAAAGAGCAGGCAGCACAAAGTATAACTCAATTTAAGAAATATGTGCCTGGTGCCAAAGAACAATTTTTTTTATTTATAAGACCTTTGGGTATGATATGACAGTTTACTCAACTTTTGGTGAATTATTGTGCTGTGGTTTTTGATGTATGATAAATTCAAAGTATTTTCTAGTTTAGAACACGTTGCAAACCCGAGCAGTGCTAGCTATTCCGTCAGATCTCATGAACTCTGGCTGCACTGACTCAGTTTTTGTTCTCCAAATAAGCTCTTGTAAATCTCTGTGATTTGCAATTTTTTAGTGCCTCGTTCTTTTTTTTCATTTTGAGGACGTGCTCACCAAAATTGATCCAGTTCTAATATTACTTTAGGTTAGAGCTTAAGTGAACGTTCTACCTTTTATTGCTTCATCTACTTGCTTTTTAAAATGTACTTATAATTATTGGAATGGAAAATCTTAATGTTATATGTTAAGCTTTGCGTTCCAGATTGGCAGGGAGCATGTAAACCCTCTTACGTGTTCTTGAAACTGTCTTAATACTTTGTAATATAATAAGTGTGGAAACAAACATTCTTCCTCTACATCATCTGATTTTCTTATCTCTGTCTCTCACTCTTTTCGTCTCTTATTCTCTACTGTTTTATCCATTCATTCACTGGTATGGATGAGACTTTTAGTTCACAAACTCATATATACAAATAATATACTTTTTAAATAGCTTTGCATTTTTAATTTTGAGGTTAATGGTTTGTGCTCAACTTCTATATCTGGAGTTTCAAACCCACCCAGTGATATCATGAAAAATAAAAACAGAAGGCAAAGCGATGCAGTGTTATCAAGATTATAGCCAGGATGGCCATAAGCAGTAGGACATAGGAGTTGCCCACCATGAGCTGCAATTGGCCGCCGGGTGACAACCAACAACTAACAATGACATGCTTTCTGAAAGTGAAAACAATTCATTTTATAAAGCACTGTTGTTTTCTCTGGGGTGGTATCTAACTTCTGGGGACCTTGATATCGCTGACCTTTTGGAGGCAGAGTTTCCCTGTGATCTTCAGTATCCCTTTCCATTTGAACATTCACTGAGAAGCCAGGTGCCCTTCTGGCCCTTGATTCTTGCTGTCACTGACACTTTACAGACCATTAGGTGTAGCACCCAATAGTCTGTGATACACATTGTCAGGAGATGGTTTCTGTGGGAAATTAGCATTGACTTGAGTTTGGAGGATATTTATGTGTGATGAGTCGTAGGAGTATTCCCTAAGATATTGGCTCCTCTCATCCATCTACTCAAATGATACATTAAAATGCAATTCATTAAGGAATTATTTTGTGTAAGATAGAGCATTTCTTGGGTAGTTATAAAATATTATGTCCCCACACAATATTTGAGAGGGTACTAGCTAAATAAAATATTGAATACTTAAAGTAATACATATAATCCTTAGAGATTTTTTTTCTTTGCCAAGGGGACAGAGGACTCATAAAGTGCACAGCAGTTTATATACATTGTTATTTTAAGATTTTTTGGAATGCTAGATTTTATGTAATTATAATTGCTATTGTGGCAAAGGAATGTTCAGGAAAAGAAACCAAATAGGTTTGTCTACTCTTTCACTTGATAGCCTAAGTGTGTTAGTGTGGGTTGACTAAAAAAACAAATTCATAGACACTCATATGTGTATAAGGAAAAGTTTTATATACAAGAGCAACTGAACATTGAGAAAATATCCCAGCCCAGTCCAGATCAAGTCCGTAAGTCTGATATTATCCTATATGTCCTATACCAATCTATAAAGTCCTCTTCACACTCACAAAACACATGCAATGATGCCAAATGCAGGAAGATCACAGGCCAGTGGGTGGAAAGTCTTGTGGATCCAGTGGCAGTGCAAGCATCTCAGGGCTGGCAGGGATCTCTAGGTGGCTCCTCCAGCTCAGGGCACTAAAGTAGCTCCATGTGTCTTGTCAGCTTCAATGTCTCCCTGGGAGTGTGCATTTGTCCCACCTCCAGTGAGCTATTTATCTCCTCAAAACCTCCAAATGAGGTCATCAAGCTGTGAACTGATTGACAGGATAAACTCCACCCCTTCACTCTTAAGTCTCAAATTGAGAGCAGAGTATTTGACTACCAGGTTAAGAAAATGTATTCATGAGCTTAGTCCTTGAAATTTCAAGTGTGGTGCGTTATGAGAGGTTAATAGATTAGGCCTCACTCACTGATTTAAATAATACCTCTCTACTGCAGCAACTCTTGAGGGATCCGTAATGACAAAATGGGTTAAGTACTGTGCTGCTAACCAAAAGACTGGTGGTTTGAACCCTCCAGCTACTTCACAGGTAAAAGATGGGGCATAAGCTTCTATAGATATTTGCCATTTTGGCTCAGGGCCCTGGTGGCATGGTGGTTACATGCTGAACTGCTCATTGCAAGATTTGCCATTTGGAAATCCTAGGGAGCATATGTACTCTGTCCTACAGGGTCGCTATGAGACAAGATGAATTCTATGCCAGTGGGATTGGCCTGTATTTTGTACAATATTTAATGTTTGTTTTGAGCTTCCCATAAGAAGATATAATTTGAAGTTTCTTGTTAATAAAAACTTATAATTTTGGAATATATCCATTAGCATATCAAGGATCACTGGACCTAAAGTCACTATAATGTGGAACATAATATGTGAAATAAAACATATGAAATATAACATAACTCTGGAATGTAAATAAGAGTACCTCAGTTACTCATGTAGTAATTCAGAGGTCTAGGAAAGATATTTTACTTGTGCTTCAGTTAATAATATTACTTCTACTTGACTCATGAGGATGGAGTAAGGGTATCCCAAGAACCTTAGAGACAGGGCTTCTCACATCCATGTTCATTCTTTTCAAGTGTCCTGATGCTGCCCTATATTGGACACTCAATAAATATTTATTGGACACATGAATAAAATGATGCATAACACACATATATAACTGGAATTTGTAAATGTGTAAACATATAAAATCATATCCAATAGATTAGAATGCCATCTTAATTTCAACGTAGTTTCTAAAGCTGTATCTCTGCCAGACTAATCTTGGGGTGACCCAGAACTTCTTTCCTGTGTACAAATCATTTAATTATGTATTCATAATGACTATTATTAGCATCAACTATAAAATCAGCAATCATCTTGGCAGAATAACAGTGATAGGATGTGAAAAAAGGTGGGGAAAAGTAATGAGAGAGCTACATCACAAAATGCTATTATTATTGATTCCGTCTTCTTAGATGACTTCTGGTTGGGTTGAAAATATTGAAAAACAAACAAACACAAGACAATTCTGTAAATAGCAGGCAACACATCTAGCTTACAGTTAGAGATAGCAATTATAAAAAAAGCTTCACAGACAAAAGAATGTAATTGTTTTGTATTGTGTGAGTGCCTGCCTCTTGGCCCATCTATAGGTTCTTCATGAGCCCAATCAAGGATTCTGAAATAGCCATTCTTCTCAATGTTACCCAGAGCTTACTCTGATCTACACAGTCAAGTACCTTTGCATAGTCAATAAAACACAAGTCCGCATCTTTCTAATCAGCCAAGTTCCATCTGACACCAGCAATGAACTACCACATGCTGAGTCATCATATGTATTTTGCTTGGATTTCTGGCAACTCCTAGGCAATGCATTGCTGAAATTATTTTTTTTGGTTACCTTCAGCAAAATATTACTTGAATTTAATGTTAATGGTATTTTTTGAAACTTTCTACATTCTGTTATGTCACTTTTCTTGGAAATAGGCACCGATATGGAGATCTTTCTGTTTAGGTAGGCAGCTGTCTTCCCCATTTCTTAACATAGATGAGTGAGTGCGCCCAATGCTCCATCAGACTGTTGAAGCATTTCAAAAGAAGGCATGCTGTCAGTTTCTGAAATCTACTCTTCACTGCTGCCTTCTACTGGTTTCTTTTGAGGCACTCAAACACCTCTTTACATTTCTAGATTTCTCATGACATTATTTATTTCAATACTCTGACATATATTTTTTGAGAAAGTTTTTTGAGACAATCAGGATTTTCATAAAGACATACCATTTATGTTTATGAAAAATTATCTGCCCAGTAGTGTGTATGATATTACTCAGAATATATTATAAATTTTCAACCAAAATATTGAATCCATCTATTGTTACTTCAGGAGTAAGTTTGTGAGGGAAGAATATATTTAACTTAGCTATAAATCTTTGGAGAAATAAATCGTGGGCTGTTTATAACCAAAGAGATGTAATTGTCTGATAACATTTACACAAACACACCCAAAAGAGTTTTTTGAAAGTGAGAATATAAATTAGCAACTAATTCCAAAGATACATTTATATTTCATTATTTCAAATAAATTGCAATCCATAAGGATGGAAATGGAATATTCCCCAGAGAAGTGAAAGTGTCATCACATTGTTTTGTCTGGTACAGTGCCCAAGTAGACTTCTGCAGCTGTGGAGAATCGAGGGGGAAGGTATTCAAAGGTTCAATAGCCTTGCTTCAGTAAGACATCCTACTGTTCTAGAAAATGCCTCAAAAGAAAGGTCAGTTTTTAAGAAGTCATTCAAAGGGATAAGTCAAACTTCAGAAAAATGTGTCTGTGTTTTCTTATTTAGACCCTTCTCAGTTGGTTCAATTTCTGCTCAGAACCTCATTAGATAAATTTTGTGAAAGAAAACTTTACTGGCTGATTCAAACTGGAGATTCAAACTTTACTGGCTGATCCATCACAGCCATTCCTCCTTATTTCTTATTCCCCTATTGTCAATATTTGAAATGGAAATGTATGTACCCTGTGAGAAACTCATAAATTGTGCAAAATCATTCATCTGAAGCTTAAAAAAACTTATTATCAAGATATTGTAAGAGAACATTTGAGCAATTAAAAAATTTCTTCCTGTCTCATCATTACCCTATTCAGTGGCTTCTTGGCATTTTCCAGCAATCTTTAATGACAAGTTTCCATTTAGGATCTAATTCAAGGGAAAATGTTAAAGAATTTTAAGTATAAGCCAATTGCCCTCAAGTGCTCAGCATATTAATTTTTAATATCCCAACATCCACACATACTATAATTAGTAAATTTAAAATGTGTGTTGGTCTAAAACTTCAAGAAATAAAGAGGTCAAAATTTTCTCCATAAATCAATATTGAGCTTCAAAAGGTAAAGCATTATCATGTTTCTTACATACCTAATAAGAAACACAGCTATTATGACTTCTAGTATTACAATGATGATTTTTCTCTATATTATTATAATTATTGGGAATTTGTGGAGTGTTTGGCTCTTATTTTGGCTCACCAAACTAGTATGAACTTTTCGTGCATTATCCAATATACAGAATGCATCTTTTTATCCTTACTGCTCTCAAAAAAAAATTAGAAAAATGGAATTAAAAAATAATGGATTTTTTCCATGAACCAATTGGAATATCAATTGAAATGTTTCAACAATTTGATGAAGCACCAAAAACACTTACTTGTCTATGCCAGGAAATTTGCAAGACAGCTACTTAGCCAACTGACTGGAAGGTATCCCTATTTGTACCCCTTTCAAAGCAAGGTGACTCAACAGAATGCTCAAACTATAGAATAATATCCCATCTCATATGCCAGTAAAATATTACTGAAGATCATCCAACATTGGTTACATCAGTATATTGACATGGGCCTTCCAGAGGTCCAGGGTGGATTCAAAAGAGGATGTGGAACTTGAGATATCATTGCTGATGTCAAATGGATCTTGGCTCAAAACAGAAAAGATCAGAAAGATGTTGACTTGTATCTTATAACTATGCAAAGGCATTTGACTGCATGGATCATAAAAAGCTATGGGTAACCTCGAGAAGAATGGGAACTCCAGAACACACTTCATTGTGTTCATGTGGAACTTGTACATGGATCAAGAGGCAGTTATGCAAACCGAACAATGGAATACTACGTGGTTCAAAATCAAGAAAGGTATACATCAGATTAATATTCTGCCCTCATGCTTATTCAATCTTTATCCTGAATAAGTAATCAGAGAAACTGGATGAAGAAAAATGTGACATGAGGATTGGAGAAAGTCTTATTAACAACCTGGGATAGATGCAGATGGCACTACTTGCTTGCTGAAAGTGAGAAGGACTTGAAGCACTAGCTGATGAAGGTCAAGGACAAATTGTGGCCTTCAGTACAGATTACAACTCAATGTAAAGACCAAAATCCTCGCAACTGGATCAACAGGTAACATTATGATAAATGGAGAAAAGATTAAAGTTGTCGGGAATATTTTTTCTTGTTTAGAAAACGCAGTTGCTTACAGAAGCAGCAGTCAAGAGATCCAAAGAAAAGTTACATTAGGTAAATCTGTTACACAGACCTCTTTAGAGTGCTGAAAAGCAAGGGTGTTGCACTGAGGAGTAAGGAGTCACTGACCCAAGCCATGGTATTTGTGATCACCTCATATGCATGTGAGAGTTGGACATTGAATAAAGAAGACCAAAGAAGAATAGATTAATTTGAATTGAATTGTGTTGGAGAAGAATATTAAAAGTACCATGGAGTGCTAAAGGACAGACCAATTTGTCTGGAAGAAGGAAGGGCCAGAATGCTCCTTAGGAGCAAGGATGTCAAGACTTCCTGTTGCATATTTTGGTCATATTGTCAGGAGATACTAACTATTACCTGGAGAGGAACATCATGTGTGGTAAAGTAGAGGGGCAGTGAAAACAGAGGAAAGGCTTCAAGGAGATGGATTGACATAGTGTCTGCAGCAACCGGTCCAAGCATAAGAACAATTGTGAGGATGATGCAGGACTGGACAATATTTCATTCTCTTGTGCATAAGGTTATTATGGGTCAGAACAGACTCAATGGCAACTAACAACAACAACAAGCTTAAACTCATATATATCCCACCTACTGATCTCTATTCCCATCCCCATTAGATTCTTGTTTGCCTTTTTTCATTCCCAACATCTGGGTAATACTTTCCATAAAAAAATAGGACAAACATAAGCAATTAATATTTGCTGCAATATAAACAAACATGATATGTTTCTATTGTAGTCACTAGAAAGCACCAAATGGATAACAAAAGATATGATCTTCTCCTTTTTCTGAAGGGAACCCTCAGGCAGCTTTCCCAGCTTTTCCTTTTATTATTAGATGGACATCAGAGGGGAAGGAAAATCCAACTCCACATCTGCCTGAAGATGACCTCTACGAGACAGAGGTCAGACATGCCTCCACGCTCCAACCTCTTTGACCCTATTCTGATGCTAGCCATCACCCACAACACAACGCAATGTTTCTATACTGGGTTTGATCATTTGTTCCAATGGCCATACCGAACTTATAGGCAAGACTCACAAGGTGGGATTTATTAGGAAAAAAACAGTTTACAAAATGGTAAGAATACCATGTTATCCCCTAACATCCCTTGTCAGCTATATTGGCAGGCGTGTTTTCCTGTGGTCATCATCTTCTTAAGCATCTGTCTGTGAGTCAGAAAACCCCACAATCTTGGTGGGGCTCCTCTACTCTTGCTCACGGTATCAGCATGACTGGCTCTTCTGCGCTGACTCGCGATGTTGGTGCTGTGACTTCCGGTGCCTCTTCAGGTGTGATTTGGTACTCACTCTGATGGTGAATCTTTTTTCTTAATTATTGTAGGATTTCTTTCTCTGCTTCTGAGATGACTCTGTGTATTAGTCAGGGTACTTTAGAGAAGCAAATCCACAGCAACTCATATGTAAGAGACAGTTTTATGTAAAGGTTAAGTGCACATCAAGAAAATATCCCAACCCAGTGCTGCCCAAGCCCACAAGTCCAACATTAACCCATTAACCCATATGTTGATACCAATCCACAAAGTCCTCCTACATCTCACAAAACAGACACAATGATGCCGACTGCAGGAGGAAAGCTGAGTCAGTGAATGTGTAAGCATCTCAGTGCTGGCAGGGGTCTCCACGCGGCTGCTCCAGCACCCAGGGCTGCATTGGGGTAGGTCCATGTGGCTTCTCCTCGGGGATGTCTTGCAGGAAGTCAGTCTTGCAAGCTGAAGCAGGGAACTGCTAAGACAGCTGCACCTTGGTGTGACCATCAGAAAGCAAGTTATATCTGATGGTGTGACCATCAGAAAGCAAGTTCTTGGGAGGAAAAATGTTATATTTATCTTCTTTGACTTCCAACTAAGAGTGCTAGAACTAGAAAGGCGAGGCTCACTGAGCCATTTATCCCTCTGCCCTTCAACTAATCCCACATGTGTTTATTGGCCAGGTTGGCACAATAAACTAAGTCACTCTGTTATACCTACAGGATGGTAGAACTGACCAACCCGTTTATTAGTATTCCAGACACATATTTGCTTAGTCCTACTCAATCATTTGGTGGGAGTTAAAAGAGAAGAATAGAGAAGCCATTTCTAAGCAATTTTATCTTACCAGAGAGGTGATTGAATTAGCACTGTAAATTTCACAGACGAGGTCAAAAAAATTATCAAGATATTCAGATCCACATAATAGTCAAAACCCCCAAAGTCGTTTAATATATAATTTGATCTCTCAACTAGATCGTAACTACTTCAGCCTGGGCCTACCTTGATGTGTGGGTTCTGGTCATTTGCCACATCCTCCTCACAATCATTCCCACGCCTTATCTACATCTCAAGACTGACTTTGGAGAAACCAAGGATATGTGGCCTTGTATGTTGCTTGGATTAGATCAAGGGTTGGCAAACTTTTGATACGTAAGGGGCAATTCTGCTCTCCACAACAATTTAAAAATTATTCAAGAGCCATGTGCATATATATGCAAACAAATGAAATCACTACTATCTGAAAAATATCCTTTAATCTTTTGACATTTTTCAGTGTTACTTCAGAGCCACGTAGCCATATATATGTGTCAAAAGTGTTCCACATGACTGGAGAGCAGTAGTTGGCTGACCCCCAGGCTGGATAGTCAGAGTTGAGCACTCTTAGTTGGAAGTCAAAGAAGATAAATATAACATTTTTTCCTCCATTGTTTCTTTCTTTTCTTTTTTAAATAATCATTTTATTAGGGGCTCATACAACCCATCACAATCTGTACATACGTCATCTGTGTCCAGCACTTTAGTACATATGTTGACTTCATCATTCTTACAACACCTACTTTCCACTTGAGCCCCTGGTTTCAGCTCATTTTTTCTTCTCCCTCCCCACTCCCCCCGAACCCTCGATAATTTATAATTTATTATTATTTTATCATTTCTTACCCCATCCCACATCTCCCTCACCCACTTCTCCACTGTC
>NW_022111372.1:3752842-3779921 GCF_000313985.2 Echinops telfairi
GACTATCAAATGATACAGCATCTGGAGTCTTACAGGCTTGAAGACAAACAGACGGCCATGTAGCTAAGAAACAACAAAACCTCCATTGTTTCTTTTGGGATTTCTTAAAGCATTCAATGTTGAACCTTCTCTCCCATGATTCCCTTAATCCCAGAGATGCATCTATCTTTGGAAAATTTGAGACTCCTGTCTTAGCTCCTATGAACAGACTGGATGATTTTCATGAATTTTCTCCATACTCCCTACAGGCCCAACATAGACCTCAGAAGACCTAAAGTAATTTTAAACCAGTTGATGCTAAGTTACTTTTCACTCATAGCACAGAATTCCGTAGAATTTTCAATGACTGACTTGAAGAACCAGATATCTTCTGAGAAACCTCTGGTTAATCTCAAACTTCCAACCTTTTGGTTACCAGACAAGTACATTTACTAACCTTTGGCACCATCAAGAATTTATAAAAATTTTAATAGGACTTTTTGTCAAATGGCGCACAGAGAATTCTCATGCATTGTCCCTTACCCAACAAGCTACATTACCTTCCTTTGATTCCCCATTTAACCCTTATCTTGACGTCCCTCATCTTAACTATCAGATTTTGCAAGTCTGAGTTGAATCCTAAGACACAGTTTACAGTAGCTTTCAGAGACAACATAGGCACTCATCATTTGCGCCTTCATTGAGTACCACTCCTGACCACGAAAGGGATCCAAGGATACATAATAAGATAATTGTTCTCTTTAAAAATAGAGCTTTATAATTTGTTTTATTGTATTCTTTTTGGACCTCCAATTTATCTTGGGGACCAAGGGCTCTGCAATAGGTTCTCAAAATTCTGTCCAATGTAGCCCTTGATATAGGACATGCCAGGCTGTCTGATTCTTACTTTAGTGTCCATACATCTACTATGTTCTATCCTGTTTTAACTGGCTATCCTGTGAAAACTGAAGAGGAATTCACTGTTCTAGAAGGCATTTAGTATTTACAGAGCACAGCTTGGCAACAGATTCAGCTACATTATTTCCTGATCCCATGCAAAATGAACACATAGAGTGTTTGGGGGAAAGCCTATTGATCTACTTCTGACAAAAAACAAACAAACAAATGAAAAACGGCCATTGAAAATCCTTAGGAGCACGGTTCTACTATGGATACCCATGAGATAATCATAAGGCAGAATCTATTTGAGAGCAAATTGGTTTGCTGGTTCTTGTCCATAATTATTATGAATTTCACAATAGCAGCATCAATGCATTAAGCCAATTACAGGACCCTGTGTGATAGCATAGGTTACATGAAACTAGACATAGACAACAGATAGAAAAAGCCATTGTTGTCAGGCCTTTGTTTACTTCCCACATAAAACTAATGTCCTCAAATGTGTCTGAGTGTACTTAACCGCACTAAGATTCTTTCTGATAATCCATTATCAGAGCCCACGAAAGCACCTTTGTACACAGTTTTGAACTTATTTTACAAGATCACAAAAGACTTTCTCCAAACTCACTGGCCATAGCTAGGATAAGGAAAGGGGGGCTCCCTCATTCGTTTTCCCTCTTTCCATTCAGATGAAAAAGGCAAAGAAAAGCATTTAAAGCATGCCTACCTGTACTCAGAATCTCTTTATTTTGGTAGATTGGCAGCACAACACAGCAGAAACAAAGATCCTATCATCAGGAATATGTGGAATGAAAGTATGATGTGCTATCCATCAAAGGATCTAATATGTGCCATTATTTGCACTCGGGTATTTTAGATTGAGAGAAAATAAGACATTTCACGGAAAGGAGAGATGTACCTTTCTAACTCAATGGCAAAGAATCTTGCATCCCCTAGGTGAAGTTCAGCGGGAGCTCATGGAATCGACATTGAGACACACACCCTGCAGATATCATCCATCTCTCTGACACATGCAGGGCTTCATTGTGTGACTGCCAGACACAGTCTGCTGAGATGAGAACGTCACAGAATACAGAAAAGAGAGTGATGCTGTGTAGTTTGGTGTTGCTCTTCTCTATGAATAGCTCCACAAGCAGGTTGAAAGGGCATTATTCTGAGATGAGGAAATAGAAATATAACACATGGCTATCACAATCAATGCAGGCAGTCCAGGAGTTAAGCGAAGGATGTACAGGGAAAGCATCAAGTCTGTGTTAGCCGGGAAGGAGGGACTGCTGCATTTTCAGAGTAATAGTTCTTGTGCAGATGCGGAGTCATCAGATCAGCTGCCTCTTGGGATTGATTATCTTCCCACCTCTCCCATTTTTCGATTGCTACACTAACATGATATACTGCTGTCAAGAAAGACATCCCTCAGTCATCATTGAGGGAGGTAATTAAGAGAGCAGAGTATGTATAGACAAAGAGAAACACTGTTTATAGTTCATGTCTGAGCTTTCTCACTGATGATAAGAGGAAAATACAGAGAGAAAATATAACAATTGACTTAAAACAAATCGATTCATAAGAAAAAAGGGACTTGGGAAGATAACTTAGCCCAAAGATGATTTATTATATGGTCCTGTGAGGTTCTTTTATGACAAGGAAATGTTTAGGGTAGTCTCAAATGAGGAACATTTAGAGCTAGAGCGAGTCCATATCTGACCACAGTTCACTGTCACTTGTGAAAATTATAAGGTGTACTGTGATGTTGGGATGTACAATCAATGATCATGGAAACAACAGTCATGAAACCAAGTGGTGTATTACACTGGACAAATCAACTGCAAATGAACTTTTTAACGTGTCAAAGAGCAGAGATTTTACTTTTGAGGATGAAGCTGCAGCACCAGATGCAAGCCAGGGTATTTCAAACCATCTTATATGCTTGTGAAAGTTTAACAATAAATAAGTAAGACTGATGAAGAACTTAATTAGCATATTGACAAATAATATTGAGCATACCATGTTCTGCCAGAAGAATGAGCAAAACTGTTTTGGAAGAAGTATAATTAGAATGCTCCTTTGTCTCTCATATTTTGGACATGTTATGAAGAAAGACAAGTTTGTGAAGAAAGACATCCTTCATGGTAAAGTAACAGCTCATCAAAAAAGGGGTAGACTTTTAGCAATACAGATGGAAATATTGGACTCAAACATCACAACCATTCTGAAGATGGCACAGGACTGGACCGTGATGTGTTCTCTTGTACATAGGGTCACTATGCATTTGAACCAAGTCAAGGGTACCTAACAAAACCAGTATTATGCTTTGGGGCACATGATTTCAACTGTGATCTCTATAGGCACACAATATTGATTTATTTTGAATTACCTGATACTATATTATGATTGTGTAGTTTCACCTCTGCCTTTAATTAAAAAAGAAAGTCTTGGGGAAGGGGACAATTCATGTAAATCTATCAGAAGGCATCTCAACCTGTCCTCCAGTGCTCAGCCAGAAACCTCCTGGATGGCGGCCATGTCACTCTCATTATTGGTTAAGCCAAGGCCTATTTTTCCAGGCTGTTGGGTAAAACAAATCCATTGACTCATTCCTCCTAGCCTCTCTACAAAAGAAAAAGCAGACAGCTCTTCCCAAATCCAGACAGAATATTGTGCACAGCTAAATAGGCTAAAAAAGTGTGCTGCCAAATTGGCTAGCACGTGTATTGCACTCTTTCTAGGGTTTCACCAACAACAACCAATGAACCCCAACCATGGAAGAAGAAGCTCATGTTCTTCTATATGGACAGGACTTGGACTCTTAAAAGCAAAACAAGATGTCTTATCATCAGGGTTCAAAAATCCCTCAGAAGTGCCCCAAGGGAGATCTGGGAACCAACATTTCCTTTTAAAAATAATTCAGAAAAATGTCCTGTCAGATTGATGAATCCTGCCATGGTCTCAATTATCCCCATATACAGAACAAATCATTTATAGACACCAAAGAATGCTAGGTCATGTTCTTCTTCTAAAGTAGCATCACATTGATCACAAACATGCTATGCTTAAAATAATTGTAATAAATAATTAATAATTGTTAACTTTCATTGAACCAAGTTACCTTGGTTGTGAAGTACTTAAAGCAACTTGGCTGCTAAACAAAAGGTTGGAATTCACCAATTTCTCCATGAGACAGAAGTGTGGCAGTCTGCTTCCATAACGTTTTACAGCCTTTGGAAACCCCTGGGGAAATTTGAAACTATTTTATGAGGCACTATAAAGTGGAATTGATGCAATGACAATGGGTTTTTAGGTTCTCAGTTATTGAGGATTAATTGAGTTTCAGATGTCATGATAGTAATTTTTTAAAACACACTTTATCTTATTTCATCATCACCATAACCTTGAAATTACTTCAACTTTAAAGATGTAGATGCTGAACTTTAGAGAATTTAAGACATATAGTCCAGCTTAGAGTACAGAATCAGCACTTAAACTCTGGTCACTGTAATGAAAATATTTCTATTTTTGAATTGCTTCCCATGTAATTCAAAGATCTTAAATTGTGAACAACAATTTGCTTTTCACCCTTTGTTTTCATCAGATGTTTTTTTTTTCTATTTATGGATCTATGAGCTCCATGACAGATAATTGTATGATTTAGCTCTTAGAGAACTAAAAATCAAAAAGGGTATCTAATGCATTTCAATTAATTTTGAGAGAGAAAAAATATGTATGGCTGCAAAAAACAAGAAAAAGAATTGGAACAGTATAACAGCACTTCAGCTATTTCTCCTCTCCTGGTGAGGCTTCTTGCCCACCCTAGAGATTGATCTCTCTCTTTCTCTCATTTGTTTAATCACAGGCCTCTTTAAACTCATATTGAGTGAAGACTGACTCTTCTGTGGCTTCTTTTCTCATGGAGCAAGAGCCAAACTTTGTCATTGTAAGGACCACATTCCCAGGGGCTGCAGGGCTTCTGGTGGTGATCAGGAGATTGGAAACTCCACAACCTCAAAGCACTCCATCAAGCCATTCAGCCTGCGGCATTTCACATAATGCTACATGATTAAAGACCATGAAGGTTAAGCATTCTAACCAGACACATATGTCGAGAAATAGTCTTTTGAAAACCCCCATTCTGAGGAACCATCTGGACATTCCAGGTGATCTCCATGCCTACTGATGGGGGTTTGCTCCATCACACATAATAGCTTGTGCAATCCAGCAGAGAGTGTATTTGATGGCTGCTTTTGTTTTAGTTTCTTTAAGAAGAGAGCCAAAGATTGACTTCACTTTCATCCAAAGAATATTAAGTTACACAAAATTCCCTGGATCTTGAAGAGGCTACAATGTAGAACTTGTTCCTGATCAGAGTAAGAATACAAATTCCAAATGTGATTCTGAAAAGTAAAATTACTGTGAGAATGATTGCTGAAGGTACTTTCAACAGTAAGGACAGTACAAGATTTTAATAGATTCTCTGTCTCTCAGTGAAAATGCATCAAATCAGAGGGCCAAAGCAGAGGATGAAAGAAACTAGAAGACTGAGAGGTTCAACACTACACCATAGACTTTAAGACTGTCAGGACAGGAAAATTTCCTCAAAAACATAGCAGCCATTGCATATGCTGAAGTAAAGACTGGGTTATGAAAGTTGGAAATTACAGTGAAGGTTCAATGTCTATAGGTGGAAGGAGCTCAACTGTTATTTTCAAATCTGATTATCTATTATATGGCTAGCTACCTGGTGGACAAATTGCTTAATAGTCTAGATACCTTCTTAAGATTATTTCTCCATCCTGAAACCATAGGTAGACAGAAATATCACCTGTAATAAATAAATAGGTAAAAAAATTTAATAAGCACACATACACACATATGTAAATGCTGTATACATCAACAGTATTACTCCAGTGAAATAATATGCACAAACATATACATACCCATAGAAAATATAACTTTATATAAAAATGCACGTGTACGTACATATATATATATATTCATATATGTTGTTTTTCTCACTGCCACTGAGTTAATGCTGACTCGTATCAACCCCCTTGTTGGTTTCCAAGACTAATTGTTTATAGGAGTCGAAAACCCAGTCTTCCTCTCACAGAGCTGCTGGTGGTTTCGACTCTGACCATGCCCAGGCAGATCGCAGCTCAAAGTGTAACCGCTCCACCACCAGGGCTTCTGCTGTTGTTAGGTCCGCTCAGGCCATTTGCAACTCACTGTGACAAAGAAGGTAACACTCCCAGTCCAACACCGTCCTCAGAATCATTATATCCGAGGCTATGTTGCAGCCACTGTCTGAATTCATCTTGTTGAGGGTCTGCCTCTTTTTTGCTGCCCCTCTACTGTACCAAGATGATGTTCTTTTATAGGGAACAGTCTTTCCACATACCATGTTCAAGTACACAAGACAACACCTAGACAGCCTCACTTCTAAGGAGCATTCTAACTGTACTGCTTCTAAGACATATTTGTTTGTTCTACTGTACACAACTCATAGTATTTTAACTATTCTTCATTGCCACCATAATCCAAAGGCATCTATCCATCTCTCATCTTCTTTATTCACTAGCCAACTTTCATACCCATATGAGGCAATTTAAAAGATCACGGCTTGAGTACTAGTGTGCACCTTAATCCTCAAGTGATATCTTTGCTCTTTAACATTTGAAACAAATCTGGTGCAGAAGGTTTGCCCAATGCAATACCTTCCTCAATTTCTGGACTGGTAATCCATGAGTTTGTGGACCCAAGTAAAATGCAATCCTCCACAACTACAATGGCTTCTCCATTTATCATAATGTTGTCTATGTGTTCAGTCGGGAGGATTTTTATTTTCTTTACATTCAGTTGTAACACTTACTAATGATAAAACAAACAGAGAGGAATGGTGGAGATATATATATATATTTCCTCGTATGCAGTTAGGTTACCAAGATTTTTGCTGTGCAAAGATCACATAAACTTTGCTTAACTTGACAATATTGTGAATACTAAAGCAAAACAGAAAAATCTCAAAAAAATCCAAAAGCTGTATGTCATTAAGTCAATTCTTACTCAGAGCGACCTTGTGGAATGGAGTATACCTACCCCTGTAGGTTTCTGAGACTTTAAATACTGAAGTAGAAAGTTTCATCTTTTTCCTGCTGGTGGTTTCAAACTACTGACCTGCTGGTTAGAAGCTCAACGTGTACTTCAATAAGCCCTAGGAATAATACCTGCATTATTTATTAAGTTATCTAAATAAACATGAACAATAAATAGAATCTTATTCACATTTCTTTTTCAGTAAGGACCATGTTAACGCTATAGCTCTGTCTTGTTGGGACTGTCCAGTAAATTGTGACTGTTGGCAATCCTATGCATAACAGAACACTGCCTGTTTCCGTGCCATCTTCACAGTTGTTGTGTGAAGGCGCGTTGTTGCAGCCACTGTGTCCGTTCACCGCTTTTGCGCGCATCGGGGCTTCCCTTTGTTAAGCTGGCCCTTAACCAGGCAGGGAGTCCTCTCCCAGGAACTGTCTCCTCCGAAAGCACGCATAACCAAACTGCATAGGAAAAGTCTCAAAATCTTGACTTTGTGGAGAATTCTAGCTCTACTTCCTCCATAAAATAGTTTTGTTCTTCTGGCAGAAGAAGACTTTCAAAATTTGTCACCCAAAACTATAATTCAAAGGTATTGAGTCTTCTGTAATTTTCCTCATTCATTATGCAATTTTCACATGCCTATGAGGCATCTGAAAATACTATGCCTTGTGTCAAGGTCACCTTATTCCTCAAAGTGACGTTCTTGTTCTTCAATACTTTGGATAGGTCTTGTGCAGCAGGTCCGCCCAATGTAATACATCCTTTGATTTCTTGACCACAGCTTCTGAGAATCTTAATTGTGGATCTCAGTAAAATTAATATCTTTAACAAATTCGATTTTTCTTTTGCCTACCAGGATGCCTATTGGTCCAGTTTTGAAAATTTCATTTTTATTGACTCCTAATTTTCTTATGTCATACTTTGTAGATTCCATGTTTTAATTACTAATTGATGCTCACAGCTATTTCTTATCATGTCTGGATGTGTCTTGTCAACTAATGTAGGTCCTGAAAGCTTTACTGATCCAGGTCACTCTGGTGTCCTCTACTTGAAGAGGCAGCTCTTCTCCATCAAAGTTTTATTGTAAATTAGGTGGTAGTTTACATTACAGATAATCAACTTTTATTCAACAATTTAAACTCATCAAGCTCTCCAATAAGTTACCCTTCACCTACCCTTTTAGACGACTGCCTTTCATTTCAGCAGTCTCAATCCCTGTGAACAGATGTGCCCACTGCTTTATGGACTCTCCTTTGCCCTCCCAAACCCCGCATGGCCATCTCCAAATCTGGTTCTTTTGGGTAAAAGTCTCTGTTTTGTGGTCTGCCCCTCCCCATATCAGAGGTATCATATAATATGTGTGTGTCTGTGGCTAATTGCACTCAGCATAATGTTCTCCAGAATGACTTCCAACCTGAGGGACTTACTATCCAGCACTCTCTGACTATATTCTGCTGCTCTTTATAAGATTTTTCAGGGGCTAATCTCTCATAAGTGGACAATTTTTTTCTTATTAATAGTCGATTCTTAGTCTAGAAGTTCTATTGCAACCTGTTCTTCCTGGGTGACCTTGATAGTGTTGGAAATCCTGGGGGTAAAGCTCTGCTAGCATCATAAGTTTATATATCTATCTATATCTATATCTATATCTATATATATCCTTCCAAAGAATAATTTATTTGGCTAGAAATTGATTTATTTAAAGGACACAAAATGGACTTTTATAAAGCTCTCTAAAGGGTAATGTTATATATTAGAAAATTGAATACATTGACTTAATATTTATGGTTTGAACTCTACAAAATAAACTATGAACATCCAAACCAACATGTAATGTGTAATTTTGCTGAGTCAACAGTACAAGGTTGATATGAGTGAAAATTAATTCAAGTGCATTGATTCTTCCTTAGTTTTTCTTATTCAATACCAAATTTCACATGCACATAATTTGATTAAAAATGCCATGACTTGGGAGGTGCACATTAGTCCTGAAATAAAATCCTTTAAAGATTTCTTGTGCAGCAGATTTACTCAGTGCAACGCATTATTTGATCTCTTGACTGCTGCTTCCGTGGCCATTGATAGTAGATCCCAGCAGGACAAAATTCTCGACAACTCCAATCTTGTCTGCATTTATCATGATGTTATCTATTGATACCATTCTGAGTGTTTCTGTTTTCTTGACATTGAATTACAATCCACACTGAAGACTGGAATCCTTAGTCTTCATCAGCAATTGCTTCCAGGGTTCCTCAGTTTCAGTAAGCAAGGCTTGGTAATTTACATGTCACAGATAATTAATAAGCTTTCTGCCAAACCTAAAGAAGCATTCTTCTTCATGTTGTTCAGCTTCTCTGCATGTTTTCTCAGCATACAGATTGAATAAGAATGGTCAATGGATACAACCCTGAAGCACACCTTTCCTGATTTTAAACCAGGCAGTATTCCCTTGTTCTTTTGCACAACAGCCTCTTGGTCCATGTTCAGGTTCCACATCAGTATATTTAAATGCTCTGGAATTCCTATGGTTCTCAAAGTTATTTGTAGTTCGTTATGATCCGCACAGTCAAATGCCTTTAAATAGTCAAAAAACAAAAGTGAACATCTTTCTTTTTTAAATTATTATTAATACTTCATAAGAAGTGGATTCTTCCTCCTTTTTAATCATTTTATTGGGGCCCCATACAGCTCTTATAATCCATAAATAGATCTATTGTGTCAAGCACATTTGTACGCAAGTTGCCATCATCATTTTCAAAACATTTTATTTCTGCTTGAGCCCTTAGTATCAGCTCCTCATCTTTTTTACCTCCTTTGTCCACCCTCCCTCCCCCATGAACCCTTGATAGTTTATAAATTATTATTATTTTTTCATGTCTTCCACTGTCCGATGCCTCCCTTCACCCACTTTTCTGATGTCTATCCCCCAGGGAGGTTTTATGTAAATCATTGTGATTGATTCCACCCACTTTCTCCCCTCCACCTTCCCCTTACCCATCAGGTATCACTACTCTCATTATTGGTCCTGAGGGGTTTATGTGTCCTGAATTTCCTGGGTTTCCAGTGCTTATCTATAGCAGTATCCATGCTCTGTTCTAGCTGGATTTGTAAGGGAGAGTTGGGATCATGATAGTGTGGTGGGTGGGTGGAGGAATCATTAAAGAACTAAAGGAAAGTTGTATGTTTCATTATTGCTATACTGCACCCTGCCTAGTTCTTCCCTTCCTTGTGACCTTTCCGTAAGGGGATGTCCAATGTCTACGGATGGGCCTTGGGTCCCCACTCCTCCAACCCCCTCAATCACATTGATATGATTTTTGTTTTGGGTCTTTGATGCCTGCTACCTGATTCCATTGACACCTCATGATCACACAGGCTGATGTGCTTCCTCGATGTGGACTTTGTTGCTGCTCAGCTAGATAGCTGCTTGTTTATCTTCTTTGAGACCCCAGATGCATATATCTTTTCACAACCTGGCACCATCAGCTTTCTTCACCACATTTGCTTATGCACCACCCATTTTGTCTTCAGAAATTGTGTTGGGAAGGTGAGCATCGCCAAATGCCAGTTATTAGGACAAAGTGTTCTTGCCTTGAGGGAGTACTTGAGTAGAGCACCAATGTCTATTTGCTACCTTAATACTTAAACTTATAAATATATGTACATAGATCTATTTCCTAAACATCATTGTTATATTCTACTTTCATCCAAGATACATCTGATGTATCTGTCAGTAATGATATACCTTGAATTGATGCATTTGAATTATGGTATTGGACAAAAAAATATTGAAAGCACCATGGACTTCCAACAGAATAAACAGGCCTATTTAGGAATAAGTACAGCCAGGTTGTGCCTTAGAGACAAAGATTGTGAAACTTGAGTTTCAAGTCCTTTGAACATGTTTTCAGGAGAGTCCAGTACCTAGAAAAGGACACTATGCCCGGTAAAGCACAGGTGCAGCAACATACGGGAAGCCCCTCCAAAAGATTGATTGAAGCCGTGGCTACAACTATGAGTTCAAATATAAGAACAATTGTGAGGATAAGGCAGACTAAGCAATGTGCCACTGTGTTATAGTTAAGGTGCTACGAATCAGGACTCACCCCATGGTACCTGACAACAGCATGCACAAAAGAGTTATGAAAAGAATGCCTGAACAAACAGAGTTCCATGATGTAATTTAATGTAACAAAGAATAATTGAACTTCTATTTTTTTTTATGTTGAGAGCTAAGCAGTATTTCTCAAAGGGAATATGAAATA
This sequence comes from Echinops telfairi, assembly GCF_000313985.2. Taxonomy (NCBI): domain Eukaryota; kingdom Metazoa; phylum Chordata; class Mammalia; order Afrosoricida; family Tenrecidae; genus Echinops; species Echinops telfairi. The sequence continues at coordinate 3,764,095 of NW_022111372.1, forward strand.
TCAGTTAAACACTTTAGTGATTTCTTATAGAATTTTACATGGACAATAATATGCTATATTGTATTAATTATTGGGAATCTAGGTTTATTGAACAACTGTATACCTATCCCCTGTAAAAATCTAGGTACTGGTATTAATTTTGTAATAAAATAAAGACTAAGACATGATACAAAACCCTAATCATATGAGAGTTGAGACATATCATACTTTGTTTCTGTATTTTCCTGTAAAGGTTATTTAGATAGCTCTATTGTAGGTTCAAATTAAATAAACACTTACATTCTTGCCAGAACATCTAGCACTTACTGAGTCAAACAGCATCCTGACATCAGAACACTGATAAAACCTAATACGAATATCAAGAATACGAATATTCCTTATAATGCTATATCTTTTAGGTTTACCTAATTCATTTTCAATAACTAAGCATATAACTCTCTTCTTTTTCAAGTTGTCATTGGATTTTGTATTTTATATTTAAAAAAAACTTGATTTTTCTAGTTATGATCAGTCTCCTATCCTTTAAAGAAGAGTGCATTTGACTGGTAAAAGCACAGGGTCCCTCACTGGAAGGAGGAAAGAGTCATTGCTTAGATTCTGAAACGGCTGACCTCAACCGTTTTTGCACCCTCCTGGTTCCTTTCCCAAGTGCTATTGACTTTCAACCTCATTGCCTTAGACTGACTCCTTTAAAGGAGCAAAACCAGTGAAGCTTATATGTATCAGGAAAATGGCTCACACAGTTGTACCACAGGGAATATCTAAGCTTGGGCAAGGTCAGATGTTAGATTGGAAACTTGGCATTCATGTAGGTGTGGCAGCTGAGGAACACAGGTTTGGCAGGAAGACAACAGCCTTGTGGTTTTATAAGCAAATGAATACAACATCAACGGGGTATCTTTGTGGCTGCATGTGCAAATTAATTCAAGGTTGGCATGGAAGGCTATTGATGACTCCCACAATTGATTGGGCAGGAGGAATACGGCAGGCTGTTGGTTCAAGTCCAAAGAACTAGAAATCAACTAGCTAGAGGCAAGATTTAAATTCAGAGAAAAGCAAGCAAGCTTTCCCACAAACCCACAGCTTCCACTTATATTGGAAACAACCCACACCTCTCAAGAAATGTTTTTTACACTGATTGTATCAGGGTTGTGATCTGTGTAGGGTGTTACATCCCACTGTAATCTCACAGTGATTGACTGAAAATCACACATTCCATACAGAAATGATTACATTGTGTTAGATCACATTGTGAAGGATTACTTATTCTTATTTTACAAACTGCTGACAATCTTAGTCCAGCCATAAAGCCTAATCATCACAGCCATCAATATTTCCATTTATATTTGCACTAACTTTACAAATCTGACTGATAAATTAATTATTTTTACCCAAACTTCCCCCCCTCTATTTTATTACTCAATGCCCAGAGAAAGTGTGGTTACACCAAACTCAAAAATTGAAATTCATTTCATCACCATCTCTCAGCCAAGAATTATAACCTATAAATAAATATATTATGTATTTGATATTTTAGAGCCTATATGTAGCAAATATGGAAGATATGACAATTCACTCTGTTATTTCTTATGACATGATATCAGCATAGTAGTAGCTTATTTGTTGTGTATTTGACTGCATTTGCTTCCTTGATCATGAGATTTCCTCCTTTGCTATACTGGAGTAAGAAGTGAGGATCATCTTGTTTGGGACATTTTTATTTTATATTTTTTATGTTAAATATTAGATAACACTGTGTTATAAAAGATAAGTATCTAGTTTATAGATAATTAATTATCCAAAGGATGCTGATAATACAAATATTTCCTCAATGTTTTCTTTGTCATATAAAGTAAAAAGATAATTTAAAATAAAATAGACGTTGTTTAGCTTGTGATATTTCAAATAATTACTATAGAGCTAGGACTCAAAATGGCACTAGTAGATATTTTAAATGCTGATGAATATTGCAAGTATATGGATAATGTTTTAATAATATATACTATGACTTTCAAAGCTGGTTCACTTATATAAACAATGCCCTAAAAGCTATCAGCCAGGATTAAAGTATACTAATGTAAAAATACTGAATGTTTCTACAATGACTTATTTTAGCCAGTATAATGAATATTCTATTATTCCTTTGGAATGAGTAATTTTGTATTATTTTAGTGCCTGTTATTCTTAAATAACCCTTAAGTAATGTAAGATTCAAGAGCCATTTGGCTGTTTAGGTCATTTCCCCCCACTCCTTTTTGCCTGCACTTTGGAGTATATAAAATTCTGAAGATGCAAGATGATATTTTAGACACAATAGTAGCAATTCTCTTTAAACTGAATCTTTCTGGGGTGAAATAGAAACAATTTTAGCTCATGATTTATAATTACAGGTAAGTCAAGGTTTGCAAGATATTTGCTTCTTGTAAAAGACTCTAAAAATAAGCAGTGTTTTAGCTCTTTATGCATAAGGAAATCTAAGAACCATAACATTAGGTAACTTGCTTATACTTCTCAAACACACACACATACACACACACACACTCAGCAATTAACATGCCTGATGGCTGTTTGCAAGGCTGGAAAACTGAATATATCCAAAGGTGAAATAGAAGAAAAGCATGGTGAGCCACTTCTAAAAATCTTAAGTTCACTGCCATTAAGTCGATTCTGACTCCTAGAAACTCTATAAAAAATAGCCTTTATTTATTTTTTTTTAAGAGAGAGTTTTATGTAAAGAAAAGGTGCATCACGAACACATCCCAACCCAATGCTGCCCAAGCTCACAAGTCCAACATTAACCCTTTAACCCAACACCAGTCCACAAAGTCCTCCACCTCACAAAACAGAGGCAATGATGCTGACTGCAGGAGGAAAGCTGAGTCCGTGAACGTGTAAGCATCTCAGCACTGGCAAGGGTCTCCACACGGCTGCTCCAGCACCCAGGGCTGCATCGGGATAGATCCATGTGGCTTCTCCTTGGGGATGTCTTGGAGGAAGTCAATCTTGCAAGCTGAAGCAGGGAACTGCTAAGGCAGCTGCACCCGATGCAACCATCACAAAACAAGAGACCCGAGAACTAGAAAGGCAAGGCTTCACCACGCATTTATCCCTCTACCTTTCAACCAGCACCACATGTGATTATCGGCCAGGCTGGCACAATTAACTAACTCAATCCACCCCTTGCCAACCTGGCACCTGTATATATTTCTTAGCTTCACAATTACAATGAACATCTATACCTTAACCCTATAATCCTGTGAGTTTTTCCCCCTACCTGTGAAAGTTTGTAAGCCAACCACTCCATGCCTTTATCTCCCCCAATTTTAGTTATCCAATTTATATACTGCCCACTTATATCAACCCAGTTCTCTGAGGAAACAATCATGTTTTTCGACATGAAGTCTTCATTCCAGTTAAAAATAGCCTTTATTAACTTCTTTAAAAAAACATTGAAAGTATGATAACGAGGCTTTGGCTGACCTTTTTGACTATACAATGGAAAATGATAATCCAACTCCAAGTAAGCCCAAGATTGATTTCTATGACACACAGGGGAGACATCCCTCTATGCTCCAACCTGCGACCTGCAACATGCCTCTGTGCTCCAATCTGCAACCTCCAACCCTATTCAGATGCCAGCTACTCCTGGGGCACTCTGCTTTTCTGCTGTGTTCAATGATCCATTGCAATGGTCACATAGAACTCGCAGAAAATACTCATGTACAGGGGAGTTATTGAGGAAGCTAACAAGTTACAACTCAGCATCACAAACTTTAAGGATACAGTTCTTTTGTTCATAACCCCTCAACCATGTCTCCAGGTAAATTGTTCTTTGGTCCTTTGCTTTAACCATGCGGTCCCTTGATCTCTGCCCTGTACAGTTGTGTGAGTGTTACAAAGCTCCTTTGGGACTGGTAAATGTCAAAATGGCACTTGAGTTTGAAAACCAGCCTCTGTTCAATGGCATTCAGATGTATTTATTCAATAAACAGTCTCAAGGTCTCTGGTGTTGCTGCCTCTTCTTGGTTTCAGGTTGCACTGCTTCTCTGTCTGTACAGGGGTCTTGATGTACTTCATTGGCCTCTGGCTCATTTTTATTCCTGCCCTGGAATTCTCTGGTCCTTCTCCAGAAATGGCTTATTTTATCCTTACTAGAATGGCAAAACTGATCAATCCCCTCACATTAGTTTCATATACCATACTGCATGCTCCCAACCTGTCATTTGGTGGAAATCATGAATACAAGGGACATAAAAACCATGCCAAGTAATTTTACTTCACACTTAAAGGGTACAGTTCTACTTGGATGCACATGGAATTGGCATGAGTCAGAGGTGGCTCAACAATGATTGGATTTAGAGCAAGAGATGAAGTCAGATAGAAAGAGATAGAGCTGGGAGGGGGAGAGGAAGAGAGGAAAGGAGTGAGGGAGAGAGCAAGGGAATAAACATTACACAAATACTGTATTTGTATGTAAATAATGAATATTCCTTCCTCCTATGAAATATTTTCATAAATGCTACCCTACCAATTTTTTAGAGAATTGCTCAGTTGGACCTGGCTCAAGGGCAGTGAGTTTGTCTGGTTTTGGTTGCTGTCTGCAAGGGGCCACTCAAAACAACTAGATGAACCCGATCATCTGCAACAGTTTGAATAAATAAATAAACCATTCTTATTTTAGCATTAAGTTTTTACTAAGAAGTTGTCCGTTTCCGTTTTAGCAAAATAACTTTGTTTATAGTGAAATTTAATAGGACTTAAAAGTTAGTTATACAAAACATGGTATTTGGATTTGTTTTACCAAAATAGTATAAGTATTTGATGAAATGTACTGGATCCACATGATAAGAATGAAGAAAGTGAGGCTTAGATAAGTTAAAAACAGATCCTGGCTTAATTATCAAGTGCTGCTGTAACACAAATACCACCAGGCAATGGCTTTCAAAACAGGAATTTATTTCGCATAGTTCTGGAGATTAAAGCTCTATATCAGGATCTATTCCTACTTTCTAGTAATTCAGGTATTCTTGGGTGATCCTAGTGGCTGTGAATTTAACTTATTTGGTATGAACCTTCTATCCAAAGTAGTTGTAACTCCCACCAAAAGATTTAGTGTGGCAAGCAAATAAGGTTCGGAGTCTCTAAGGAGTCCATGCCTCTGGATATAAGTAACCAATCTCACAAGCAGGAAGATAGAGAATCCCAGAACCAGCAGAAGTAGTCACACTTCTTATGGATCTCTTCATGGAACAATGATAGAAAGAGAGACCATAAAGAAGGAGCTATGGCAGCAGCAGAGCCATGAGACAGAGCAGTTGGCTCAGAGTAGAATATCCCTTGAGCATTTGTCAGCCTTGAAGGAGCTTTATCATACTTGCCAGAGGAGGGCAGAGGTCAACAGACCCTAGGGCTGAAAGGCTCAGAAATAGAGATGTGCTTGCCAGAATGACCGAACAGAGGAATTGCTTTGTACAAAGAACTGCATCCTTAATGTTTTCTGATCCTGATGAAATAATCTATTAATGTCCCTAATAAATCCCCATTATCATGGATTCTGTGTGGCCATTGCAAGAGATTATCAAGATGTAAAGTGTCAGGTGGTTGGGTTAAGGAGGTTGGAGGAAGTATGTCTGATCCTTGATTCAGAGGCAGCATTCCTGGGAACATGTGGACTTACATTCTCCTTCTCCTTTGTGTGGCCAGAAGAGGCCTCGGTTTTTCCTATGGAAAGTGCCAACCCATTTGGTTTGCAGCAACCCCACGTGGTGGCAGTTGTTCGCTCCCTGTATGGTTAGTGTCCATTGTTCTCTGTTTATAACAAATTAAATTTAGAACTCACGTCATATTTATTATACGTACAAGTACTGTTGTTTTTAGTTGCCCTTGAGTCTCCTCCAATTCAAAGTGGCCCTATGTGCAAAAGAATAAAGCATCATCTAGTTAATATGCTATCCTCCAAATCACTTCTCTGTTTGAGCCCATTCTTGCAGCTACTGTGTCAGTCCATTCATTGAAAGTCTCTCTCTTCTTTGCTGACCCTCCACTTGATCAGGCATATTTATTGAGTCAGCTATGGGTCACCCGATGGCATGTCCAAAGTTAGCTGAACAAAGTCCTGTCTTCCTGACTTTTAAGGAACGTTCTGGCTGTACTTTCTCAAACACGGACTTATTTATATTTCTCATAGTCATCAGACATTCAATATTTTTCCCAGCACCACAATGTTCAGGTGTAGGGGACAAAATTTCAATGCACATTTTTTAAGACTATGGTTCCATCTGCAATAGGTCAATGATAACATCGACTGCTGCAAAGTGCCCTCGGGACTGATTTCGAGGTCATTCTGGCTCAAAGGCCTAAACCTAGGTTAACTACAATTGATGTATTTCGTTTCATCTACTCTTCGCTTCTTTGAGAGATTTAGGAAACCTTGTGAGAACCGTTCCTATGCCTTCTAGCGAAAATTTTGTTTTTTAAAATACATTATAGGTCTTGAGGTCATAGGTTATTTTAGTTTAGTTTATTTCTCCCCATGGTTTTGAGGCCTAGATTTTGGGTGGTAGGCATGTTTTGTTAGCAGACCAAAAAGCCTACGTAAGCAACTAGCACTGAATTTCCTCAGCATATTTGGAAAGAGCCAAATGCCATTTAACCACTGCAATGACTTTCCGGAGATTAACGCTCCCAGGCATACTGATTCTGTGCTCTTTATTTCTAGTAAAAACAGCTAACTGAGAAGGAAATAAAAAGTACTTTTTTTTTCTTTTCATCTTGTTCACAAATGTGCCTCTGACATGTGCATGGATGTAAAATATTACCAGAAATCAGGAGGAAGTCGGCTGCCTGCTTATTGAGAATGAAGTATTACCAGCTCATATAGACGCTCCCTGGAGAAGTGTTTCGTTGTTGTTTAATCACACATCTTAGATGGTGACTGGACGGCAGGTCCTACACTAGTGCAGTCCAGATACTTTTGTGGTGAGGCAAGCAGGGACCTCCATGATCTCTGTCTTTTATGGGAGGCAGTTAAAGAGAAAGCTTGCTTATACTCGCCGCTGGTGGGAATCACCAGAGTTTCAGTTGTGGTTTCTAACTGTGAATACCTCAGCAGGATGCCAACTCTTTGGTTCCTGGAAACTACTCTGTGTTTCACTGTTTTCATTCTGATTTTGGCATATATATATATATATATATATATATATATATATATACATACACACATATATATATGAAATCAATTATTTTGTGAACCATACGAAATAATTGCATTTTAGAACTGTCCAGATAAAGAAAATTAAAATACAAACCTTATCCAAAAAACATAACTGAGACTCTTTCTTAACTAGTGAATTATTTTAGCAGTTGGATATTATTTAGCAAGATAATGGTTAACACATAATCACACTATGAAATTAACCAACTGTCCTCCCTTTGATCAAGCTAAAGAGAGATTAATTGTTGTTTGTTTAAAAGAGAAGCAGATAGAACTTATCATAGTTATGAGCCCTGTGCTTGTCTACAAGATTCATAAATGAAGTATCTTAAAGTGTAATGAAATGAAAGAGTGGGAGAAGATTAGTATTGGAAATCCATGAACTAATGCTTAAAAGAGAGGACAATAAAGTATAGAGGGATACTATAAAGTTTGAACTTCCAACATTGTGATTAAAATAAATTAATGTGCCTTAATGAAATATTAAGTGTCATATAGTCTTATGTCAATGAGGGAAAAACAATAATTTGGGTGCTTATGAGAAAGTAAATAAAAGTCAACTCACAAGGGATAATTAAGAAACAACATTATATAAAAGCTGATTTTTCTAAAGATACTAACGGGAAAATGCTTTTTAGACTGGCACCGAATGATAGTAAAGGGCACTAGAGCTGCTGCTTAGTGGAATACAATACACAGACTTAGACATGGAGAATAATTTCTTTGATTTGAGATCTTACTTCCTGGATAAAATTGCGTGTCAAATATTTGATTTAATTAACTTTTTCAACTTTTGATCCTTTGGTATTCTTTAAGTACAGCCTAGCTCTTCATGCAGGAAATATTAAAACATTCAAATTTAGTATATTTTTTACTTCTATATATATATATTCATATTCACTAGATAAAATTAATTCACCTAATAAAATTGAAGCAAATAGAAGTCTGCTCTATCAAATTACTGAAGCCTCCGGAGACAGTGATTACCAGTAGAGTTGGCTCTTACCTATTTGGAAGGATTTGGTAGGACACTGTCCTAAATTTTTCCTAAATATATTCTGGACTATATAGAACCTTACCGAAGAACTCACAGAATGCAAAGAAACTCTTAACTATACTTAGAGTTGCTCATTTACGATTATGAAAAAGGGTATAGCATGGAGGTAAACCATCCTGCAAGCTTTGGGAGAGACGTCATTGTCATCAGAGGTGTGTGTGTGTTTCCTTCTCCCTTGAAGGCTGGTCTCACGGATTCAGAAGTCCCCACAGAGACTGCTCCAAGTCCCAGTTCCCTTTGTGCTTGGAAAGTCAAAGCCTAGTTGATTGATGTAATTACTGTGTTTGCATAAATACATTTGAACCACCACCCTACCTAAAGTTAGCTTGCCAGGTATGGTGCCTCTGTAGACTCTACTTCCCCTGCTACTTCGGAAAACAAAGGCTTTTAAAATAATTGTGTGGATTGCTTTCAGAAATAAGAGTCAAAGGGTCAAACCAAGTATTTTGTCCCACACCTGCAGTATATTTCTTTTACAAATAGCATGCTCATGTAAATAATGCACATGTTCATATAATGGAGGAAATGTCAAAATTAGGTTTAAAAGTTCTGACACAGAGCACCTTTACACACACCAGGCATGTCTCATGACATTTGAAAAGTGTATCATAACATCATTCACCTTCACCAAAAATGTTACTTAAAAACAAAACAAACAAAAGCATCATATTAGGAAAAAATCCAGACATCATACAATTCCATATTCAGTCGCATCATGAAGTGTTGTACAGTTGCTCCCACAATCAGATTAAAAGCATTTTCTTCCTTCTTTTATTCCTACCTTGTTACCAGCTCCCCATTATCCCCCACCTCACCTACCCCCAAAACCCTTAATATAGTGACTGTCTATATAGATTCATCCAACTGGGTTCCCTGTAGTGAAACATACAGAACAACGCATAACAGAAGGCTACCCTCAATAGCCAAATACAACAGAAATACACTCTAGTCTGGAGAAATAAAAAAAACACAGACTGTGTTGGTCTGGGTACTTTAGAGAAACAAATCCACAGACACTCATGTATAAGAGAGAGTTTTATATAAAGGTAAAGTGCACATCAAGAAAACATCCCAACCCAGTGCTGCCCAAGTCCACAAGTCCAACATTAACTCATTAACCCCTATGTTCAACAACAATCCACAAAGTCCTCCTCCATCACATAAAACAGACGCAATGATGCCGACTGCAGGAGAAAATCTGAGTCAGTGAATGTGTAAGCATCCAGCACTGGCAGGGGTCTCTACACGGCTGCTCCAGCACCCAGGGCTACAATTGGGGTAGGTCCATGTGGCTTCTCTTGGGGATGTTTTGCAGGAAGTGAACTTTGCCAGCTGAAGCAGGAACTGGCTACGGTAGCTGCACCCTGGTCCAACCATCAGAAAGCAAGAGACCCAAGAACTAGAAAGGCAAGGCTCACCGAGCCATTTATCTCTCCGCCCTTCAATTAACCTCACATGTGTTTATTGGCCAGATTGGCACAATAAACGAACTACCTCACAGACCAAACTCAAAATTTGTCAAAAGGGAGATCAAATAATATGGTTTTAACCACTCAAATCCGATTTTTCATTTTAATCTACTATGATCTTCTCTACAATATTCTCTATCAAGTAACCAGGCTAGTCTCATCCCTTGAGTATGATTAGAAGGAAATTACCACAGGCATATTCTATGTGCAAATCCTGCAACTGTATTTTGGGTTTGCATTGTTATCTGTAGCTTTCTGCAAACCAGAATTTCACAATTTAAGCTCTGGTATCATTCCCTCTTCTGTATTTGGGTTATATTATTTTCAATCCTTGGATAAGAAAGGCTGTGTGCTTCTTCCACGTGGGCTTAACATCTCACTTGAGTGGCTATTTGTTTGAAAATAAGCCTTTAAAATCCCAGATGCTGTTCTTTCTGATAGCCTAACTCCATCTAGTTTCTTCTTCATTACACTCTGCTATAGCACCCATATCTTCTGTGTTTTCTTCCTGAGGGCATGTAACGAGCAAGACAGTGGCCATATTTGCATACTAAAGACATAAACCACAGACTGGAAGACATGGGTTAAATTTGGCAGTATCTGGTAATAGGAAAGTAAACCATAGAAACTATGTTCTGGGGCAATTTGGACCTGATAGTCATGTAATTTCCTCAGTGCATCTACTTTTGGAGACAGAAGGTAGGGTGGAAGTCTGAGTCCAGGGTTTCCACAGCCCAAATGTGGTCTGCTCCTGTTGCAGCAAGAAACCATTGTCCATGCACACCTGGGTGTCACATTACTGGCTCCACCTGAAATCAGACAGCACAAAGTGCAAGTGTGGCTACACAATAGCTCATTTCTGCGGAGCTATTTGTAACCCATATCGGAGGCTACAGTCTTTGATCTTCATCAGCAAGTGTTTCAAGTCATCCTCACTTTTAAAGAGCAAGGTTGTATCAGCTACATAATATAGGTTGTTAATAAAATTTTCTCTAATCTTGATTCTCATAAGTAAACAATATTTGGCTCATAAAATCAAAAAGGTGTGCATCAGGGTTGTAGTCTCCCACCATATGTATCCAATCTGTATGCAGAGCAAATAATCAGAGAAGCTGGTTTGTATGAAGAAGAATGCAGCAGCATCATTGAAGGAAGGTTTATCAACAATCACCGATATGCAAATCACACAACCTTGCTTGCTGAAAGTGGGGAAGGCTGTAAGCATTTGTTGATCTTCACGATCTAGAACTACAGCCTTCAGGATAGACTCAATGTAAAATATCAAAGTCCTCACAACTGGGCCGGTAGGTAACATCATGATAAATGGAGAAAAGATTGATATTTTCAAGGATATCATCTTACTTGGATCCACAATCAATGGTCATAGAAGCAACATAGAAGGGATCAAAGGGAGCATTGTGTGGGGTTACTCTGCTACAAAAGACCTCTTTAAGGTGCACCCCTGTTCCAAGCCAGGGTATTTTTTCTCACCACATATACACGTGAAAGTTGAACACTGAATAAGAAAGAGTGATGAAAAATCCATGCGCTTGAACTTTTGCACTCTAATAGCCAATAATTATCAATGCATCTGGATTGTATACTTGATCAATTTAACACTGACAACATGGGTAAAATTCTCCAATTTTTCATCACTAACTTTAGTGGCTAGTGCTTAAATTAGATCAATACTGAAAATAACCATGTGCTATTAAAATAGGTTTTAGAGGATTATCAGTGTTCTCCACATTCTAAAATTATTTTTAAATTAAAATTAAGATTAAATTTGCACATATACACATCAGACATATTATGATGAGCACCCTGTGAAATACAGAAATAAGTAAGTCATAAAATATGACCCCAGGAAGTTTATAGCATGTGGATATTTTAGTTCTTAGAAGAAATCTGTATTCCTTGGCATGACAAAAGTAGGCACAAAGAAATAATATTGTTCTTACTTGGAGATAAGTCAATTACTTTCTTTTGGTTAATTGTTAGTGTTCTAGGAATAATACATGTTCATTTTATCACAATTAAATATTGCTCTACCTTTAACCAACAAATTATTTGTATTCCTAGTAAACAAGTACTAGAATACTTTTTAAAATATTCACAGGTGAAGAATATAAAAATCATTTTACATTCTGCGTTGGCTATAAAAACAATTCAAAAAAGGGTGTGATGATTGAGTTCTACAAAGCTTCTTGAAATTCACTGCAGCTCTTATCCCATTTGTTAAGTATTAAAATTAATAAAAAGCAATTAAATTAAGATAATTAGAACAAAATACAGTGCTCATACTCAGTAGGGTTACTCTATACTGGATTATAATTGAAAATTGACATCTTCTTAACAGCGTACTAACAAAGAGCTTTTATTTCATCCTGAGAAGATTACATATCAGCATAAATCCAGAGATTAGAAACTCTGTGTAATTGCACAAATTGGCTTTCTAGTATCATGTCCATTTGGATGTTACATAAAGATAGAGCACCAAACTGAACATTAGCATAAACAGCTGTCTAACTGCTAGAGACACGTTTGTGTCCAGGGCATAAGGAGTCCTCTACTGAGAACTGCAGTTTCAACTCTGCATGAGTTCTTGCTCATGCTGAAGACTTATGAAAGACCAAATCAGCAGAAAGGGAACAGATAAATTCAAATGTTATAAATAAATTATTTTCCATGTTAATTGTCTGATCCTGATACAAATTGAAAGCATTTGTTATAACAATTTTGTTTATTTTATATAGCACACCAAGTATCTATGGTGAGCTAAAATATATTTTTTACTATAACAAAACTAATGAATGCGTAAGAGTTACCCTTATATAGCTGCTATATTTGTATATACCTATAGGCATATTTTAAGTTATTTACCCGCAATTTAAGCAAAAGTCAATTGGCAGTCACGTATAAAATGATTACATAGGCAAAGCATTAGCTAGTTATTTTGGCTGTTATCTGAAAGATTGGAGGTTTGAGTCTAGCCAGAGGCACCTAAAAGAAGGGCCTGGGGTATGTACTTCTAAAAAAAATTTTTTTTAAGTCTTTAAAAAGTCTAGGAAGAAAAGTTCTACTCTGACACACAAGGATTAGCCTGACTCATAACTGATTAGACAATAACTGAATTCTGGTATTAGGTATGATAAAATGACTAGAAAATAATTCTTAAGTAGGCTATGGATTAAATTTTGTCTCCATAGATAAGTACTGTAAATCCTTCTCATATATCCAGTGGCATGGTCAAGTACTAGTTGGACTTCTGACTACAAGGCCAGGAGTTCAAACCTATGGCCTGCTCCATGGGAGAAAGATGAAGTTATTTGTTTGTATAAAGATTTACAGGTTTGGAAACTATGGGGCACTATTAGTAGGACTAGACTCAATAGTTTTGGGTTATTCCTGTGGCTACAATCCCATTTAGGAATGAATATTAATGAGGTAGTATTAGTAAAGAGTCTGATTTTTCTGGTTTTTTTTAAATTATTTTAATGGGGGCTCATACAATTCTCATCACAATCCATACCTACATCCATTGTGTGTTTTTTTAATCAATGTCTTTTGAGACATAAGATGAAAATTGAGCAAGCCAAAATAAAAACAAGCAGAAGTGTAGGGAGAATACAGCCATCCCACATCTAATAATCGAGGAAACAGAAAATAAACACTAAAAAGAGACCGGGAACATCCTCCAGAGACAACAGATGAAAAGCCTCACTCTAGAACCAGAACTGTGAATTTGAATGTCTAACCTCCCAACTGTGAGAAAATAAATTTCTATTTGTTGAAGCCAATCATTTGTCTTACTTCTTACTTCTGTTATAACAGCCCTAAGACAGGTGAGTAGTACATTTTTCATATTTTGTGCAAGATGGGCTACAAAGTTGATCATCACTTTAATATATAATATTCATTATTCATTCATCCATTAGACTCTATAAACATCGATTAAGCACTGACTACATGATAATTATATATGTAGGCACTCTGCATAACATATGGATAAATAAAATGATAAATATACAGACAGTGTAAGAATTGACACATGAAGAATATTACGCAGATAATATTATGGAACTTGAACTCAAGTAGTGCACAATACAACACGGGAGCTATTTATTCCTCAATTTGAAATTTGCATTACTCTTTAGGGCTCAGCTAAGAAGCTATTAAGGGAATAGCTTCATCTTCCTAGATAAGTTAGCACCTTTCCTTTCCTCCAAGAAATCCTATAAAAGCCACAAAGATAATAAAGAATTGTCTCTAACTGCATTTTCAGGGGAAGTAGGAAACAAGATTGAGATGCATGCATAGAAGCCACATGGGGCAATTGTGGAAAATAATATAGGATATAAAATTGCTCAGGGGCAACATATTTCAGAAAGCACCAGATAAAGGGTATTTCCAAGAGATGAGTGGCTCCCTGTGAGTTGTAAAACTATATCCTTTTTTCTGCAGCAATAGAGGTGGGAGTTGGTGAGTACAGTAGTGAAAATTTTCCCTCACTGGAAGTTCAGTGAATGAAAGAAAGAGGCAGGGACACACACACACAATCCCAAAGGAGATATATTTTTTTCACAAGAAGTAGTCTGGAAAGAGGCTTTTCAGCAAAGAAAAGAGAATTTTGATTTTGAAATCAACAAGAATACCATGGAATATCTAACTCTCCAGAAACCGCTCACAAATAGCCTGTCCAGGACAACTCTCACTCAGTGATGAATAATACAAAAAGAGCTGGACCAGCATCTGTACAAAGAAGAAATATGAAATCAGGTATAGTGCATACCACAGTGGGGGGAAACGTTACCATAGCTTTGGTGAACAATTATATTTAGAAATGAGCAATATGAGTATTAGCTACTATCTCACCTTAGCAAAGAATTAAAATAAATAAATTACTGCAGAAATAAAAGAAATCTGTCTGATAATTAGTTTGGTTTGTTGGTTTGTGAAGGTCGCTGTGGTAGTTATATAATCTCATGTCAGTTTGAGGATATTCGGAGTGAAGGGGTGGAGTCTAGCCTGTCAATCAGATCACAGCCTGATGCATCCTTGTGGGTGTGGCCTTCTCCTGAGGATTCAGGGAACTTCCTCTCATCCACCCTGGAGGCAGGATGCACTCTCTCTGCTTCATCTTTCTGTTGACAAGCCACATGAAGCCACACTGATGGCAGCCAGATCCCTGGAGCTGGAGGAGCCACGTGGAGACCTGTGCCAGCGCTGTGATGCTTCCACCACCACTGGATCCACAAGAGTTTTCACCCACTGGCCTGTGATCATCCTGCATTCTGTATCATTCCATGCACTGCATGAGTCTAAAGAGGATCTATGGGCTAGTATCAGACATATGGGCTAATATCAGACTTATGCACTTGATCTGGACTGGGTTGGGATGTGTTCTCAATATACAATTGCTCTTTGATATAAAGCTCTCCCTCTCACTTACACACATATGAGTGTCTCTGATTTGTTTCTCTAGACACAATTAACACAGTCACAAAGACAATGATGCTACCAAAAAAGGAAATAGGTGATATAGAGAATTCAAAAAGAAAGTTGAATGGCAAACACTCAAAACAATTCCTAAATGTTAACTATATAAACTAAGCAGGTGTTACCCCAAATGCTCATAATTAGAGTCCCTGATATAAAAAAGAGAAGACAGTAAAGAGGGTTTAACAATTATTCTTGAAAGGAAAGGTTTGACTTCATCTCAAAAGGAAAACCTTTGACAGAGAACACTGACCTACCGCAGGACAAGGCACAGCTTTTCAAGGTTGTGGACACCGAGAGGGAGGCGCTGCACAAGATCAGACTCTAGCAGAAGGAAACATAAATTCGTTTCAGATTTTTCCACAGAGACTTTCTAGACCAGACGCCCATGGAGGAAAATACTTAAGAAGAGAACGTGTAAGTAAAATATCTTTATGCACAAAACGGTGCTCAAATATAAAAGTTACAGTTAATTGTTTTAAGTGTGCAAGAAACCTGGAATTTTTTTAACTTTTTTTTTTAACATTTTATTAGGGGCTCATACAACTGTTATCGCAATCCATACACACATCAATTGTGTAAAGTGCAT
>NW_022111372.1:3782104-3788107 GCF_000313985.2 Echinops telfairi
GGGGAGGGGCAGGCATCCACTTAGTATTTGGGGCTGGGCCCAGCCCCCTAGACCTCTCCACTGATTCCCTACTGCACACCGGCATGTTGTCTTCACACCTTGGAGCACTGGGTTGAAGTTTGGTCCCTCTGGAATATTATTCCCAAGAGATCTTTTTTAAGAAAGCTACTAAAAGAAGAGACTTTCACTAATTAAGGGAAGACTGGTGAAAACATGGCATGGATGCAAGCACTGGATAGCTTTAATGACAAAAGAAGTGTAGACATGAGGATTAAGTCAAACAAGGTTCCTTGAACATATATATGTGTGTGTGAGTGTGTGTGCATATGTATGTATGTATGTATGTATTTATGTATTTATAAAACAGAAAAGGGGACGTGGGGAAATATGATTAGAAAAATTAGCTTGACAAAATGGATGGATGGATGTATAGTGATAAGAGCTATATGAGCCCCCAATAAAATGATTTTTTAAAGGAAATTAAAATTCCTTCGTGGTTCTTCTGAAACATCTGGAAGATAAAGAAGTTACTTTATCTGTTAGTTGTCCACACACACAGAGTAGACACACACACACACACACACACACACACACAAACACACAGTTAGATTCCAGCAGCTCAGGCTCCAAATCTCACGTGTTTAAACCTGTCCCTAGGATTAGTGGATGGATGTAGACAAGTTCTCTAAATCTGTGAGTTCTGGTAGATCCAAATGGTTATCATTCTTCTAGTTCTGGTGATGTCGTTAACCATACAATATCTTATGGTTATGGCAGAAATTCAAGAGGGTTTGTGCAAACGTCATTGTCTTTTAAGACAGTATAAGATGAGTCCTCACTCTTTCTGAGCTCCTCTCTTTCTTGTAGTACCTTATCACATGTCACAAAAATTTTAAAAATGAGCAATCAAATCTATATTTCTGAGAGTTTGCTTTGAACCATCTTGGCCATGCAAACGTATGTATGTATGAATTGTGATAAGAGTTGTACAAGCCCCAATAAAATGATTTTTTTTAAGTTGTGGTTCCATTCTGCCTAGAACCATAAGTTCAGTTGGTATATTTTATAATTTTTATAACATGTGAAAGTTTTACCATTGTAATAACCCCTAGATGTGCTCACATTTAAATCTCTAGAATCTGTTAAAATGTTTCCTTTGCAAGAGACAGACAGAATACCACCACCTGGCTATCTTTCTTTCTTTTTTTTTTTTAATACTGTGGTAGCTTGTGTATTGTAATCTGTGTCACAGGCATTTCAAATACTAGCATGGTCACACACAGTTTCCAGATGAAGAGCAGACTACGAAGATGGTATCGACTTCTGAGGGATTAGTTCATGCAAATCTTATGGATAGCATTAAAACATTGTCAGTTACTGAAAACTTAATGAATAGAAACAGAATATTGTCAAAGATATTGCTGGAAACTGAGAGCCGCGGGTCAGAAGGCACTGAAAATATGACCACGGAAGCACAGCCGTCTCAAAGTGGAAGTAACCATGTGGACAGAATAGAGCCTTTGGAATCTACATTCGCTTATGGGGCATGATGCAAAATGATAAGAAATAGCTGAAAAAATTAATCAATAATTGTAACTTGAAATGTATCTAGTATATATCTAGGGAAATGAACTTATATAGGCTGTTTACGATGCCTGGAACAGCAGATTCAGGAGGGATAGCTTTGTATTCTATCTTGAAGTACAACGCTGTCTCTGATAGGATAATATCTATCCACATAAAAGGAAATCCAGCAATTAAAACTATTAGTTATATTTATTCACCAACTAGGAAAGCTAGTGATACAGAAATTTATTAATTCTAGCAATGACTTCTGCCTGAGGCATTTATAATCATTCGCAATTGGAATGCCAAAGGTGGTAACAATCTATGTAAAATATGGTTTGGGTGATAGAAACAAAAGGAGAGATGACGTGATCGAATTTGGTAAGACCAATGACTTCATCATAAACACTTTTTTTAATACAAAGGTGACTATACACAGGGACCTCTCCATTTGAACTGCACAGAAATAAAATTCCATCTGTGAGAAAAGAAAACAAGGACCCTCAATATCAACAGCTAACACTGGGCCAGGGTCTGACTGGAATAAACCATCAATTGCTCATCTGTGGATGAAAACCAGTGCACAAGAGCCAAAATACAGCCCTGAGTTTATCGCACCTGAATTTCAAGAACAGAATGCTTCATTGAACACTAATAACAGAAGACCTGAGGGACTTTGAGAGGACATCTATAACATCATACATGAAGAAAGTAAAGGGGTTCTTAAAAGACAAGAATGAAAGAAAGAAAAGATAAAAATGTGTATCAAGAAAGATTCTGAAACTTGCTCATAATCACATAGTAGCTAAAGCAAATGGGGTAAAGAAGTAAAACACCTGAAAATTACAAAGGGCAACTTGAGGAGACCTAATGAATCATTATCGTGAAATGCAGAAAGACTTGGAGGTGTAAAATCAAAAAAGAAGGTCGCCCTCAGCACATAGCAAGATGAAAGCAGTGTGGAAAAAAAAGTCAAGCCTCAAGTTTCAAACAATGCAGGAAGTATCAAAAGCCAATGGAAGAGGACTTAGAACAAATGATAACATTTTCGATAGTATATAGATCTTGGGTCAAGGCAGAGAACACCAGAAAAAATTATAAATTGTTTTTTATTGATTATGCAAAGGGATTCAACTACGTGGATCATAATAAGTTATGGATAGCTTTGAGAAGAATGTGAATTACAGAACTATCCATTGTTCTCATGCAGAAGTTATACATGGATCAAGAGGCATTTTTGCAAACAGAACAGAAGAGCATTGCATGGTTTAGAATTGTGAAATATGTGCACCATGGTTGTATCCTCTCCCCATACTTATTCAGTCTGTATTTTGAGTATATAATCTGAGATGCGGGATTATATGAAGAAGATGACATCAGGATTGCAGGATGGCTTATAACCACAGGAGATGTGAAGATCACACAGCCTTCTGTGCTGAAAGTGAGGAAGACTTGAAGCACTTACTAATGAAGATCATGGATTTCAACCTTCGATATGGATCACAACTCAATGTAAAAAGAACCCAAACCCCACAACTGGGACAACAGGTTCCATCATGATAAACAGAAAATATTTAAGTTGTCAAGGATTTTTCTTGGTTGGATCTACCAGTGTTGATGGAAGCAGGAGTCAAAATTCAAATGACACACTGAATTCGGTAAATACACTTTCAAGTGTTGAAGAGCAAAGATGCTCGTTTGAGAACTAAAGTGCACCTGACCCAAGCCAGGGTATTTTCAATTGCTGCATAACCTTGGCTTCTGCATGCTGAGTTAGAATGACCTAGAAATCAATCCTGCTGTGCTCTGCAACAGTCAATGTAACCCTTGACCTACAGCTCAGGGAGAGGGATGCATCTGATCAGAGCACAGAGGAGCAAATGAAGAGGGAAGGAGAGAGAGTGTCACCTAGCCTGGCCCAACAAGCCCCGAGGATGATATTCCTGCTCAGAGCAGCCAATGCACAGAGAGGACCATTGGGCCAGCCCCACTAGACACAGACACTACGTCTCTTACTCACCCATAGTGCTATGGGGGACAATACTGGAGACACAGTGCAGGAATTGTACCTGGTCTGACCTCACCACTCCGGGGTGAAACACTAAGGACATGCATCAGAGTAGTAAGGGGAGCAAAACAATGAAGTTCCTGAGGAATACCAAAAATAGACTTTGGGGCCAGGATATGGCACCTCATCAGACTCAACTGTAAAACACTCCTAAAGGTAAACAAGCAAACCTGGAACGATTTATAGGCTTTTCTTTTCCGTTGTTGGTTTTTGTTGTTGCTGTTTGGGGGGGGGGGTGTTGTTGTTATATAGCATTGTTTTGCTTTCGTGTTTATTATTGTCTTTGCGTATCTATCAAGATAAAGTTGGTGGGATAAACAATCCAGAGGAAAAAACAACAGGACTGACATTTCCGGGGAGAAAATGGAAAGTGAGAAGTGGGGGAAAGGAAGAGGGGGTGCCACAAACCCAGGGACAAGGGAACAACAAGGGATCTAAAATTGATGGTGACGAGGGCATAGGATGGCTGGTAGAGTTTGATCAAGTGCAATGTAACCTAGAGAAATTACTGAAACCCAAATGAAGGTTGTGGTAGTTACATAATCTCGTGTCAATTTGGAGATGCTCTGCTGACAATGCTCACTCACTGAGAGACACTCTACTAACAAGACACATGGCGCTATGCCCAGGGAGCTTGAAAAGCCACATGGACCTACCCTAAAGCAACCAGACTTCTGGAGCCAGAGAAGCCACATGGAGACCCCTGCCAGCACTGAGATGCTTTCACCATTGGATCCAGAACACTTCCAACCCACTGGCCTGAGATCTTCCTGAATTCGGTGTCATTGCATGTGTTTGTAAGTCTGAAGAGGACTTTATAGATTGGGATTGGACTTATGGACTTGATCTGGACTGGGCTGGGATGTTTTCTCTATATTCAGTTTCTCTTTTATATAAAACTCTTTCTTATTCACATAACAGCCTCTGTGAATTTGTTTCTCTAGTCTACCCAGACTAACACAAAGGTTGAACATGATAGTGTGACAAGGAAATAGAGGAAAGAACAAGGAGGCAAAGGACATTTATACAGGTCTACATATAGGCAGGTACATATGTAAATATATTTATATATGATGACAGGGAAATAGATCTATGTACATATATTTATACGTTAAGTATTAAATTAGCAGACAAATATTGGGCTCTACTCAAGTACTCCCATAATGCAAGAACCCTTTGTTCTAATAACCCAGCATTCTGTGAGGCTCACCTTCACGACACGATCGCTGAAGACAAAATGGGTGCATAAGCAAATGTGGTGAAGAAAGCTGATGGTGGCTGTCTATCAAAAGTTATAGCATCTGGAATCTTAAAGGCTTGAAGATAAATGGCCATCTAGCTGAGAAGCAACAAAGCCCACATGGAAGATGCACACCAGCCTGTGTGATCATGAGATGTTGATGGGATCAGGTACTAGGCATCAAAACCCATAACAAAAAAACATATAGAGGTGAATGATGGGGAGGCAGAGCATAGATCTAAAGTCCATCTGTAGACAATTGTATATTCCCTTACAGAAGGTACACAAGAAAGAGAAGAGCCAGTCAGGGTGTAGTATAGCACTGATGAACATAAAAAATTTCCTCTAGTTCTTTAATGCTTGCCCCCTCCCCCCACTATCATGACCCTAGCTTTACCTTACAAATCTGGTTAGACCTGAGCATGTACACTGCTACAGATAAGAACTTACAGCACAGGGAATCCAGGACAGATAAACCTCTCACAACCAATAATGAGAGTAACAATTCCAGGAGGGTAAGGGATGGTGTGGGGAACAGAAAAGTGGATGAAGGAAAACAACAATCAGTGTAAGACCTGAAACAAATAATAATTTATAAATTGTCAAGGGTTCATGAGGGAGAGAGGAGGGAGAAAAAGAAAGAAGAGAAATTACCATGGATTTCAAGGAACAAACAGACCAGTCTCTGAAGAAGTACAGCCAAGATGCTTAGAGGTAGAGCTCATGATATTTATGTACCTTCGTCTCATACTTTGGGCATGTTATCAGGGAAGATCAGTCCCTCAAAAAGGACTTGGTAAAGCAGAAAAGGCAGGGAAAATGAGTAAGACCATCGATGACTTGACACTGGGTGCGACAATGGGCTCAGCAGAAGAACAATTGTTAAGATGTGGTGGGACCGGTGGTACTTTGTTCTGTTGTACATAGGGTTGCTATGAATTAGGGCTGACTCAATGACGTCTATTACTAACAACATTTAAACTGTACAGAAAACCAACTGTTGTATTTTGCAGGGCCACTTGTATTCTTTTTTTTTTTTTAATTAATTAATTTATTTTTTTAAATCAATTTATTGGGGCTCATACAATTCATCACAATACATAGATCAATTGTGTAAAGCACATCTATA
>NW_022111372.1:3789927-3796101 GCF_000313985.2 Echinops telfairi
TGTATTCTTTTAAGACCCTCGATACAGTCAGCAAGCTAGGAGGTAGAAGAGCATCTCTAAATATAATATTAGGCCTCTTAATTGGAATATAACATGAAAACATCACTCTTCTTTCCAAGTCAACATACCAGTGCTTTTAGTTGTTGTTGTTGTTGTAAATAAATCTAACATGCCTCCTTTACAAATTTACCTTTTGACAAGTCTTCAATTTTTTGAGAGAAATTACAATAATCAGCTGAGCAACCCTAGCCCTCATACCAATCACCATAAACTGAAACAGAGGTGACAGCTCCATATGCAATAACCTGGCCTCCCAGCTCAGTTAACCACTTATAAATGATGATCTCTTTCTATTTGCTTGTTCTTGTCTTTTACTATTTGTGAGGCCAGAGAGCATTATTCCTTATTTTATTTAGCATAATGTCTTATAAGTTATAATAATTGGCATTAATTTACCTGGAGCAATAAAAGAAAAAGGAGAATCAGGAATGTGAGAAGGAAATTGAAGATGTCAGTATTGCTTCTATGAACCATTATCTCCTTTCTCATGAGACCAGAAGAATTGAGTGGTGCCCGGTTATTATTAATGAACATTTTGTTAATCAAAATGATGAAAAAGCAGAACAGAATTTCAAAATTATCAAGGCATCCAGAATTTCTGACAGCATGGATAAGGGATGAACCCCTGAAACTATTTCTTCGAGGTAATCTTTAAGCCTCCAACCAAAAACACACACTAAACATTAGTGCAGGATGTCTGCCTTGAGCATGTGCTCATTGAAGATGTATTTATGTGTGATAAATCGACAATAGCAGCTCAGAAAGTAACATGGAAAACTCAGAGAACAATGAGTTTATGTTAATGGTGGTGGAAAAACTTGGAGAAGAAATATGAGAAGGGTTGCATACCTACAAAAATGTAGTCAATGTAGAGGATTTGTATATGTAAACATTTTTTGATTGGTATGTATTTTTCAGCATATATTTTCAATACAAAAAATAAATAAAATATTGTTAAAACTAGATCGTTCATATAAGAAATAAAATCAGCTGTATTTTTAAAACTAAACTCGCAGCAAACATAAGAAAACTTTCTGATTAAATATAGCCATTTCTGTAGAAATAAATTGTAGGCTATTATTATGAGATTGACACAAACAGGAAGATGAGAAAAAGAAGACTGAAGAGACCACTGATGCTTCCTTGTATTACATCTCTAGGATCTACTAGGAGGATTATCTAACAGAAAAACTTTCTGATTGTGTTATTGACACCATGCTCATGTGAGAAATGTTTATGATGTATATTTTCAGCATATTTTAGCTGTTATAACCATGAGATATTGGTGAATTAATGTTTTATCACTTAAATTTACAGAACTCTTAGACCAGAAGATTGATGAGCTGTTTTAGCAAAATGATGCCTGTTATTAGTACTAATTTCAAAAGATACAACATTAAATAAAAGCATTTCAGGGATTCTACATTTCTTGAAAGTGAACACAGCTTGACTGACATACCTTCAGTCCAGGTAGTGAACTTATCTACATCCCCTGGGCCGAATGGAATCCATTCTGAAATTGAGGCATGGTCTATATGGAATTTGAGACTTTTTACGTATAGTCAGCATCTTCTGAAACTTACATTAATTCATTCCACTTTTACTTTTCCCCCAAATGAACGTATAAATGTGAAAGAACTTCAATAGGCTCATGGAAAATTGTTTAAATAATATTTCCCACAAAAATTTTAAAGGTCCTGCTACAAATCACTGGATTATGTGCAGTGGGGATATATAGGAAAATGGACAGTCTATGAAGAGAGGTAATGAATTTACACACACATCTGGGTATATGGTAAAAGCTCACCTATCCTCACGCAATCTGGGTCATTCTCATTCCACTAGTAAAAGATGTGTGTCTTCCCATGCTTCTCCATCCTCAAAAAAAGAACCTTTCTAACTCTAACTTCTTTACCATTACCTCTTTACCTCTGTATCCCATGTGCTATGTTGTCATAACTTTCTTGCTTATTTCACATTTGTTTCTTACATCAATCTGTCACTCCACTACTTGTCAGTTCGTTACATGTGAGTGTCTTTCATGTTGCTATAATGCTGAAAGCTATGCCATTAGTAGTTCAAATACCAGCTGGGTCCCCCGTGGTATACTGGATTTCGCTAGGAATAGAGGTCTGGGGATCTATTTCTGAAAGTTTGTGATGGATTCAAACATATGAGGATGATGCAGGACTGGCCAATAGTTCATGAGGTTGTACATAAGGTCATCATAAGTCAGAGTCAACTATATGGCAGCAACCGGGCAGTTCCTCAAACATTGTGAATATTCTTCTACCTTCCTGTTAATGATAACCCATTTCCAAAAGTTGAGCTTGATCTATATTCACTTGCAATATCTTCAAATGTTGAAGGTTCTTCTACATCTAGACCAAGTACTGTTTGTACTATGAAGTTTTTCCTGTTTCTCTCAGTCTGTACTTTCTCTCAGTCTGTACATATGAGAATTTAATTATTATAACCTTTACTTATATTCTTAATAGTATATTTTTCAATAGTTATTGAGAATGTACTGTGTCTTCAGTTTTATATCCAGGAACTGGGTGTGTAAAGATGGAATAGATGTCATGTTATTCTGTCCTCAAGAACTTCACCATCTACTTGGGAGATATACAATGAAAGAAATATAGTATCATACTGAAAAGTTTTACATTACATACTTGTGAGTATGGAATTTATCTTGTATGTTAACCGTAAGAGGTATAATCATATATGCATGTGTTAGACAGGTTTCTCTAGAGAAACGAAACCAGAAAGTTAATAATTTTATATATATTTATACAGATAGATAGATATATAACATAAGAAATAAACAATTAAATTATAAAGCAGTACAAATGGCTCAGTGCAACTCACTCACATGAGACAGTTGTGAGACAATGGCAGCCCTTCAAGTCTTGAGCGCCGCCGGGTAGTCCTCTGCAGAGCAATTCAGGCTATCCGGGCACAAGCAACAAACAGCAAGGCAGGTCACCAACAGTCAGCCAGATGACAGGGTCCAACAGTCCCCAGCTCAAGAGATGTAAATTCCAATGATGTGGTGAAGCAGATCTTGAAGGAACCTCAAATTACATCAACACAGTCCATGGGTGAGGTGTCCCACAGGTAGTGTAGCTTGCAAATTGAGGCACAGAAAAAGCAAGGCAGCCACACACTGGTCCGATGATCAAAGGACAAGAGACAAGAAATGCGAAGCTCACATGTGTTTATTGGTCAGCTTGACACAATAAACTAACTACCCTAATCCACCCCTTGCCAACTTGGCACCTGCACACAATTCTTTAGCTATATATTTTTTCCAGAGATTAATGAAATCACATTTATACTTAACATCAAACATCTATCATACATATAAATGAAAACACACTGAGTCCAATTGTATCTGATATATCATACATGAACAAAGGAAAGATATTCAATAAGCACATATAAAGAAAATACATTGATAATTACAAAACTCGCTTTTGCAATTGATCACGTGGTCATAACTGATAGGTAGAACTACTTTCTTCTACTAACCATTCTGCATTACCTTTTCCCTCAGCAAGCACCTGAGCTGGCTGTGGATTTTTGCCTGGTGGGATGACCCAGACCTTCATTCCTGAGAGGTCTGAGTCATTATATGTCCTGCCAGGATTGAGTTGCTGTACCTTACCATTTACTTTAATCACAGGGCATGGTAAAACTATGAGACGGCCTATGGGATCTCCTGGATTCCAGACATATTCTTTCTTGCCTCCACTATGTAACACCAGTCCAATTTCTCCGTGGTAATCAGGATCAATGACACCACTCAGTACAGTGACACCCTTCCTGACCTGTAGATCCAAAAGCATGAGAATCCCAAAGTGGCCAGGGGGCATTCTCAGCTGCCAGTTCAGTGGAATCCATGCTGTGTTTCCGGGTGGGAGAGTTCCTTCCTTCAGGACCAGGACCTCCAGGCCTGAGGAGCACAAGGTTGCTGGGACAGGAACCAAAAATGCTGCAAGTGGATCACTAGGAGTAATAGTGAGTGGTGCCATGCCAACTTTCACCCCTTGGTTCCTGGACCCATGAATTCTGGCTATTGGAGACACAGCACCATATATTGCCTACTGGTTTAGAGTATATACAGCTTCCTGGAGAACATTGTCCCATACCCGCAAATTGTTGCCACCTAGTGAGTGCCATGATTGTGTCTTTAGGAGCCCATTCCATCGTTCTATCAAGCCAACAGCTTCAGGATGATGAGGAACATGATACGTCCAGTGGATTCCATGGGAATGGGCCCATTGCTGCACTGCATTTGCTGTGAAGTGAGTTCCTTGATCTGAAACAATGCTATGTTGGATGCCATGCCAGTGGATGAGGCATTCTGTAAGTCCATGAATGGTAGTTTTGGCAGAAGCATTGCGGGCAGGGAAGGCAAATCCATATCCAGCGTAGGTGTCTATTCCAGTAAGAACAAAACGCTGCCCCCCCCTCCATGATGGAAGTAGTCCTACCCGGTTTCCCTGAAAATAAAACGTCCCCCCAAAATAAGACCTACTTACAGTTTTGCCTCTCGCTGAAATATAAGGCATCCCCCCAAAAATAAGACCTCCCTGAAAATAAGGCCCCCACGAAGCTACCGTAACTTTGGACTCTGGACCTTAGCGGTGGGTGCCACCAAGCAGCTCACTGTTGGCTGCAGCACAGCTTGAGCAGACAGGAAGTGCAAGGTCTCTTTTAGTAGGATAATAAAACAATAAACAATAAATGTGTACCATATTATTCTTCATGGAAAAATTAAATCGCCTGAAAATAAGACCCAGCGCATCATTTGGAGCAAAAATCAATATAAGACACTGTCTTATTTTGGGAGAAACAGGGTATTTAATCAACCTGCCACCAAGTTGCTGGTTGATCTCCCTTAGGAATGGTCCCATATTGTGGATTTAATTTTGGTTTCTGCTGCTGGCAAATGGGGCACTCAGTAGTGACAGTGGCCAAGTGAGCCTTGATGAGTGGAAGTCCATGTTGCTGTGCCCATGCATAACCTCCATCCCTGCCACCATGTCCACTTTGTTCATGTGCCCTTTGGGCAATAACAGGAGTGGCAGATGAAAGAGGAGGACCAGTCTCCACAGCGCGTGTCATCTTATCCACTTGATTATTAAAGTCCTCCTCCTCAGAGGTAATCCTTTGGTGAGCGTTCACGTGAGATACAATTACCTTTACTTTCTTGGCCCATTCAGAGAGGTCTATCCACATACCTCTTCCCCACACCTCCTTGTCACCAATTTTCCAACCATGTTCCTTCCACTTCCCTGACCATCCAGCCAAGCCATTAGCCACAGCCTATAAATTAGTATACAGTCTCACATCTGGCCATTTTTCCTTGTAGGCAAACTGAATGACCAGTTGCACTGCTCGAAGTTCAGCCCATTGGGAAGATTTCCCTTCACCACTGTCATTTAGGGAAATCCCAGAAAGGGGCTGTAGTGCTGCTGCTGTCCACTTACGAGTGGCACCTGCATATCGTGCAGAGCCATCCGTAAACCAAGCATGACTTTTTTGGTCTTCAGTTAAAGTATGGTAAGGAACTCCCCAGGTGGCCATAGGTGCAGACTGGGAGAAAGCAGATAATGTGACAGGAGTGGAGACTGTGGGCATTTGGGCCACTTCTTCATGCAGCTTACTCATCCCTTCAGGTCCTGCTTTGGCCCCATCTGGTATATTCCACTTCTATTTAACAATGGAGTGTTGCTGCGCTCATCCAACTTTATGATTCCGTGGGTCAGACAATACCCAGTTCATGATAGGTAGTTCAGGCCTCATGGTGACTTGGTGGCCCATGGTGAGGCGTTCAGTCTCCACCAAGGCTCAGTAACAGGCCAACAGCTGTTTTTCAAAGGGGGAGTAGTTGTCTGCAGAGGATGGCAGGACTTTACTCTGGAAATGGAGCTGCAATTGGAATTACCGCCTGGTTAAGTTTTTGATACTCCACTGTCATTCTCCAGATCCATCCGTCTTCCTTATAGGTCAGATAGGCGAGTTAAATGGGGATGTGGTAGGACTCACCACCCCTGCATCTTTCAAGTCTTTGATGGTGGCACTGATCTCTGCAATCCCTCCAGG
>NW_022111372.1:3796961-3815400 GCF_000313985.2 Echinops telfairi
TGATGCACATAAAATGGCAATTACAGGAGTCTTAAGAGATGCTGGGCCCACTTCACAAACTTGTTCCTTATGGTTGTGGTAAAGGGTATGTCCTCAGGACACCCCCTTTTTGGGTCTATGGGAATATCCTGATAGATCCATTCCAACATACCAGTTTCTCTAAGCCTTTGCATGCCTTCCTCTACAGTGTACCAAGGAAGGTCAGGTTGGTCTAATCTAGGCCATCTGGCAGTCCATGCTTCAGCGAACCAACCACATAAAGAATTAGATCCTCTCTCAGCCTCTCTTGCAGAGACATTGAAAGAAGAGTCTGTGCTTAGGGGGGTCCCATATCCAGGAACTCAGACCGGTCTAATATTACATTTCGTGCACCAGTGTCCCACACCCTTAGTAACCATTCCCAGGGATATTCCCCAGGCTTCTGCTTGTACGTATTTGAAAACTCAAGCAGATCTTTGTGAGCATAGCATGCTTCTTCTTGGGTAATCATCTCAAACTCACCTTTAGGGACTTTCTGAGACTTAATTTTAGTGACAGGTCTAGTGGAAATAATGGGTGGTGAGGGTGTTTTCCCCGGGTGCTCTCAGCAATATCTTGTAAGGCATCTTCCTCAGGCAATGCTACCGATGCAGCCCCTCCTGGCATTTCAGCTTGAACAGTTTGGCTAAGCTGCTCAGGTATGGATTGTTTTCTTGGTAGTGAATGAATACCTTCAGCTGGGAGGAGTGGATCTATTGACTGGGGTGGATCAATTATTTCTAGGGTCTCAATATCCTCCTCACTGGATCATCAGCCCATGTGTTCCCATCCCATATTTCAGGGTTCCAACTTTTTCTGATAATTGCCCTCACTTTAGTATCAGACACTGCTCTAGATTTGCAATTAAGCTGACGTTGTAATTCAGCCACTCCCATAATGAGACTCTGGCCCTGGATCTCAGCGATCTCAGCTCTATTACTAGAGGAGAGAAGGCTCTCCTTTGTAGCACAGACGGAAGCTTTCAAATCTGTTAGTCGGCACCTGAGGCGTGCTTCTGAGGCTCTGAGACCATCCCTCTCCTTAATCACACTTTCCATTGTAAGAAGGACCAGCCAACCAGCTTCCCTATACTTGCCATCCTTACAAAACTCCCGGAAAATATCAAATATACAATCACTCATAGCCTCTCCTTTAACCAGAACCTCATCTATCAGTGGTTATACTGCAGATATTAGCTTTGCTATTTCACACCATGGATTGGTAAGAGTAGCAGACTTATCCATGCTTTGGGGCATTGAAGTAGCATTATTAGTGCTGTTAAGACTAATCAGGCTGGAGAGCCAATTTAAGAAGCCCATATTTAGAATTATATTTCTCTAGAAGCACTCCTGGTACCAAGACATGTAAGACAGGGTTCTCTAGAGAAACAAAACCAGAATGTAAATACTTTTATATATATTTATACAGATAGATAGATATATAACATAAGAAATAAACAATTAATTAAATTATAAAGCAATACAAGTGGCTAAGTGCAACTCACTCACATGAGACAGTTGTGAGACACTGGCAGTCCTTCAAGTCTTGAGGGCCGCCGGGTAGTCCTCTGTAGAGCAATTCAGGCTATCAGGGCGCAGGCAGCAAACAGCAAGGCAAGTCACCAACAGTCAGTCAGATGACAGGGTCCAACAGTCCCAAGATGTAAATTCCAATTGTGTGGTGAAGCAGGTCTTGAAGGAACCTCAAATTACAGCAACACAGTCCATGGGTGAAGTGTCCCACAGGTAGTGTAGCTTGCAAATTGAGGCACAGACCAAGCAAAGCAGCCACACACTGGTCCAATGATCAAAGAGCAAGAGACAAGAAAGGCAAGGCTCGCCGAGTCATTTATCTCTCTGCCCTTCCATTAATCCCACATGTGTTTATTGGCCAGGTTAGCACAATAAACTAACTACCTCAGTTTACTTAGATTTGGCATTCTGAATAAGGGATTAAGGGATTAAGGAACATATCAGATGGTTATTTGGGAGAAAATGAAAGGTTTATTTATTACCTTGTATTATTAATTTCCATCTTTGCAAGATCCATGATGTAAACTTACTGAAGGTAGGGCTTTTGTTAAACTTTTTGAACTCTACAGAATTTGTGGCCTATTTTCAGGAATCAACTAATACTGAATTGACAGTTGATTAATTAACCCAAATGAAATATATTACCTTCCTGTCGATTCTAATTCACAGCAAACCTATAGAACAGAATATCATTGCCCTATGTAGTATCCAAAGTTATCATCTTTATAGAAACAGATTGCACATCGTTCTTCCTCAGAACAACTCATAGGTTCAAAAAAACTAACCTGTTGATTACCACCTGAACACTTAATCCCAACACTCCAAGAACTTCTGGTTGAATGATTACTTGATTAAATTATCTGGATAGTTGATGAGACTTCCCTATGTCACAGTTATTGCTGTCAATGACTTTAATTCTTGATGCCTTTGAATTGTGATATTTGCAAAGAAGCTAACGACTCTGTGGCCTGCCCAAAGAACAGGCGTCTTTGAAGATGTACAGCCATGGGACTCTTTAGAAATGAGGAAAGATTTTGGACTTGTTATCGAGAAAGATCAGTCCATAGAAAAGGGACACCCAAAAGAAGAAGAAGAAGAAGAAGAAGAAGAAGAAGAAGAAGAAGAAGAAGAAGAAGAAGAAGAAAGGTGCTCAGTAAGATGGGCTGACACAGTGGCTGCCAACAATGCACTAGATGTTGGATAGGGCAGGACCAGGCAGTAATTTATTCTGCTATACATAGA
This sequence comes from Echinops telfairi, assembly GCF_000313985.2. Lineage (NCBI taxonomy): Eukaryota > Metazoa > Chordata > Mammalia > Afrosoricida > Tenrecidae > Echinops > Echinops telfairi. The sequence goes on from NW_022111372.1 coordinate 3,799,754, forward strand.
GTTACTCTATGATTTAGAGTCAACTTAATAGTGTTTAATCAACAACAGTGACTTTGAAATTGAAGTCCTCTGGGCCATGACCATGATGGCTATGTTAAACTTACCTCTCTGTGATTTATCTTACGGATACTGGTCCCAAATCAAACCCATACACTGTGCCTTTGGGAGATCTGACCCTACAGCACTTTGCTCTAATCTGTTCTTAAAACACAGTGTATACAACTGTTTTATCTCACTTCACACGAAGATACTGGGCCAGCTGGAGGAAGTCCTGTCTTATTGTAGCAGTAAATATACTGCTCATTGCAGACTTACTGAGACATACTATGTTTGCCAACAAATAATTCTTAGCAAAAATAGCAGCAATTATGCATCGAAAGTTCTAAAAAAGTATTTCTATTCCCATAATGAAATGTAAATTTAGAATACCATGGGAATTAAGACACTGAATCTTTCACATTCTCTTTATTATTGTTTCTCTTTGTAGAAAGCTAGCTGTGCTGTATAAAGTGTTATATCAAGGAGAGGGGGGGGAAGTAAAGTATAAAATGTGTGGTTATCACTTTAAAAATCCTATTAGCTACTTTTGTTTTTCAGTTTATTCCTTTTTCTTTCCAAATGGTTTTCATGATAATTTAGATGTATAGTGAAATTACCTCCTGAAACATACCAATCTTGACTACGACCTGTTATGTCTAGAATAGCTATGACAAAGCTCTCTGGAAATCCTTGTAATTTCCACAGAGATATGGAGAATGTCTTTTAAACCAAATGTTTTGGCTTTTTTGTCCTCTCTTCCTCTGAAAATTCTAAAGTAATTGGAGTGCATTAGGGTAGTAATTATCTAATGTAAGATTGTAAAATATCAATGCTGTTAAGGAATTGCTTTTCAGCAACGAGAAGAGGAATAGCAATAAGAAATTTGTGAAATACTACCATTCTTTTCTGTGTCTATACGTATCAGCATCTACTGTCCTAGCAGTTAACTCAGTTGAAGAAACCGCTCAACCTGAATGTTTGACCAAATGACCAGTTACTTGAATTCCTAGCCGCTGGGGTTGCTGTGCCCGAGTGTGTCCATGCAGGCTTTGTTTGCTTGCTGGCAGTCTCTGCACAGAGAGCACACAGCATATGCCAGGTGGCCATGTGTCAGAGGAAAGGAAAAACAAAGCAAAAGATTCCATCTAGACAGAGATTCATGCAACTGCCAGTAACATATTAAAGAGGGAAGAAAATGCACTGATGCTTGAATATAGTCAATAGTAAACAACTCCAAGCCTGAGATTCAGATCACAGATCTCTCCCTAATGCTGCCGACATGCTCAATTTAGGCATGGTTCTGAGAGACAAAGAAATCTCCGAGAGAGAAATGGAAAAGGAGACCCTCACACTGCTGTTAGTGCACTCAGGTGAATGTTTTAGAAAGCTGTTATCTCACGACCATGTTGCTTGTATGTCCGAAATGTTTGTTCTTTTGAAGGTAGAGATGGGGAAATTTTGAGAATGATGAGAATAAGAGTCTGTCCTCTGCTCGACTTCTTCTTGCCCTTTCATTCTACTTTACACTGGGTATTTATTACATCATTCACCATCACGATCCCCAAAATGTATGAAATTGCGAAAATGTCATCTCAGACATCGGGAACTGAGACATTTTTAAAAGTAGGATAGTTTGGGTTTCTTTAAAAGGTGCATTGGATAATTTATCATAAAGATACAATAATAATTTATAAATCTTTCTTCTATGGAGCAGCTGGTGGTTTTGACCTAGCAACCTTGAGCTTCTGCGTCCAACACATAGCCCACTATGCCACCAGGGCTTTTTCAAAAGTGGGAAGCTATGATAAAAGTATAAGAATAGATGTATCTTTGTGTGTCCAAAGTCAGTGTAGGAAAGGGAGTTATATTGCCTCTTATCTGGCTTTCAGAGGCATTTGCTGAGCTAAAAATCTTACATTCATAGAAAAGCCTTACCTGAGCTGCCAATATCATCTAAGATTATTAAAAGGAGGATTTTAAAAATCTAATTTACTTTTTGTCATGCACTGCTTGCTATTTGCATTCGACTGCGGTTCAACATGGAAATTAGACAAGCCTTTATCACCTTTGTGTCTGGTCACGTCTGCTTCCTGGTCTCCCTGAGCTAGCACACGCCACATTACTAGGCTGTAAATGCAGCAGTGAATTGGTTCAGGAAAAGAAAAAGAAAAATGATAAATTAGCCACGTTGGTTCATAATGGGATGAAAATACAGTCAGTGAAAACATTTCTGTTGGTAGGAAGGAACCTTTTTACAAAAAATAAATTATTCTTCTCTTTAAAATTAAATTTTCAAAAATGCAGACATTTGGCCTTAAGTATCTCATGGATGCAATATTGGCACCAGATCAGTACAGTCTGCTAGCCAAGCTTAACAGGAAAAATATAGTGGGAACATAGTGTGATTTTTGTTTTTCTTGTAAAAATGAGGAAATCATAACTTGTACAAAAATCCCAAGTCTTACATCCATAAAGCTGCCCACAGAGAGACCAAGATAGACGCTTTCAGTTTTGAGGGTGACTCTGGGAACCTATTCAGGGGATATTTTACTTTACACTAACATAGCTAGAGACTTGTCCCAGGAAACAGATGTATAAGACATGAACCTTATGTTCATTGGCCTGAGAGAGAGAGTTGAAAATTTAAGCTAATTTCCATTTTTATTATGTAGACTGACTATTGTTTCTTTGTTGCCTCATAATCAACTAGAGTCCCCCGAAACTACCCTAAGTGATAGCCTCTAACAGGGTTAGAGTGTGTGAGCTGAATGTAGACTTGCTCATGACTGCCTTATCCACATAAGCACCTGATATACTTTCTCTCAGTGGAATAGAAAATTGGATTTTCAAGAGCAGGAAAGAACTACAATCTTCTTCTAATAGAATAAAAATGACATCACTTGCACATAGTAGAAGAAAAAGAATCTTTTGAACTGAATTAATTTTGGGAATGATGAGGGGAACAAATGTATAGATGTGCTTTACACAATTGATCTAAGTATTGTGATGAATTTTATGAGCCCCAATAAATTGATTTTTTAAAAAATGCATTTTTGAGACCTTAGGCACATAAAACTCAGCATCCAAAAACTTGCTAAAGAATACATTTGACTGAGTTCCCCGGTGATGGTGGAAAGGATGAACATGTCCACTGGTTCTTCCATTCGCCACAGAACCACTGCCCTTCTCCTCACTGGCCTCTTTGTGCTTTGAGACATCGCTCACAAGGAATTTCAGGTCCTGGGATCTCCTGCAGTCTGATCTTCAGCTCGTTAAGTTTGACCAATGAGAGCACCCACAGAAAAGGAAAAGAGAGCACACCTTGTATTTAGTCTCCATTCTCTCCCTCCCACCCACCCCAAATTTGGGGGGAACACTCTGGCAATGTCTGTGTTCTCCAACTACTATTTTCATCAAGCAGTCTTCATCCACAGTCACCTCTACAGTGGGCTATCATCCTTCTGTGTCCCCTTTGTTCCTTGTGTTGATCAAAGCTCCTTAATGTTGCTAGCCATTTGGTGCCTCACCAAATTCTGTTTGCTTCTTTATCTCTGCCTAGCGCTCTGATGATTCTCTTTATTAAAAACTGGTTAGGTGAAGCATCTCGAATGAATCCACTCTTCCATAAGATCCTTGATTAATAAAAATCCAATTGTTTCTTTTCTTTCCATTTTCGTTAGTAACTGGTGATGATTTCCAGTAGTAAGACTATTTTGACTAATGCTGTCTAATTGTCTTCACTTTTGAATATCCTGAAAAAAATTGATAGAATATATAGTTAATAAAGCCTACCTCTTCCTAGGAAAATAAAACAGCTGCCATAAACTTTACAGATTTTTTTTGGCTTTAACTTTTATTTTTTATTATTTTAAGCTTAATTTATTCCCGAGCCATGAGTTTTTGCTTCTTCAGTTTCTTCTGGGAAATCTTTTTCTTCTGTGCAACCTCCTCTTCTGGTTTGGGAACGATCTGTTCCTTCGCAGTCAGGATCATCTCAATATGGCAGGGGGAGCTCATGGATGGGTTGATCCCACCATGAGCCCTGTTAAGTCCGGCGGTGCATCTTGGGGGCTTTGTTCACCTGGATGTGCTCAAGGACCAGAGAATTCACATCTAAACCCTTCAGTACAGCATGACTTTCTGCATTTTTAAGCATGTGAAGCAAAAATTCAGCACTTTTTGGGCCACCGACCCTGGGTCTAACCCCACTGTTTGACCTGGGCACACCAAGCAACACCACATTGTAGGTCGGAAAGGCACACACTGCTTCTGCACAGTCACATCTTTCAAGTGTTTGGTGGCTTTCCAGATGTGCATGCCTTTGATGGCCCGGGCAGTTTCACGGAGGTTCTTGAAGTGGACCCAGAGGGTCGACCCTCTTGATTTCCAGGATTTTGTGGGGTTTTCTGGGTTGAGTGAGTAGATTTTTAAGAAGATGATTAAATTTGATGTCAGTCTAAAAGGCTGATTCATGATGTCTCTGGCTAAGATACTGCATCAAGTCAAGGAGGAAGAGAACAGAAGAGCAACAAAGCCTAGTCAGTCTGCTTTAACTTGAGGGACAAGGGCAAGTTCAACACCAAGCCATCTTGGCAAAGGAGGAACATTTCTAGGGTATCTTCTTTGGCCAGGAAATAAGGAAGAGTTTAAGAATGATCTGGATATGTAAGTAGGACATAAGAGGTTTCCCACTGACCAAATCAAGACATTAAAAAAACCCCAAAAACAAGTGTTTTATTATATAAGCTTTTTGTTTCACCTCACTTATTCTAATACTCTCACTGTTACACCTCTCATCCCTAAGCCTCCCCCCACTTCCTGCCTCCTGCCTCTAGTACTCCTCCATCTTTCCCAACACTTCTGTACGTTGTTCTTATGAAAATACTGCCAACTTAATCTTGATCTCAACTGGCTTATTTTTCTAATATGTATGTAGTTCATTAGACTTATTATTTCCACTATATACATGTCTATTGCTTAACTGAAAATTGAGTTGCTGGGGTGAGTACAGTTCTGTGTGGGAAGGATGACCAGATCATTTTGAGTGTCAGAACAAATTGTTATATTCATGAGTATTCATTGAATAAAATGAGGATCCCTGAGTTCATATTGTTATGATGGAATATTTAGGTAGAGAAAACTCTTCCTTATATTAGAATCCCTAATAACAAATGTATATATAATAATCAGACCCTATTTATAAATTGCTAAGAATCAATTGTTATATTGATTTCCTGCAGATATCTTAATAAATTACCAGAAAAATGGGTGGTTTAAAGCAATAGGAACTTATTGTTTCAAAATTCTGGAAACTAGAAGTCTGACTTCAGGGTGTTCATGGTGCTATATTTTCTCTGAAGGATCTCAGGGAAGACACATTTTTTTCTGTCTTACAGTTCAATAGCATACCAAGTAATCTTTGCCTCTTGGCAGCTGAACTCCAACTTCTGCCTCCATCTATGCAAGGTGGTTGTGTTAGTCTGGGGTGTTAGGATGAGTTGACTAAAGAAAAACATCCACTGACACTTATATATGTGCAAGAAAGAGTGTTATATCAAGAAGTGTTATTGTGATAGGAAGGTTTATTGTGACAACATGGCCAATGAACACATGTGAGATTAATTGAAGGGCAGAGAGATAAATGGCTTGGTGAGCCTCGCCTTTCTTGTCTCTTGCTCTTTGATGATGGAACCAGTGTGCAGCTGCCTTGCTTGTTCTTTGTCTAATTTGCAAGCTACACTACCTGTGGGACACCTAACCTGTGGACTGCCTCACTGTAATATGAGGTTCCTTCAAGACCTGCTTCACCACTCTAGGAGAGTATACATCACTTGAGCTGGGGACTGTCAGACCCTGTCATCTGACTGACTCTTGGTGACCTGCCTTGCTGTTTGCTGCTTGTGCCTGGATAGCTTGAATTGCTCTACAGAGGACTACCTGGGAAGGACTGTCAGTGTATTAGATGTCTCATGGAAATGAATTGCACTGAACCATCTGCACTGCTTTATGGATTAACTGTTTATTTCTTATGAGAGATATATATAATATATAAATATACATAAAATCAATAGTGTCCTGGTTTTGTTTCTCTAGAGAACCCTAACATATTTATACATTAGGAAAACACCCCAGCCAAGTCCAAGTCTAGTCCAAAAGACTGATACTAGTTCATATGTACCTCTTAAGACTCATGTAGCCATATACAATGACGCAGAATGCAGGGAGATCACAAGCTGTTGGGTGCAAAGCCTTGTGTATTCAATGGTGGTGGTTCTAGCACTTCTTAGAGTGGCTCGCTTGCAGGAAAGTGAATGGGGAGAGAGAAAACAGCTGGCCTCAAGAAGGCCATTTATTTTGGTCTCACCTCCGAAGGAGGTGATCAAGCTGTGACCTGATTGACAGGCTTCTTACAAGTGCTATGTCAGCACAGAAAATCTAACTATCACAGCTGGGTTTTCTAGAAAAGCTAAACCAGGATGATGATGATGATGATGATAATAGATAGATAGATATTCATTATTCATATCAAGAAAATGGGGTTTACACAATTGTAGAATTGGGTGCATTTACTGAGTTTCATGGGTCAGATGTTCACCTGGAGGATTCTTCTGGTTCTAGTAGCTTTAGGGGCTGATGGACCCAATATGCCCAGAAGCACCACAAGCTGATATCAGGCTGCAAAAGCAAATGAATCCAACATCTACAGCTCAGGCTTGTAACTATAGAAGTGAATAAATCCAAAGTTCTCAGGTTCGATGGTAGGTTGCCGAAGGTTCCCAGGATTGGCAGGCAATATGTAAGATTGTTGGTTCAAGTCCAAAGAACCAGAGTTCAATAAACATAGTATCCTTTCCCAGTAAAAATCAAGCAACCTTTCCCAAAGCTTCCTCTTGTATAAGAAGTAAGCCACACTCCTAAGGAAGCTTCTTTTCAATTGCATAAAGGCTGCGCTCTGTATAACGGGTTTGTTCTCTGCCCTAATCTTACAACTGCTTGTCTGCTCACAGTACATCACATTATGGAACTGGTTATGAGTTCTCAATTGCCAAGCCACTGAGAATCCAGCTCTAGCCAAGTTTACATAAAACCTAATTGTCACAGTGGTCTTCCCTGTAGCTTTTTACCTCTTTTGATAAAGATACCATTCAATTCATAGTATATTAAGGTTTGCTCTTGTGAATTTACATAATGGACACCTGCAAAGGCTCTATTTTGAAATAAGGTCACATTTATAAGTATCAACAGTTAGGTATTCAACACATCTTTGTATAAGTTAACTATTAACAGATGATAATAAAGTGTGCAAAAAATGGATTAAAAGGTGGAAACCAGAATCTCAAAAAGATTTCTCCACAATTTACTGCTTAAGGGGAAAACCTAAGGGAGAAAGGAAAATTTTACTATGAGAAAGAAACCTGTCAGATTATACTCATGATTATAGGGTTTAATAAAGAAATTAACAGCTTGCAAATGCTCAGGATACAGTTATTCAGAAAGGACACACATCTCAGCATAGCATATCATTTTTCAGCTGCCTAGCCCAATAGTACCATAATTTCTAACTTTGGTGTTATTTCAAATCAGTTACATCTTATTTTGTTTCCAATTCAAATTTTTTCTTGATTTTATTAGTAATATTCTGCATCTTCCTCTTAAATTTGATTTCATTTAGAATATATAGGAAGTGTATTAAACATTTTTAATATTCTCAAACTCTCCATTGGTCAGACATGTCCTAGTCTTTCATTTATTCTATCAGAGATTCAAGCTGCCAACGTTTGTAACTTGCTCATGAATTCTTTATGACTATTCAAATGTTAGTGTGTCCTTCAATTCTAGATTCTATTGTTTGGTGGAACTCTTTCTTGCATCAGAGTTTATATTGGTTAGCAAGAGGTTTCTGCAATATTTGTGTTTCTCATATATTGTGATGCTTTTTCAATTTATACTTACTATTCCTCTGGTTTGCATATCCATATTTCAGTATGTAGACTGAATTTGCTATTGAAATTTCAAACTACTTTAATCTTAGCCCTAAACTATTATAAGTAAATTTAAAATAAATGAAAGAGGGAGTAATATCCTTCTGACAATGCTTTTCTAAAGGAATGAAATCAAATAAGATTTCCACCTCTAAATTTAGATGGAGAATTACAGTCAGAGAGCTTCATTAAAAACTACTGAAACATCTATGAAAACAACAGTATGAAAACCTTCTGATGCATATATTTTGCTAAATTCTACTCTTGTCATTTATGTTTAAAATGAGATTATAGAAATGTTTCTAATTGTACTCCTTTGATGTAAAATGAATATAGAGTGTTGAAATATATTTCGTACATGCAAGCATCTCTTCATTTATTAAAGGTCACAATCAAGGAAGATTTTAAACCAAATAGTGTTGAAAGGAGAATGCAATAAAGAGCCAAAGCCGTGACCTTGCTAAACATATTGTAGTATAGAAGTCATCCAGTATTTCCTTATTGTAATTATTCTTTTGGTAAAGTTGAGAGTCGCAAAGGACTGAGGCATTTCTTCATGTATCTCTCACTTCTCCTGGTCCCTCACAGATATTTTAAAAAATTTATTTGTAATGCTTTGAACTTTCTTTACAGGTTATAAACACAAAACAATTTCACAGAATTATTTACGTGTGAAATTAAGCACATTTCTGAATGTTTGTAGGGTTTCTTCGTTGTAAAAACTATATCCTAATTTTCCAATTCTTTACATCTTATCATCCATTTCAATGTGTAAAACCTCGTGAAATCAGTGTGCTAATTTTGTCAGTGATTTCTGTCCAATTCTAATCAGGCCAGGCCACAGATCTTCCTTGATTTGTGTCTGTATTTCCTACAAAAGTTTGCTTGCTTAACAGGTTCGTTTCATTTTGTATGGCCATCCTAACGATGTGGAAAAGCCAGAATTACGTTTCAGACTTCCCCAACTGTCAGTTTTGTACCCAAACAAACTCGTCATTGCTTTCTCTCGCAAGGAAAGCTGATTCTCACATATGAAGAGCCTTCCTCCTGAAAGATTATGTGTCTTAAAAGGTTGTTTTGAAATGTTGATGTACGATATAAGTAAAAAAATTCTCCAGGCAGATTAAACGCATATATAAATTTATAATAGCCAACTGACTCCAATTGGCAGAGTTACAGCTTTAGGATAAGTGCAAAACACTTTCCAAAGAAGTTTAGGGACTCTTTGTCTTTCTGCCAAGTACCCCCGACTGAATCTCATGCCCTGACTAACGCATACGCTTGTTCGTGGTGTAGGTTTCCAGTGCCCGATCTTCATTGTTGCTGGTCAATGAGAAGACTTGCATTAGAAACCTTTCTGAATTCTTGACTTGAACACCGTATGGCTTCTCCTGTGTTTTTAATAACTGTCTCATAGTTTATGCACCAATATTACCAAATTGTGTGTCCGGCGAGCAAGTTTTCATTCATTTCCAGTAAACTGAAATGTGGACTGCATTATATAATTAAAATAATTTCATTTTGAATATAAATATATATTTAAATAACAGTACAAATATTTTAATTGGTCTTTTAAAATATTTTCTAGTAACGAACCTACTGTCATTAAGTTGATTATGACTCACGGTAGTCTTGTATCGTGGATCTGAGTCTATAAATCGTTATGTGTTAGACAGCCTCAGTTTTCTCTCTCACAGTAGCTAGTCTGTCTGGACTACCCACCTAGAAGTTAGAGACCCGCTGCCTACTGCACAAAGCCATGGGGCCTCCTAGTAATGAATCAATATTTTGACACCTTATCTCTATTTATTGATAAATCAATATCAGAAAATTCTAGGTTGTTATCTACTTTATAAGTAAAAACTTTAGTTTCTAAAGTTTCCTCCAACTTTTCCTACTGATCCTCCCATTTCTGTTAAGACATTTCATTATTTCTTTATGAATGTTCACTGTGATTGTTCACAAAGTGATTGTTCACAAAGTAATTATTCTCTTTCACTGTGGTTGTATTCAATTTTATAATATACCACAATGCATTTCATTTCCTTTTGTGAGTAATTGGGTTGTTTCCCATTTGAGCTACTTGTTAATATTACTGGACATTATTTTTGGTGAATAAAAGCACATTCTATTGCATCTATAACTCCGAGTCGGAATTAACTCAGAGACATGATTGTTTGCATGTGTATATCTTGTTTGTTTGTTTGTTTGTTTGTTTGTTGTTTGTTTGTTGGGGGGATGTGGTGCATAACTCAGAATGGAATTCCCTGTTATACGTTATTTGTATGTTTATCTTTGATAAATATTGTATGCTTACTGATGGCAGATACATATATAATTAGCTGTAAGCTAAACTGCCAACTAGTTTTCTTGCAATGTGATCATCAACTGGAGTATTAATGATTGAACATTCTATTTGATCCACAATTTCAGTAACACTGGATCTTTTCAGTCTTCTTAACTTTTAGTCATTCGGGCTGACATTTAATGGTATTTTATTGTGGTTGTAATTTGCAGCTAGCTGACTATATTTTTTTATATATTTACTGAGAATTTAGATATCCCCTTTGGCTAACTGACTATTAAAGAACTTTTATCATTTTGATTAATTTTCAGTTATATTTTTTCTAATACACTCTCACCCTAGGGGATAAAAACTAAAATATGTACCCTTTTGTGATTGATTGATATTACTCAGCACAAGGTTCTCAAGATCCGTCCATGCTATGAGGTGGTTTGTGTTTTATTTTACTGTTTTAAACTATGCATAATATTCCATTATGTGTACATACCAGTTATTTTGTCCATTTTTCTGCTGGTGGGCATTTACGTGGTTTCCATCTCACTGATATTAGAAACAGTGCTTCAATGAATGAGGACCCCTGGCGGCACAGTGAACTACCAATCACCCTGCTCACCACAAGGTTAGCAGTTTCAAACCACAACCATCTCAGCAGAGAAAGAGAAGGCTTTCTACACCTATAATGAGTTACAGTCACAGAAACCCACTGGGGCAGTTCTACTTCGCCCTTTAGTGTCACTTTGAATCAGAATCAACTTCACGGCGCTGATTTTGATATATACATAAGTGTGCATATGCCTGTTCATGTTATAACTCTCACTACTTTCGGATACCTACCCAGCAGAGGGATTGCTGGATCATACTGACTATTTTTGGTTGTTTGAGATAGCACCCTATTGCTTTCCATAGTCTTCAAAATTTACCATCACACCAGCAGTGCACGGGGGTTCCGATCCCTCCATAGTTCTGTTAGCATTTGTTGTTGTCTGTCATTTGTGTGTGGGGGGTCATTACCAGAGGTAGGTGGTAGCTCTTGATTCGTATGGACAGTGATCATGAGCTTTTCTTCATGGTTGGTGCTCATCTAAATGTTATCGTTTATGAGTTCTCTGTTCATGGCCTTTGTCTATTGTTTAATTGAGTTATTCATCTTTTTCTTATTGAATTGCAATTTTCTTGTTGTTGCAATTTTCTATGGATTTTAAAGATTAGTCTCTTGCCTTTTGTGTCATGGTCATTTTTTCTCATTTCTGTGAGCTCTCTTTTCACTCTTTTGATGAAGTCTTTTTCTCATACAAGTATCTTATTTTTAATAGACACAAGTAATCTATCTTGTCATCTACTGTGTGTACCTCTTTTGTTATAGTTGATAGTGTGCCTATGTCCTGCAAAAGGTCCCTTAAGTATGTCCCTATTTCCTCATTGATAATCTTTACGGTTCTGGGATTTACATTTAGATATTTGATCTATCTTTGTTGCACTTGATTTTGCATGTGGGTTGAGCTATAGATTCTAATCCGTTATTCTGTAAATGGAGATCTAATTTTTCTGCAGCATTTGTTAAAAAGCGTGTCTCTTCCCCAAGGATCAATTTGTCTTAGTGGATTAATTTATTTCTGGGTTCTCTATGTTGTTCCATTGGTAGATGTATATAACATTATACCAGAACCAGGACTTTTTAACTACCACGGCTGTGATGGAGTAAAATTCCTTAATATGTTTCTTTTTTTACCTATATTTCTGTAACTCCAATTAAATGATCGGGTGGGACTATGCAAACAGGGAATGTGCAACACGAATAGAGAGGATTGGTCAGTTTTAGTTACCAGCTACTTGGCTATAAGGAGGAACTATCACTGAAGCAAGAGCATAGAAAGAAATCCCAAAATCATTGGTCATGGAGCAGGTTCAAGATCTCGGTCTGAATTTGAGGAGGCTGCAACCAGAAGTAGCAGAGGCCAAGGTGAGGAGGCCATGGGGCACAAGAGAGGAGCAGCTCTGAGAATATGAGATTGTGAAGCAGAGCAGTAGGCTGGCTTCCTGTTCCACAGAGCCAAAACTCAAGGGACCAATTGTTAGAGAATCTGAGGACACATATATAGACACAAATCATAGACTGAATTGCTGTGGACCAATTTCTGTGTCCATTCCTGTGGACCAATTTCTGTGTCCTCTCTCTATATATATTTATATGATTTTTGGTAACCTGTTATCTCCTCCAATAAAGACCCTTAACTATGAGTATTGTCTATGAGTTCTGTGTCACCATTGCAATGATAATGGCAGCCAACAGAGGAGTAAAGTGGTATAGGAGAAATGGTTGGTGTAGGGACAAAAAGATAGAGGATGGAAGCAAGTGTGACCCCCTGCTTCATGGCAACAGAGACACCAGAGGAGGTCGAATATGGATCCCCAAAATCATTTTATTCAGTGACAGTGTTTTAGATTTTGAGGTACAGAAGTGAGAGGCCTCTTACTTTGTTCTTCTGCTACTTAGACAGCGTCTCTTCCCTCTCAACATAAAGTAAATTATTAATGGACATAGATCTCTCTTCACTTCTTGTAGCCATGCTCTGTCATCTTCTTTGTACAAGTCTTTTGTTTCTCTGGTTATATTTATTCTTTAGTATTTTTGTTGTTCTGTGATTATCATAAATTGTACTACTTTCTTCATTTCTTTTTCAGAGATAATTTCATTAATTTACAGTGTGCTAGTCTGGGTACTTTACAGAAACAAATGCACAGAAACGTGTACATAAAAGAGAGTTTTATATAAAGGGTAAGTGCACATCAAGAAAACATCTCAACCCAGTGTGGCCCAAGCCCAAGTCCAACATTAACCCATTAACCCATGTGTCCAACACCAATCCACAAAGTCCTCCTCCATGTCACAAAACACACACTACGACACCGACTGCAGGAGGAACTCTGAGTCAGTGAATGTGTAAGCATCTCAGCACTGGCAGGGGTCTCCACACGGCTGCTCCAGCACCCAAGGCTGCATCAGGGTAGGTCCATGTGGCTTCTCCTTGGGGATGTCTTGCAGGAAGCGAGCCTTGCCAGCTGAAGCAGGGAACTGGCTAAGGCAGCTGCACCCTGATCTGACCATCACAAAGCAAGAGACCTGAGAACTCGAAAGACGAGGCTCACCGAGCCATTTATCTCTCCACCCTTCAATTAACCCCACATGTGTTTATCAGCCAGGGTGGCATAATAAACTAACTAACTCATCCAGGAACTGATTGATTTTTGTCTGTTAATCTTGTATCCTGCCATGCTGCCAAATCTCTCCATTATTTCCAACAATTTAGAATAGTCTACATACAAAAGCACACCATCTGTGAACAGTGAGAGTTCACTTATTCTTTGCCAATCTAGATTCCTTTAATTTCTATCTGTTGTCTAATAGCTCTGGTTAAGACTTTAAGCACAATAATGAACAAAAGTGCTGATAACGGGCATCTTTGCCCAATTGCCATTTGAAATGGGAATAATTTCTGCTTCTCTACATTGAGAAAGATTTTGGCCTTTGGTTTTGTGTTTATGGTCTTTATGTGTTGATACATTTCCCTTTTATTTCTATTATGCTAAGTGATTTCATCAGGATTACATGCTGGATAGTGTCAAATGCCTCTTCTGCATCAAGTGACATGCTTCTATGGTATTTCCCTTTTGTCTCTGTAGAAATAAAATGAGAGATGATGAACATCATTGTCCGTCACCTCTGAAGAAACGGTAACAAGGTGGCAAATTGCAATTTTAAACTGATAATATTGTCTACTGTTTCTAATTAGTAATATATGTATATATAAAGTGATATATATTTATAAGGCTGTATATATTTGTAAAGATATATATATGTATCACGAATGGGAATTCAGAATGATTTTTACTAAATGCATTAAGAATGTCATTTTTTTCTCCTTTCTCTAATGTATATGTATATAATATACACTTTGCTTGAGATTCTTACAGAAGTGTTTATTGGAGACTTAGACTTATAGTTTTTCTTCTTATTAATGTCTTAGTCAGGCTATCCTATCAATGTTACATAAACCCCATGCTATTTTTGAAAGCATTCTTCATAGAGTAGGGTGATTCAAGCAGAGGATTTAAAATCGACAGCCTGGGTTCTAATTTCAGCTCCATTATTTACTATGTAGCTTTGACCAAATGTTATACGTGATATCAGAATATCTAGATTCATATCTCAGCTCCTTATAGCCTGGATAAATTATTCACTATATAAAATTTTTAATTCAGTGTATTAGAAATATACTGAGATATGACTTCCTGATGTTAAAAAAATAATATATTTTACTCAATAGGTAGGTGTGAGAACGAAATGAAATATTCTATAAAAAATGTACTCAATGTAGTTTCCAGTACAATAAGTACTCAAATATGACATATATTGCACACACACATATACATATACAGACTACTGTGGAGTGTAGGCACATTTTGATTCAATTATTTTGTATTATCAGATGTAGACTTGGTGTCATTTCTCATTGCTAAGTACTACCCAGTGACTCTGCCTGTCCAATTATGCACCCTCTTCACCCTCACTGAGCCATTGCTGCGCTACTGTGCCAGTCCGTTAGAGGAGCTGGTCTCCCAGCCCCCCGCCAATGTTCAGCTGTTATTCATAAAGTTATTACAGGTAATTTTTTTTGAGATTTAGATCTCTAGGTCCTTCCTTCCAGTCTCCCTTACTCTGAAGCCTGTGCACCAGAGGTGACTCTGCTGTCATTTAAATACAAGTGACATAATGTCCAGCATAACGGCAACACATTACCTTAGTATGGCAAATTGAGAAATCATGTCTAGTGATGCTACTCACACTTATTTTATCTCCCAACTCAATACTTGAAACTTTTAAAAAAATCATTTTATTGGGGGCTCATACAGCTTTTTTAATGAAATAATTTCATTGGGGGCTCATACATCCCTTATCACAATCCATATATCCATCCATTGTGTCAAGCACATTTGTACATTTGTTGCCATCATCATTTTCAAAATATTTTCTTTCTACTTGAGCCCTGGGTGTCAGCTGCTCATTTTTCCCTCCCTCCCTCCTTCATGAACTCTTGATAATTTATAAATTATTGTTATTATTTTATGTCTAACACTCACCAATGTCTCACTTCACCCACTTTTCTGTTGTCCATCCCCCTGGGAGGGGTCATATGTAGATCATTGTGATTGGTTCTCTCTTTTTCCCCCTAGCTTCCCTTACCTCCTGGTATTGCTACTCTCATTTTTGGTCCTGAGGGGTTTATCTGTCCTGGATTGCCTGTGTTTCCAGCTCTTATCTG
>NW_022111372.1:3815500-3892377 GCF_000313985.2 Echinops telfairi
CCTTCCCCTTCCCCTCCTGGAATCGCTACTCTCATGATTGGTCCTGAGGGGTTTATCTGTCCTGGATTCCCTGTGTTTCCAGCTCTTTATCTGTACCTGTGTACATGCTCTGTTCTAGCCAGATTTGTAAGGTAGAATTGAGGTCACGATAGTGGTGGGAGGAGGCATTAAAGAACTAGAGGAAAGTTGTGTGTTTCGTTGGTGCTATACTGCACCCTGACTGGCTCGTCTCTTCCTTGTGACCCTTCTGGGAGGGGATGTCCAACTGTCTACAGATGGGCTTTGGGTCTCCACAGGGAAACCAGATCTTCACTTTCATTGTACTTTACTCTGTGCATGACTGACTCACACTCAGTCACTGCCATCAAGTTGTTGCTGACTCATAGTGGCACAGTAAGACTCAGTAGAACTGCCTTGGTGGGTTTTTTAGACTGTAATTTTTTTTTTAACATTTTATTAGGGGCTCATACAACTGTTATCGCAATCCATAAACACATCAATTGTGTAAAGCGCATTTGTACATCATTTCTCAAAACATTTTCTCTCCACTTAAACCCCCGACATTATGTCCTCATTTTTCCCCTCCCTCCCCGCTCCCACTTCCCGCCTTTGATAGTTTATAAATGGGTATTTTGTCATATCTTGCCCTGTCCGACGTCTCCCTTTTTACGGGAGTAGAAGGCCTTATATTTCTCGCATGGTTCATGTTTCAGGTGGCTAATAACTCTGCTTTGATTTGTCCATGAAAATAATCCAGGAAGTTGTGTTTTTTTTTAATGTTCTAGAATTTGATTAATTTTTAAAGGCTGTTTATGAATGTATGTTTTGTATAATTTATTTTTCATTTTATATTGATTTAGGGATTTAGGAGAGTTAGATGTATGCATTGAGTCTATCACCTTAAACTAAAAAGGTCCTCCAAGACAGTCTTGATTGGATAATAAATTCTTTAACTATATCAATCACTCCCCTCAAGTTGATTTCAGCTCATAATGACTCTATAGGACAAGATAGAATTGCCTCTGTGGGTATTCAAGACTGTAATTCTTTAGAGAAGTAGAAACCTCATCTTTCCCTTCAGTGGGGCTGATGGTTTCAAACTGTTGACCTCAAGGTTAGCAGCCCAATGCATAACTACTATGCCACTAAGACTCCTCTCTGTAATTATATCTCCCTGACATAGAGTCAATGCTGGAAACCCTGTGGGTTTCCAAGACTGTAACTATTTACCAAAGCAGAAACCCCAATCTTTCTCCGATGGAGCTGCTGGCAGTTTCAAACTGACGGCCATGCAGATCATAGCCCAAAGCATAACCACTATACCACGAGTGCTCCTTTAAATATATAGTATCTGCATTATTATTTCAAAGGTAAGAGTAATTGTAAGACTCCATTGGACAGCATACACTGGTTCATTAAAATTAATAAAGCAACAACATTTTCAATGTAATTATTCAGCAAGTCATCGTGGTTAAATTACAGATACATGGTCTTCAGACTTCTCTTCTGTGGGTGATTGCGATTAAACACCAGGAAAAAGGTAAGGATCGTCCTGGAGCCTAGAACTTTCATCAAAGAAAATGGTTAGTGTGAAGGTGGAGTAGTCTTTATTCCTTGTGGCTCAGAAATTTTGGTTAAAAACTGTAACTCAAAGTTTTATTGTTTCCTCGCTTTGTAATAATATCTCTAGTCCTTTGATCACTTTGAACAGGTGGACCAATTCAAACACATTCCTCAACAAATATATTATGCTTGCATGAAACTAATATTTGAATTCAATCATCTATCTGATTTGACCATCTGACCAAGGTTTGAAGGCCTTTCTCTCTAATTTTCACTATTTCTAAGAGAATAAATGACTGTAAAAAAATTGTTTTGAGAATGTTTATATTTAGGTAAATTGGGAGACAAAAAAACGTATATATGAATATCATTGTTTGCTCCTTGGGTTGCAGAATGAGAATGATTTTTCTTTCATTAAATACCCATTTCAACAGTGAAAAATAATGCAGCTTGCATTCCATATCCAGGGGTCCTGCATCCATGGAGTCAAACAACTGCAAATCAAAAAGATTATATTAAAAATGAAACCAATTAAAAACCCAATATGGTCAAAATAATCCCTCAAAGGCTAAGAATGGGTGTAAAAACAAACCAAAAACCCTCACTTCCAGAGTCGAGTCCATCTTATAAAATGTTATTTACCTGAAATCTGCACTGTGTTTGTTATCATAGGTAGCATAGACATGATTTAAGACACACTTATGGAGCTGTGTTATAAGCAGCATGGGACTGCTAGCCCAGAGCTTGGCAGAGGGCATCCAACAGCCCCTCCCTGGAAGAAAGATATGGCAATCAACTTCCATAAATATAGACAGCCTAAAAAATCCCTCCGGAACTGGGCTTCATAATTTTTTTCTATTTGCCACCCCTTTTCACCGAGAAATTAGCAACACAGCCAAGTGCTACTGGAAACATCATGAATTCATTACATGTTTGATATTGAATTGATTTTTGTTTGATGAACATTCAGAAAGAAACATTTCATGGTTGTCAATTTTTTCATGGCTTCTACATTCAATTACATGACCCACAGTTGAACGAAGCTTTCTGCTCTGGCCTGCAGGGTTGCTATGAGTCAGAGTTGACTCAAGGACAGTGGGCTTGGGATTTTGCTTTAGAAATTATTTAAAATATATAGGAGGATGTACAGAAGTGTGCATGTGCAAATAGTACACTGTTTTATATAAAATGGTGAATGAATATTTAATTATTATGTGAATACTTAAGTATTCACAGATTTTTTTTATTCCTGGGGTCCTGGAACCATTCCCCAATGGATAGAAAACAGTGACTTTAATTGAAATATATTTATCTTAATTATAAATTCCAATGAGCTTTATATAATTAAAGTTTTAAGAAAAATTGAGATTTGTGAATGAATATCTCTGGCTTAATGAATGTAGCCTTTTACCTTTCTGCCACTACTCATTGCCTTTAAGTCACTTCCATCTCATGGGGAGATTAGAAATATAAGACAGATTGGGACAACCCCACAGGGTTTTCAAGGTTATAGATATTTACAGAAGCAAACTGGCACATCTTTCACCCACAGGTGGGTTCTAGATGCTGGCCTTATAGCTTGCAAGCCAAGAGCTTCACCACTACAAGTACAAGACTTCTTTTACTACTCATGGTAGCAAGAAAGAGCAAAAGGAATGTAGGTTATAAGGTATTACAAGATCTTGGCTGTAGATACCATTAGCTGTTACACAGGAACGTCATCCTAAGTATCAAAAAATATGTGAGTAGGTTTCATGGTTCTTAAATAAAATTTTAATTACAGAATATTTAATTCCATGAATTAAGCTGACTGAATCATCAGAGAAAATGATGAAGAAGCCTATGACACTAGGATTAGAGGAAGGTTTATTAAAAACCTGCACTATACACAGATGACACAACCTTGCTTGCTCCAAGTGAGGAGGAATTGAAAGACTCAGTGATGAAGATCAAGGACTGTAGCTTTCAGTATGGATTACAATTCAATGTAAAGAAGACCAAAATCCTCACAACTGGACCAATAGTTAACATCATGATAAATGGAGAAAAGGTTGAAGTCGTCAGACTTTGTCTTACTTGAATTCACAATCAATGTTCATGGAAGCAACAGTTAAGAGATCAAAGGACATATTGCATTGATTAAATTGGCTGAACAAGACCTCTTTAGAGGAATGGAAAGCAACATTTGAAGACTAAAATGTGCCTGACCCAAGTCATGATATTCTCCATTGTATCATAAGAATGTGAAAGTTGAAACATGAATAACGAACACCGAATTAGGATTAATGTATTTGAGATATGGTGCTGGAGAAGAAAATTGAAAGTAACCATGGACTGCTAAAAGAATAAATCCATTGGTGTTGGAGGAAGTAAATCCAGAGTGCTCCTTAAAGCTAGATGGAAAGACTTTATCTTACATACTTTGGACTTATTGTCGAAAGAGACCCATCCCTAGAGGACATCATGTTTGATAATGTGGAAGGGCAGTGTGTTAGTCTGGGTACATTAGAGAAACAAATTGACAGAAACTCATATATAAGAGAGAGTTTTATATAAGGGGTCAGTGCACATATCAAAAAAATATCCCAACCCAGTGCTGCCCAAGTCCAAAAGTCCAACATTAGACCATATGTCCAACACCAATCCACAAAGTCCTCTTCCATCCCACAAAACAAACGCAGTGACGCCAACTGTAAGAGGAAATCTGAATCACTGAATGCAGAAGCATCTCAGCACTGGCAGGGGTCTCCACATGGCTGCTCCAGCACCCAGGGCTGCATGGGGTAGTCCCATGTGGCTTCTCCTTGGGGATGTCTTGCAGGAAGCGAGCCTTGCCAGCTGAAGCAGGGAACTGGCTAAAGCAGCTGCACCCTGGTCTGACCATCACAAAGCAAGAGACCTGAGAACTCGAAAGGCGAGGCTCACCGGGCCATTTATCTCTCCACCCTTCAATTAACCCCACATATGTTTATCAGCCAGGTCAGCACAGTAAAGTTTAACTAACTTAGGAAGGGGAAAAGAGGCAGGTACTTAAGAAGATGAGTTGACACTGCGGTGGCATCAATAGGCCTGGGCACAGGAAGAAGTCTTAGGATGGCACAGGATTATGCAGTGTTTCATTCAGGTGTACATATACTCGCTACGGGTTGGAGAAGACATGATGATACCTAACAACAGAAACAATTCCAAGAAAGAATTGTTCAAGCATATTTATTTATGCGCTAGCTTCCTGTGGTTGAAAAAGGAATGCATATAGTTCACATTCCAATGTAGCTAAATGTTTCAGCTGGTGGAGTCTGGTTTATTGAAAAAGTTTTAAGACTTAGTGCTTAGGCTTCTCCATAAAGATTACAACTAACACAATTCTAAGCTTTAAGTAGGTTTGATTTATTAGGAGGCAAATAAAAGTGTTTTTTTGTTGTTTTGTTTTTGCTTATTTGCTTGTTTTAATATTTTAATCGCCTATTGTTTACCTCAACTTAAATAGGAGAGATTGATGGTCTGTTCCACAGCCAGTCCCTGGTCTGCTTTTAGCTTCTAACATTGAGCTTCTTCACCATCTCTTTCCACAGATGTAGTCGATTTGAGTTCTGAAAATTCCATCTGGAGAAGTCTATGGGTATACCTGTTTTTTGTGTTGTTGGAAAACAAGCATTTCCTATGAACAAGTTATTGGTTTTGTAAAATTGTGTCAAGCAACTTCCAGCTCCATTTCTGTCACCAAGTCCATATTATACAACTAGTGTTCCTTCCTCTTTTCCCCATTTTTGCATTCCAATGACCTATAATGATCATTCCATCTTGAGTTCATGTTAGCTCAACTTACGGCAGAAGTCATTGATATAATTCTTCACTTTCTTCATCCCGTTTTGAGGTTGGTGCAAAATTTTACATAATAGTTGCACTGATTGGATTTCCTTGTAGGCAGATCGATTTAAACCCAATCCCACATTGTACTGCAAGAATAATTTTGAAATGTCTTTTTAATCGGTGCATTGTAAATCCTATTGATTGTGTTATTCTTGGCATAGTAAATCATATCATTTTCTAATTCAAATTGACCAATACCAGTCCTTTTCAACTCACTATTGCTTAGGATATTTATTTTAGGTGTTCCATTTCATTTTTGACAACTTTCAATTTTCCTAGATCCATCCTCCGCACATTCCAAGTTGCATCCATTAGCAGGTTTTTGCAGCTGTTTCACCTTACCTTAAATTGTGCCCCATCAGGAAATAAATTTATTGAAGGCTTCACTTCCACAAGTTTTACCCTACTCAAATCACCATGGTCAACTCAACTCCAAAAAAGGATCTCCTACTCAGTCACATTGTGAGCGCCCATTGACCCATCCTCTGCCACTATTTATTTACAACAATGTTCTGCTTCCATTCATTAGGTCGGTCAGTACCTGACAATGTTTTGAGCCTATCCAAAAGGTTTTCAGCCTTGTCTTTTAGTGTTGGGCTGCTAATCACAAGATCAGTAGTTCAAAATCATAAGAACTACTCTACAAGAGAAAGATGAGGCTCTCTGCTTTCCATAAAGACATACAGTCTTAGAAAGCTATGTATGCTCACCATGAGTGGGAACTGATTAGAATGGTAGAATAGTATTGCACAATTTAGTGCCTGTGTGGACTTTAAGCCTGCTAGAATAATGCCTCTCTAGATAACTATGACACTTCAAACCCAGGCAATATTTTTGCCTTGGTACTAAAACATGGAATTTAACTTGCCAACAAAAAGAAGAAAGAAAAAAAAAGTCTACAAAATTTCATTAGAGCTCTGTTGTCTATTCTTCCAGGACTCCAGTATAAAACCTCTGTCATTTGGACTATACATTAATGACGAGCTAGATGTTTGCAAGAAAGAAAATATGTTCTTACACTGATTTCTGAAAAAAGTAATAATCAGACTGTCATTAATGTCATGCTGCAATCATGCTTTGACAAGGTTTGCAAATAACATGAAAGGAATTGCTCATCCTTGAACACTGCAGATCAAAACCAGACCTGAACAGAAACTACAAGTCTGTTTTAAACCAGCTGCACCATCTCAGGGTGTGTGCTGTGCATAAGCAGCACCGGAAGGAGTGAACAAGCCCCCATCCACTTTACTCAGCTCTTTTTCAAGTGTATTTTGTTTAATGAAAAGAACTATTCTCAGGTACTGTTATAGTCATGGGACTCCACAATACAAAACCCTCGACCTGACTGGAAATTCACCTGAAACCTCGACCTGACTGGAAATACTGATTTCTTTTATTAATAAAGATTATTGCAAAAGCAAATAATATATATGTATGTGGTATGGTTCAAACTCAGGCTAAATTGGATATCAGATCATACCTGTTACTTCCATCAGGGAGGGAATGGTGTACTCATGGGTTTGAGCAAGAGCAAGTATTCTTATTCTTGCATCCTCTTTCTTCTTAAAGGAAAATAAAGAGTTGCTATTGAGTCAACTCTGACACATGGCAGCCAATGATTCATGTTCGTTCGAGGAGAACTGTGCTTCATAAGATTTTCAATGTCTGAAATTTGGCCTTTCTTCCTTAGCTAAATATTTCTAACACCCAGGGACTCTGTCTATCATATATCCTCAAAACCTCAGAATTTAGTCTAAATCCTAGTGATTCAAGAGGATATATTCGAACTTCTGTGAGGGGTTTCTAAAGCTATAAATATTTACAGAAGCAGACTACCATATTTCGCCTGTGAAGTGAGTGAACTTTTGGTTGATATCTGAGTATTTTAACCACTGTGCCACCAGGGCTCATTAAGCACCATATAAAGAGCTAAAGTATAGGTTAATTTTTCACTGCAGTTTCAGATACTTTTTAATCTGAAGACTTTCCTAGTCATAAAACAAATAAATATATATATATATATATATGAAGGTGGTAATGAAAAGAAAAAGCCAGCATATCATAAATAAGAAATCCACACCACATAAGTGAATGAAGTCAAACATGCATAAGAGCCCATTCCATTTTACAGGAGTGTCCATTACAGTATTAGTCACCATAGGCGGTACAAAGAAACAACCCTCCTGCCACCCACCCATGGCCTCAGTGGCTGTGGCTAGACCCCATCCACAGTGCATTCATGGAAAGTCCCATCATGAACAGCTTCGCTCATACCACCAGTCTGCAGCCTTACACACTGCAGCAGTTGTAACACCCCCCCACCGCACTCCACTGCCCCCACATAGCTCGAGTACCTGTGCCTGGGCTACTCCACTTACATCCCAACTGTGACCCATGCAACTGCCTCTGGAACCCACCAGCCACTGTGTGGGGCACCAGGAACCACAAATGGACAATTTCAATAATTACATGGAGTCTGTCTGTGACCATTAAACACACGGCCAAAACCTTCGGCAGCACCTGCTGTAGCTTTTAAAGGCGTGATCAGAACCAATGCACCATTTTCCAGAGATAGTCTTGCAGGGCCACTTCGACCCTCCTACAGGTCTGTCCCAGTCCAGTGGCTTCTCTGCCAGTATTGCAGCCTTGAAATTTCCTCATAGAACCACCATGACCCTGAAGTTTCTTGGCAAGGCCTATACTGATCCTGGGGCTCCCTCTACTTACTCAATCTCGGCCCCGGGGCTCTCTCATCTATCAAGCTCACCTGCCTTCCCTCTCTTCCCTCTCTCATCCCCCTCCTCCCACAAAACTGCAGCTCCTCCCTGGATCCACCTGGTCATATGGCTCCTATGCTATGTTACTCCAGCCACTGGGCCCCCATGTGAGCCCCCTCGCTGGACACACAGCTCATAGACCAAGAATCCAAATCCTGTGACACCACCCTATAGGCCCATTCAGAGCCAGTGGCTCCCACACATACTAGTTCCAGGCCCAAAGTATTCCCGACAACCTAACCAAGTCCTATGACCCCTGCTGCATGGCCAAGATCTGCAACCCTTCTGCAGCACAACCCAGCCCAGCAGATTCCCAGCAAGCCCAGACCAGTCTTGTGATCAAACCTCTGGGATTCCCCAGCCTGGCTCAGTGGCATGATTAGACACCAGCTTCAGGCAACCCTCCAAGGCCATCCATTGCCTCCAGCCACCAACTCACCACAGCACCTCACCTACTCAGTAACCTGATACCCCACAGTAGGCCACTTGGAGTCTCTAAAATACTTCTAAAAAGTCTCACAGAGAGAAAGCCATGGCCCCCATGTCTACCAGGAATATTGTGCTAAGCTCCTCCAAAATGACATGCAGACAGAAACCTACTACAACACCATTAACAAGAAAACAAGAGAAACAAAACACAACATCAGAGTAAGTCCTAAACCTATCGATGCTCATGGAAGAATCAGATGTTGAGCTAACACAAATATAAATCTTCATAATGATGTGTGGAGTCATACAGGTTATGAGGGAAACAATATAGAATAAGGATGCAACAATAGAGGAGATAAAGTGCGGGGGTGAAGGCTAGGCATCAAAGATTAATCCAAAAGTTAAGGGGCAAGGTAACAGAAGCAAAAAACATAATAAACAGACCTCATCAACAGACTAAAAGAGGTGAAGAATCTCACTGGCAATCATGAAGCACCAAGGTAGACTTCAAAAAATGGGAAAGACAGTAAAACAAGATGATCAGAGGTGGGAGAAAACCTGAGAACAATGACAGATGCTATACATAGGGGCAATATTCTGAATACTGAGCTATCAGAAGAAGACAAAACAGAGATTTCTTCAGCTGAAGTAGTGAGGGAATTCCTGGAAGAAAACTTCCTCACCTTAATGAATTAGAATGAGACAATCATACAGGAAGCAGAGAGGACACAAATTAGACTAAAACCGAGGAAGAATTCATCAAGGCACATAGTAATTAAATTATTCGATGTTGAGGAAAAGGAGAAAATTATAAGAGCAGGTAGAGTAAAAAAGACAATCACATACAATGGTACTCAGGTAAGAATATGCTCCTACCTATGAACAGATACCAAGAAGAGGGAGGGAGAGTCGAGTAACTTCTTCCAAAGTTGAAGGAGAACAAAGCCAATCCAAGAATAGATGGTGAGGTAAGTCTCTCCAGACAAGGAAAAACTCAAAAATATAAGACACCCAACCCAGTGAAAAATCCTTGCCAACTCACGGTGGTCAGAAGATCAACATTCAACAAGTACAAATTCTTCAAACAAATTCTTTTAAAAAATGAAAGCAGAAATCACAGACACGTAGCTTACTTTAATTACACCACTATCAGAGAAAGATAGATCACCTGGAAATAAGCTCAGCAAGGAGGATACAGAGTTAAACACTACAGTTAGGCAACTGGACCTGATAGACATTTATAAAGCTTTCCATCCAAAAACAAAAAAAATCACATTCTTTTCAAATTCATATGACTCATTTTCCAAAATAGACCACATGCTGCGACATAAGTCGAGCCGGAGTAAATTCAAACATGTAGAGATTACTCAGATGTCCCTCTCAGATCGCCACGCCATAAAGCTCAAGATCAATAAAAGGATGACCAGAAAAACAAGGGCAAACAATTGGAGGATGAATAATTATCATCTGTGACATGAATGGGTACCGGCCGAGATAAGAGAGGAAATTGGGAAATTTTTACAAACTAATGAGTATGAGAATGCAATGTAACAACACCTATGGGACACAGAATTAGTAGTTATAAGAGGATGTTTGACAGAAATTAATGCACATATGAAAAAGGAAGAGAGACTTGTGATTGATACATTATCACAAAACATCCAACAACAAGATAAGAGTTAATAAAACAACCCCACCAATAGCAAAAGAAAAGAAATAAAAAGCAGGGCTTAGATAAATAAGTGAGTAGACATGAGAACGATGCAAAATATCAATGCAGTAAAGGCTGGTTCTTTAAAAGGATTAGCAGAATCAACAGACTGCTGGCAAACCTAACCAAGGAAACAAAGGCACAAATATCAATAACCAGGATGAGGGATGAAACAGGAATTTTCAGTGGGCACTAATGTGATTAAAAGTGTAATTAGAAAGTACTACAAAGGTCTGTATTCCAATGAATTCAACAACTTGGAAGACATGGCAAATACTTGGAAAAGCAATACCTCCCTAGAGTATCCCACATAGAGGTCAAGAACTTTAACAAACCTATAGCAAAAGAAAAAATAGATATGGCAATCAAGAAACTACCAATGAAAAAATATCCTGGGTCCTACCACTTCACAGGAGAATTCTACCAATACTTCAGAGATGAGCTGAAACTAATCCTACACAATCTATTCCAGAGCTTAGAAAAGGATGGCAAACTCCCAAACTCATTCTATAAAGCTAGTATAACATTGATACCTAAACCGGGCAATGATCCCACAAGAATAGCGACCTATAGACCAATATCTCTAATGAACATTGATGCAAAAATCCTTAACAAAATATTGGATGATAGAATAAAAAGTATAAAACAAATCCATCAAGACCAGATGGGATTCATTCCAGGATGGAGGGATGGTTCAACATCCAAATATCCATCAACATTTACAATCACATTGAGAATAAAAAGGCTAACAACAACATGATAATATCAATAGATGCAGAAAAAGCATTTGACAGCATCCAACACCCGTTACTAATTAAGACAATCAAGAAGATAGGAATGGAAGGAGAAGTCCTCACGTTAATACAAGCTATCTATGAAAAACTAATAGCCAACATTGTAGTCAATGGACAAAAGTTGAAAAAAATCCCACTGACAACAGGGACCAGACAAGAATGCCCCATTCCCCCCTTTTATGCAACATCATACTGGAGTCCTAGCTAACAACATAAGGCACTGGAATGACATTAAACTTATTTGTCTGGAGGAGGAAGAAGTGAAAATCTCACTATAGACAACATGATTCTATACATTTAAATACCCCAAAGCTCCACAACAGGAGTCCTGGCAATGATACAGGAATATGGAAGAGTGGCTGGATAAAGATCAACAAACAGAAGTCTATTGGATTTCTATATACTTTAGATAAGACCACAGAAGAGGAGATGAAGAAGACAGTGCCTTTCACAACAGCCAAGGAAAAATTGAAATACATAAGGATATTCCTAACCAACAAAAAAACACCACAAAAGATTTGTATGAGTAAAACTACAGAACTCTACTACAAGAAACCAAAAGTGACCTCCACAAATGGAAGAATATCCCATACTCTTGGATCATAAGACTAAATATAGTAAAGATATCAATCCTGCCCAAGGCATTATATAAGATTAATGCTATCCTCATACAAATACCAATTTACTTCAACAAATTGGAAAAACTGAATACCAACTTCCTATGGAGAGGGAAGAAGCTCAGGATTAGCTGAGAACCCCTCAAGAAGAAGGACAAAGTCTGAGGGATTGCTTTACCTGACTAACGCCTACTATATAGTCACAGAGGTCAAAACAGTGTGGTACTGGTATGATGACAGATAGACTGATGGAAAAGGACAGAAACCTCAGAAATAAAACCATCAGCATGTAGACAACTGATGTACAACAAGGACCCCAAAAGCTTCAAGTGGGAGGTGGATGCCCTCTTTAACAAGTAGTCCTGGAAAAAAGGGATATATACCTGCAAAAAAAAGCAAGACCAAACTCAAGGTGGATCAGAGACCTCAATGTAAAACATCGAATTATTAGGACCATCAATGAGGGAATAGGGACAAACCTAAGAACCTTGGCGCAGGGAATACACAGGCTACTTGAAATAAGGAAGGATACTCGCAATAGGAAGCTAAAATTGACAAGTGGGATATACTAAGACTAAAGCACCTGTGTTCATTGAAAGATTCACCAAGAGAGCAATAAGAGAACACACAGACTGAGAGAAGATGTTTAGCAATGATACATCAAGCAAAGGGTTTATTACTAAAATCTACAATGCACTGTTAGCAAACAGGCCTCTGAGGAGTTGGGCAAAAGACCTGAACAGAAGTTTCACCATGGAGGAAACCTGAATGGTCAATAAGCAGATGAGAATATGTCCCCGATCGTTACCCATCAAATAAATGCAAATTAAAACAATTATGAGATACCAACTAACACCCTTGATGATAACCAAATTAAAAAAATCAGAAAGCAACAAATGTTGGAGGACATGTGGTGAGACAGGAACCCTTATTCACTGCTGGTGATCTTGTTGATACATATAGTCACTGTGGAAAACAAGCTGATGACATTTAAAGCAATTGGAAATTGAGTTACCTTATGACCCAGCAATCGCCCTATTGGGCATATGCCCAGAAGAAGAAAGAAAGAGACCACGACTAATCATCTGTGCTCTCGTGTTTATTGTGGCACAATTCACAATCATAAAGAATTGGAAACAACCTAAATGTTCATCAATAGATGAGTGGATTAGAAAACTCTAGCATATACACACAATGGAGTATTATTCATCCCGAAAATGCAGTGATAAATGCATGAAACACATTGTCTCATGGGAAGAATTGGAGGAAATTGTGCCAAATGAAGTTAACCAAGTACAAAAGGACAAGTCCAATGTGAGATCATTGACATAAGATCAATCAGCATAGTGAGTACAGAAGAAAAGCTAGTTAATACATAATGTACAGCTTGAGGGACAGGCCCTCACATGGGGACAGACCAAGGCTAAAAATGCATAAGGTACCCACACATAAAGAAGGGGAATATTGGGGGGGGAGGGGAGCAACATTGGAAGAACATGGGACTAATCCACCCACAAGGAGGGTATTGTTTGTGTTCCCACATGGAAAAAAGTGAGAGTGCAGACCTCATCATAGTGCACCAAGCCTTGAGGGCATGGAGCAAGCCATTAACAGAGAGGATTACAGGGCCATCCCCAATCTGAGCTATGCTGACCCCCTCCTTAGAAGAATGTGCTCCAAAGGACAACACTAAAACTGCAGCCTGGAGAGAGGGGAGGCCTGCCCCACCCACATGGGAGCAAACTAAGAAGGAAAGAGAAAAAGTGAGGGACTAGACGCCATTCTAGCACACCAAGTCCTGAGGATGACATCCCTGCACAGAGTGGCTAAGACACATAGAGGTCTGTAGGGACAATAGCTTGAGACATGAGTTCCCCTCACCGAAGCATAGTACTACAGAGGACAATACCAGGAACACAGCACAGGGAAAGAGTCTGGTGTGATGCTGCCCCCCCCTCCCCACCCCCCATAGTTGGGTGAGCCAAGAAGAGAACATAACACTCCATCAATGGGAGCAGAGTCATGAATCCCCTGAGAAATCCTGAAAATAGACTTCAGACTCAGAGGGGCAGTGCCCAGATCCCTGCCAGAATGGTGAGAAGATAATCATAAAGATCAGTACACAGAACTGGAATGATGTGGAGGGTTTTTTAAAAATTCATTGTTTGTTTTGTTTGTGTTTTGTCTTCAGTGGTTTTGGTTTGATTATCTATATAACTTATACATGAGAAGCAAGCCCGAGGAGAAAATAATGGTACCAATGATTCCACGGGGACTTGGGGGAGGAGGAGGTGAGGGGAAGGGAGCAGTAAGCAAATAACGTGTTGTACAGAGAACAACTAGGGACCTAAAAGCAAAGGTGAGGGAGGTGTGGAATTCCTGGTAGTGTTGGATCAACCATAATCAGCTGAGGAAAATTACTGAGAGGCAAATGAAGGGTGAGCATGATAGATGGGCAGGGAAAAGGTAAAAGGAAATAGAAGACAGAATCAGGAAACATAACTATTTATAGAGGTGTAGACAGATGTGTACATTTGTAAATATATTGAAACATAAAAATAGGGGTATTGGCCTATGTGTGCATATTCATATGGCAGTATATTGAGGTAGTGAACAGACTTTGGGGTCTACTTAAGTATTCCCTCAGCACAGGAACCCTTTGTTCTAATAATGTGGCACTGGACAATGCCCACCTCCCTGACACAATCGCTGAAGACAAACTGGGTGTATAAACAAATGTAGAGAAGAAAGCACATGGTGCCTGGATATTAAAAGATATAGAGTCCAGAATCTTAGAAGCTTGAAGCTAAATGGGTGGCCATCTAGCAGGGAATCAATAAAGCCCATGGAAGAAACACACCAGCCTATGTGATCATGAGGTAACCACAGGAGCAGCCATCAGAAGTTCAAAAATAGACAATCTCCTCAAGTTGAAGAAGAGGGTAAACGTAGAGACCCAGAGCCCATTCTGGGATAACTGGACATTCCTGTGCAGAGCGGCTGCACAGAACAGAAGATACATTCAGGGGGCAGTTTAGCACAAATGATAAACACAACACTCTTCTAGTTCTTTAATCCTTCTTTCTCCCAGTATTATTACCTCAGTCTTACCTCTCAAATCCTGCTTGACTGGTGTATATACACTGGTATAGAGAACCTTCAATATACAGAATTCAGGACAGACAAAGCCCATTAGAAACAGTAATGGGAGTAAAGATTCCAGGAGGGAAGTGGGAGGAAGGTGTGGAAGAGGGAATGAATAGCCATGCTGGCAGAATAGCCCCTCTAGAGGGGTCAAATGCTAGGATAGTAGGTGAAGGGATAGAATGGGTGGTGTAAGATATGTATAAATAATAATAACAATACATAATATGTAAAGGGTTCACAGGGTGGTAGTGTGGGGAGGGAAGGCATAAAGAAGAGCTGATATTAAATAGCTCAAGAAGAAAGATAATATTACGAAATTGCCGATGCCAACATATGTACACGTCTGCTTGATATAATGGATGTGTGAATTGTTATAATGTATGTAAGAGACCCCAGAAAAATGATTTATTGATTAAAAAAAGAATAAAGAGAAATGAAATTCTGATGCACACTTCAACTTAGGTGAACTTTGAAAATATTCTGCTAACTGGAATAAATCATAAAAGGATAAATATTTATAAGCTTACTTGCATGCACTATCCTAAAATAAGCAGATATATAAAGACCACAGTTGATTAACAGTTACCATGAATATTAGGGAAAAGGTGATATGAACATATTGCTTAAATGTTATGAATTTCTGCTCAGGTGGATGATGAGCTTTTGGAAATAGAAATTGTGATAATTATACATAGAAATTAATGACACTGAATTGTATATTTATAAATATTTAAAAGACAAATTTGTGATACAGACATATAGATGGAAATAAGTAGAGAAATATATGATGGAATATATATTACATACATGCACACACACATATATATAAACTCTCTGCCATAGGGTCTATTCCAATTCATAGACATCCTACATAGGGTTTCTGACACTTTGATTCTTTATGAATTTGTCCCTTCTTTCTCCTACATAGTGGCTGGCCATTTGTACAGCAAACTCTGTCATTCCCAATCCAACACTTACCTGATACCATCTTCTGGGATGCATGTCTGTCTGTCTGCCTGTCTATTTATCTATCTATCATCATCATCTATCTCTTTTCACAATAAAAAGCTTTTTAAAATACCTGGAAATGTGCTATATTAAAGTAAATATATATATACGCATTACAGTATATATATATATGTACTTAAAGTAAATACATACACACACTCACACACATATATCTCCCATTCCATGTGATAAATTCAATAAATTATTCACTTAATAAATACATTCAAATATCATAATATTAACTCAGCACTGTATTACATGACACAAGCAATAAGCAAGGTCTATAAAAATTAATCATCTATTAAAATAAAGTAATAATATAAAATAATTCATATTGTACATGAATAAATAGCAGTTCATTATGTAAGTATTATAAGCACCATACTTAGGATTTATAATGATTATCGGTAAGTAATTGTTTTAAAACATGTTTATGTAATCCCCAATTTTTACACCTTCCAGAGCTTACCCATTGGTTTATTATGTAAATATTATTCCTGTAATCTATAAATAAAGGAAGTTCAGATATTGCTTTTGCTATTTCTGGAGTTCCAAATAAAGTGTATTGTGGACTATGCTAAAGGATCTTTGCTGTCACTTGTTACCTCTCTACTTTGAATAGAGAATAGAGAATTTTCGGCAATTGCCTCTGTCCATCCCATCATCCGATCTAGTTTCTTGTTTCTAGTTTCTGTCTAATATATTATGTATATATATTCACACATATGCTTTCTTGAATACATACATGTATACATATTCAGAATATGTATATATATTCACATATATACTTTCTTACTGCATTTTTATCTGGGGGTTGTTTGGGTTTAAATTTTTCACTGAATGCTGGTGGGAAAATACAATGCAGGAAAAAAAACTAAAATGGATTATAAAATAGCCCATAACCTAGAGAGTGTAAAATATTCCTATTATTTTTGTACAAGCCCCATTGCAATCCTTCTAGTTTCCTTCGGATTGGAAACCCTCTTTTTTCAAATTACTTAAACCTCAAACTGACCTTCTCAAGGATTCCTAAATCTTAGAATCAGTTACTAAGGTAATACTGCAATCAGTACTGAAAAATTGAGTTAAACTTGAGTTCTCATTTTAGAAAACTAAATTGTGATTTCAATTTAGATATCTTGGGAAACCCATAAGAAAATAATATTCTAAAATATGATGACTTTCTTTAAATGCCATGCACCCCATTTCCATTTTAAATATTGCAGCAAACTCTCACAAAATCATAAAGGATAGCCAATTGTTTTAGGAGACACGGCAGTAACTGGGCAAGGACCCAAGGACAGAATTCTGTGATAGTATACTAAAAATTTCCAATTGTACTTACATGAATTACTCTACAGAGTCTTTTAGTCAACAAATATTTGCTGTATGCCTCATAAGAAAAGGTCTGTGCTGGGAGGTGTTGCGTCAACAATGAGCAAGAGCGCCCAGCATTGGCCTTCCTTTGAGGAGCATACACAATAGAAGACGAGACAAAAGATAACCAAGGACACGTCAATACATTACACAACCCATTGTGCTGAGTACAAGGAATAAGGTAAACAGCATTAGGACAAAGCAAAAAATAATAATAATACAAGAGTCAGATTGTATTATAGAAAAGAAGTATCAATTAAAACTACAAAGGCCGTATTTTCACCATAATATTGATAGAAAGTGAACATTTTGATAGCACATTCTGTAAGCAACAGTGAAGGAAATGAGCATTTTTTTTAATTAAAGCTATAAAGCCATTCATCTTAAATAGAAGGCAATCTGACCTTATATCAAAATAAAAAGACACATAACTTTTGAACTTTAAGAAGTAAAAATATAGCATAT
The DNA here is from genome assembly GCF_000313985.2 of Echinops telfairi. Taxonomy (NCBI): domain Eukaryota; kingdom Metazoa; phylum Chordata; class Mammalia; order Afrosoricida; family Tenrecidae; genus Echinops; species Echinops telfairi. Next base: position 3,833,259 of record NW_022111372.1, read on the forward strand.
GAACTTGCTTGCTCTTATATATACCAAATGGTGTCATGTACAAGGTTATTCATTGCAATGGAAATTTTAGTTAAAAAAAAAGAGAAATTATCTAAAATTCTATCGATAAACGAACAAACAAATAAAACAACATAACTATTGACACCATGCAGTAGAGAACAGAATTATTGTATGCAGAGTTTCCAATGACTGATGTTCAGAAGCAAATCACCAGATATTTTATCCACAGTGTGCCTGGGTGAGTTCAGATTATCAGCATATAGGTTAGCAGCCATGGGCAAAGAGTTTGTACCACACAATTACCTCACCAATAAAAGAACAATGCGATATTTTTTTTCTATGTAGGCATTCTTTAACTTATGATGAGGTTCCATTCCAACGACCATGTCTTAAGTGTGTTTTGACATGAGTTGAATACCTTTCCCCCATTATTATTGCCTCTTACTAACAATTGCACTGACCAACACACAATTTGGTGCCTCAAATGTTGGAATTGTTTCTGGGCATATCTGACTGGTACCAGTTTTCCTCTATAATCTAGTTTTTAAACTACAGAACATGTGCCATATAAATAAAAAGAAGTAAAAACCAATATATTTTAATGTAGTGTTACCTAGCCTGAGTCAGGTGAAGTACATGCTGGCTTTTTAAAAGTAGCTTGTGTTGTACAAAATACATATTTCACATAATGTCCTTTGATTCAAAGATATATTTGGATAATACAAATTGCACACAAAATTGAAATTTCCACCAAGTATCGCTTTACGTTATTAGTAACTGAACAGCAGTCAGTTCTAATTTGTTATCTTAAAAAGAGGCCAGAAATAAGATTTACTGTAAAATAATTAAAGATCCCTCATGGTGTAGTGGGTTGTGTACTTGACTAGGTTATATATTCAAGCCCACCAGGCACTCTGCAAGAGAAAGATGAAACTTCCTTTTCCCATAAGGATTTACAGCCTCAGAAACCCACAGAAGTTCTACTCTGTTCTGTAAGGTCACTCTGAGTCATAATTGATGGACTGGTAGATTCAAATGTTCTGAAACCAACATTGGGTCTGTCAGAGTTCAAACTCTTTTATTAAAATTAAAATATTCCAGTCTTATTATAAGACAGTACATATTCTCCACCTGTGCACAGAACCTATTAAAAGTTACATTAGAAAAAAGACATTTAGAGCTAATCTCACCTTCGAAATATTAAAAAAAATCTATTAACTTCTATATATTAAAATGTGTTCTGAAATGTTCATTGCATAATGTGAAGAAGAGAAATTTAGATCTTCAAAATATTTATTAGTTGTTATGAAGTCTTACATTTTCGACTCTAAATTACCCTCATACCTTTATATGTGTCTGTTAAAAATTCTTTTTCACTCTTCTCAAGCTATGTTATGGCTTTTCAGAACACAGTCTCTGTTTATATTGCACAATCTACCATACTGAAAACAAAAAACCATGGCCTTCTAATTGATTCTAACATCACAATGTCTCCATAGGACAGAGAAGAACTGTTCCTTTGGATATCCAAAACTTTAAACCTTTGACAACATGACTGATGGGTTTGAATCACTGATCTTATGATTGGCAGTTCAAAAGCCAAATTAATAGCCACCATAGGACCATACACAGCATCCTTTGAACGTTTTTTAATACTTAATTATTTTCAAATATTTCTTACCATTTTGACTTATTTTGTAATCAGTGAGTCTGAACTATTCTCATATTTAAAACTAGTGTGCTAAACTAATAGAGTAGTATGACTCAATGGCTGAAACTAGTGCTGATATGGTCTATCCAATACAATTTTCTGAATCAGCACACTGAATAGCCTGAGGAATAGGCCTAAAACAAAGACAACAAGAAAAAAAATAGTTGTTGGGCTGTGTAGTTTTGTACATCTGATCTTTGAATACTTGCGTTTGAACATCAAGTGTACACTGCAACATTGTATGCAGTACCACTTTGTATGTGATACATATCAATAATAAACACACACACAAAATTTTGTTATAACTTGAATAAGTTATAAGTCAAGGAGGTATGTACATGCACACATGCACACTGAAATGGAATGTAGCCAGTACATATAATGACATCAAAATTTTGTTTTATTTACTGTTTAGCTATGCACTGATCTATGAGGAATTATTAAATGAAAAAGAAGTAGGAAAAACATTGCACACAGTTTTCATAGCATGTTAAGAATGGCAAGCACTATAGAGGACAGCACTGAAGATAAAGCCTGGGGAGAGTGTCTTGTCTGCCCAGACCACCCGGAAGCGAACTAAGGGGAAAGAGAGAGAGAGAAGGGGGACTGCATCCTGGCCTAACAAGCCTCCAGGATGGCATTCTTGCTTGGAGCAGCCAATGCACAGAGAGGGCCATAGGGCCATCCCCATGACTAGATACGATGTCCCTTCACTGACCCATACTGCTACGGGGGACAGGACTGGAGACAGAGTGCAGGAATTGTGCCCGGTCTGACCCCACACACGGGGCAAAACAGGAAGGGGGTGCAACAAAGCAGCAAGGGGAGCGAAGCAACAAAGTCCCTGACGAGTCCTGAAAATAGACTTCTGACTCGGGGGGTGGGGGGAACAGTGCTTGGCACCACATCACACCTGATCAGAAAACATTCATAAGGGTCAGCAGAGTGGCCTGGAATTGTTTATAGCCTTTTTTTTTTGGGGGGGGGGGGCTATGTCTATGTATATAATATAGGCAAGATAAACAATCCCAAGGAGAAAACAGCAGGACAGAGTTCTAGGGGGGATGGGCTAGGGCGGGGGGATATGGGAGAGAAGGAGGCAGGGTAAAGGTAGGGGGAGCCAACAACCTCAGGGTGGGCAAGGGAACAACAAGAGATTTAAAATTGATGGTGAGGAGGGCGTAAAATGGCTGGTGGGGTTTGATCAAGTCCAATGTAGCCCAAAGCAACTATGAAGATCTGAATGAAGGTCAAACATGATAGTGGGACAGGAGGAAAATAAACAGAAATAGAGAAAGAACTAGGAGGCAAAAGACATTTGTAGAGGTATAAATATAGGCAAGTATATATGTATGTATATTAATACATAATAATATATATATAGAACTATGTACATATATTTATAGATTAAGTATTAAGGTAGCAGAGGGACATTGGGCCTCCACTCAAGCCCTCCCTCTTTATTCTAATAACCTGGCATTCTGTGATGCTTACCTACCTGACATGATTGCTGAAGACAAAATGGATGCATCAGTAAATGTGATGAAGAAAGCTAGTGATGCCTGGCTATTATGAGATATAGCATCTGGGGTTTTAAAGGCTTGAAGTTGAACAACAGCCATCTAGCAGGGAAGCAACAAAGCCAAATGGAAGAAGGACACCAGCCAGTGTGATCATATGGTATCAACGGGATCAGGTATCAGGCATCAAAAGATCCAAAACAAACAATCATATTGATGCTAACGAGGAGTGTTGGAGTGGAGACCCAAGGTCTATATGTAGGCAGCTGAACATTCCCTCACAGAAGAGTCACAAGGAAGGAATGAATAGGCCAGGGTGCAGTATAGCACCAATGAAAACACGATTGATACAATTGATGTATGAATTTCTATAAGAGCTGTAAGAGTCCTCAATAAAATGATTTATTTTAAAAAAACAGGATGGTAAGTACACATTTGTTTGCATATGATTAAAATATCTTATAACCTTCAAAGTTACATCTCAGCTTTTTATACTTTGTAGAGGTCTTTTACATAATTACCCAATAAGACACATCATTTTATTTTTTGACTATCGATTCCAAAGGTGTTGATTATAGATAAAGTAAAATTTAGTGCTTGAAAACTTTATTATAATGATTTTTTATCATGTTCTTGCTTATTGGCCTGGTTGTGGGGATTTGTGTTTAGTTTATATTCTTTGCATTCAACCTCATTTAGCTATTTATATGATAATACTTAAAAAATTAAGTTAATCCATATTGAAATCTTTGATCTTCATTAATAAATGTTTTAAATTATCTTGGCTTTCATAAAATGAAGTTATTTCATCTGTATGTCACAGGTTACCAATACGAATTCCTCAAATCACGATGTCATATTCTTGTTTATATAGTACAGCATCTTGAATTGTATGCTCATATAATGAATTGATAAAAAAAATACACCATGACATATACTTTTTCTCAGTTTAAGGGGTACAGTAGTCTCTTGTTCTATTCAAACAACTGGCTCCTGGAATATGTACATGTTCTACAGGAGATTAATTATATAATCATTCTATGTAATGTTGCTCTATCTTGTTGTGATCCACATAGTTGAATGCTTCTTCATAGTCAATTAAACCGAGGTAAACATCTTTGTAATATTCTCTCCCTTCAATCAACGCCCGACCATGAGTCTGCTACTCTAGACTTGAATCTTTGGGAATTTCCTGTTGATGTACTGTTGCAGCCATTCTTTTCAATATTTTCATCAACTTTTGTTGTAGTTACATTGTAATTTAATAATTCCTTTCAAAATTTAAAGCAGTCTACTCTCTATTGACTTGACTTCCTCTGCATTTTTCAGTCCTTTAATTACACCATTCATTCTCTATTTTATTTGCAATTGTTTTTCTTACAAACTGCTGTCTCCTGTTCCCATTTTCATTCACAGAGATGTGTTTTTCTCTGGATAGTTCTGTCTGTTAACTTCTGGGTGGAATCGACGTGCATGCTAATCTTAGGTAGTTTGTCATTGTTCTTTTCTGTCTAAGGAACTCTTTTTAGTATTTCTTGTAGGATTGGTCTAATACTTATAAATTTTTTCAAGTATATTTATTTGAATTTTCCTAATATAACCACAATATTTGAAGGATAATTTTGCTGCTTCTATAATTTTTGTTTTAGCAATATTTTCTATTTCTATCAGTCATTGATGGATGTCATAGTTTTTGCAAAGAAATCAGAGTTAGCCCTATTGGTTCTCCTTTGTATGTAGCTTTTCATTGTTTATGTATTTTTCTGAAATGCTTTTAGGATTCTTTCCTTTTTGGTTTTGGAAAATTTGGTTATTATCCTGGTGATTTTCTTTGGGGAAATAGCCAGATTGGGGGTTGTTCAACTTCTTGAATGTATATCTTCTCATATTTTATGATGATAAAGAATTTTCTTTCCACAACTGTTCAACAATTTTCTCAGTGGTTTTTTTTGTGTATGTGTGTGTGTATATGTGTGTGTGTCTTCTGATTCTAGAATTATAATCACATAGGTCATTCCTCTTAATGATGTCTCACGTAATTAGTAGACTGACTTTTTCAAAATTATTAGGTTTTATTTAGTTGTTGTTCTTTTTACTGCTAGTTCCTTTATCATACTGCCATTGAGCAGATTCAGACTCACAATGATAAAGTTTCTGAAGCTGTAAATCTTTATGAGAGAAAATAGACTCATCTTTCTCCTCTTCAGCAACTGATGGGTTTGAACCACTAACTTTGTGGTTAGCAGAACAACAACACATACCTAAAAGCACACTAGTTCCTTGATTGTTACTCTACAGACTAATATTGAGAGATTTGTCTTCAAACTCACTAACTTGGTCTTCCATTGAGTCAATTCTACTTTGTATGTTTAATGCATTCATTTATTTCTGAAATCTTAGTATTAATCTGGATCTAATTGCTGTGTTAGCATGTTTTAAAATTTTTTATTTATTTTATCAATTTGTTCTTGTAGTGCTTTCCAGAATTCTTCTAAAGCTCTGTATATTATTTTCTTGATTTTGTTTGCAGCTTTCTTAGCTTTTCTCTGAAGACAATTAAAATATCTTGATATAATAATTTTGAATTCTGTATCAGGTAGTTCATTTAACCACTTGACTTTTTTCAACTATTTGTCATTTCTTTCAAATATTTGAATTTTGGGGGGTAATTTTTTGGGGCTGGGTGTCTTCTGATTCTGGGAATATAATGATAAATGTCATTTCTCTTGATGGCATCTCACATAATTATTATGTTCCTTTAATATTATTATTATTAATTATTGGGTTTCTTCCTTAGAAAGGTTTCCTCTCTCTGTATTTTGGTCACTTATTTGACCAATTTATTTTGTTTCTTATCCATACTGAAATTGTCTGGTGTTTCTAAGACATTGTGGTGTTTTTTTTGCTTGTTTTATTTTGCATTTAATTGGTAATTGTAAGTTGCTATGTTCTTTAGCATTCACCACCTGTCTCTTGGTGGGTGTGGTAGAGTATGAGAATTGGTGTGCAGGTCTATGTTCACTATTCCTGTTGTGTAATCAAGGGTGATTTTCATCAGAGGGTAAGAAAAGAACACAGAAAATTAATTTGAAAATTAAGAAGCATTAAACAAGGATAGCAAAAACAAGGGGAAAAAGAAACACCATAAAACACTAAATGGGGGGAATTCAAGAGGAAGGGATAATGTAGTATTAAAGAAAAAATCTAAAGGGGGAAAGAAGGAAAACCGATGTAATAACAAAAGAGAAAAGGAAAAGAGATTGGGAAAAAAGAAAAGTGAAATAAAGAAGAAAACAAGAAAATAACGTGTTATCTTGAGGGGTTAGGTATGTAGGAGAACAAAAGCAGGAAAATTCAGGGGCATGATATTCATTCAGCTGTTCCATGGTAGCAGACTTCATGTACCTATGGACATGACAGTGATACACCAGGACGTTGGTCCACAAGGGCATGTCTCTGACCTCAGGCTCAGCAGGATCTGTGCAGTCAGTAGGTGTCACTGGCCACTGAATGGATAAAGGCTGTCCAGGCTTCTGATCAGGAAGAGGATGTGGAGAAATAGTCTCCAGCCACTGGAATAGGTACTGGCATTGTTAGGCTACTCTCTTAATCAAGTACTGCTTGAAAGAGCACAGAGGTGTACACACTGTCTGATTGTCTGACAATTTACCCATTCCATCCATTTCCTCCGTCACTGCTTTTGTTCAATTTCTTATTTTAGCTGATACTCAATTCATATCTCTATTCTTTCATCTGAAGTCCAGGGTGGCAGCATGATTATCTATATTTGTTTCATTTGGTTGTGCTTGTCTTTGTATAGAGGGTCTGGGTGGTATGTCTGCCTACTCCTCTGTCTTGCGGAAGATTAGGGGTATTGGTTTTTGTATAAATGTCCTTAAATATGTTCAAGGATTTCCTTTCTATTTCTATTTTAGCAAGAGCTTTTGATCAGGAATGGTCGTTGGACTTTATCAAATGTCTTCTCTGAATCAACTGAGATGATCATTTGGTTTTTCTGTTGTTTTATTTATTGTTGGATTACATTGATTTTCTTATGTTAAAGATACTCACACATCTGGTATGAATTCCACTTAGTCTTAGTGAGTGTTTTCATTTGATATGTTGTTGAATTGTGAAAGCTAGATTTCGTTGAGAATTTTTGCATTAATACTCATGAAACACATTTGTTTATAATTTACTTCTTCTGTGATGTTACCTGATTTTGGTAGCAAGGTTATGCTGGCTTCATAAGATACATTGGGACGTATTCTATTCCTGTCTATAGTTTGAGTAGAATTGGTGTTAGCTCTTCTTTGAATGTGAATATATAAACTTTTTTTTTAATTTAAAGAGTTTTGTAAATATTATCCTCAGAAATGTCTGTTTTTGATATATTCATTTATCATGTACTATATTTGTCCTAGAAAACACACACATTTGAAAATAGTGGGATTTATGTATTTAGCTCTCAGAACTTGGAATTAAAGTAACTGTCTTCAAAGTATATAGCCAATGAAGGAATAAGAAATCTTGTCAACAGTACCTTTTGATAAATGTAATTAGTAGAATTTTGAAAAGAAATTTTTATTTATGTTCTATTATACCTTTCAAGATTCTTCCAGAGTTACCATAAAATACTGTTTAAATACAAAAATTTTTAAGTTATTATTTGAAAACTCTTAATGTTATTGGAATATATGTGAAGACAACCTTTTTCAGAGTATGGAAATATATTTTTGTAATCTTACATAAAACATGTATTTAATTATACATATTATTATGATTATATGAATTTCCCTCAGAATTTAAAGTTATCCTCGGAAATTATATACCATAGACTTTAAAATAACAATGATAATAGATAAATACATGTATTTAACATAAGTACTGATCTGTCCTCTTTTCTATTTTCTGCCATTTCCCTTTCTACTAATATTTTTATTGAGTGGATTTTACAGTACATGATGTAGTATTTGAACAAATTCAATTGTGTGTCAAATGGAAGACATAAAATCCTACAAATCAAGTAGAAAAAATAGATGCAATATTTAGAATAAAACCATAAGTTGAAGACCTGAATTATCCACAATAAGTGATAAAACATCAAATCTATGTGATCAAGTGAGTTCTTTTATATTTTTCTTCATTTTCATGAGTTCATCCAGAATTTGTGGAATTTAATATCCTTATAATTAGCCTAGCCAATGGATGGCTAGGAGGGGGTGATCGATTTTTAAGACAAAGACAAATAAAGGTTAAGGTAAACATATAGAGCCCTCCAAGTGAAACACCATGAAGCTTAATCTACATTTGTTTCACAGAAATCTCCTGTCAGTAAATATAATTTTCCTTAAATGTCATTTCCTGATTTAATCCTCATTTGTTTTTATAAAGGAAAATTGATGTAAATAGCAAAAATGAGAAGTTTTGCACCTAGCTATGTAGATAAACTCTCAGATTTAGTTTTTCTTCATTTGAGAAGTAAAGGAAAATAAAATCGGCCATATCACAGAACATAGCATCTTGCAATGCAATTTACATACAGTTCTTTTAGCCCACGTGTGGAAATCCAACAATGATTTTTTTAATTCCTCACAAGCAATTCACAGTAGCAGTTCTGACTATTAATTCTCCCACCATCGAGCATTTATTAGTATGATAGCACACAGCGTTTTTCCCTCCACAGGGTTCGCTTCCTTTCAGCCTTGACTGGAAAGAGATGCTGAATTTCCCCTGATAGCAGAAAAGGCAGACATGTCTAAGTTTTCTTTCTTCCATTATGCCAGAGGGGAAAGCAGCTCCTGCTAATTCTGGTAACCGTGTTATCTAACTCTCAAAACAGGGAAAAGGATGGGCAAGGGAGGGGGGAGAAGTTCTGAGAGGCATCCCCTGGTTATTGTTGCTAGGGCAACTGCTACTTGGCATCCTCCAAATAGTCATCATCTGTCACACTTGGGGTATAATTCACAGGCATGCAACACATCTGAGTGGGATTTGGGGAACAAATGGGGGAGGGTAGGATGGATATTCATGTAAATAAGTGAGAGAATTCTAAACAGGCACAGAAACAAAACACATGCCTAGTATTCAGAAAGAAAAGACTGGATACACACAGGAGGAATAAATTCCTGAAAATACTAAAGTCACTGCTAAGTATTGCTGATTTTTTTTCTTTTACACCAATTATTTAGCCTCTACATTTTCCAACAGTTGTTTACCCATCTGCCTTCATTTATAAGAATTATTAATTCCACCAAAAAAAACCCAGTCTTTTATAGTATGACTGCAAACTAAATATATGCTACTGTTTAGATATCATTTCATCTTACTTTTCATAATTCTTAGAACGGAGCTAACTTAGTAGCAAATGATATTTTAAAATGTATCTTAACTGTTTACAGGGCTATGTGAGTGAGAAACAGGACTGTCTCTGTTATAAAAGGAAATAAATTTTTACTCAAAATAATTAATGACCATAACATAATTATGAGCCCTAAAACAAAACAAAGCACACAGACACACAAAAAATTCTACCAAGATCAAGTCCATTCTGACTCACAGTGACTATGTAGGACAAAGTAAAACTGTCCCACTGGATTCCCACGGCTGTAACTTTTACAGTCAGACCACTATACCTTTCTCTTATGGAACGGTAAGTTAACTTCAACCACCAACACTTTGATGAGCAACCACTACTCATTGTGCTAGAAGGACTCTTTGCTCTGGCCCCATATTCTACCTGTGTATTTCCTGTGTTTGTAGATGCCTGTGATACATAGAGCACATAGATTCTGCTCCATCAAACTTCACTCCACTACAGTATCATCCAAACCAGACCCACTGCAATAGAGTACCAGTATATTTCCATTCATAGTATCCTTTGTTAAGGTTTCCAAGACTTCAAATCTTTGAGGGAACAGGTAGCCCTTTCTCCCCAGAAGCAGCTGATGGATTTCAGCTGCAGTGAGAAGTCCAACATTTACCCAACAGTGGAATACTCTAAACTACCCTTGATATAAGTGTAGGAACAATCATAAGGAGCAGGGTGGGCTTCATTGTGCTGTGCATAGGGTCATTATGAATTAGAACTCGCTTGATGGCACCTAACAATAACAAATATAAATTGTATAATCCATTTTTCTTCTGTGTTCCTTTCTTAGAGTCAGAATGTTTGGTTGCTCTTTCTAATCATGTTCATATTTTTATTAACATTAAAGGAAAGTTTACACATCTTATAAAAAATTCCACTGTCCAAATTATATAGCAAAATAGAAAGTTTCAAAAATGCCTGTCATCAAAGCCATACAAAAGTCTGGCAATTTTAATTTCTTAGCATTTGTTAGTGACAGCATCATGAAACTGTAAAGGTATACATTTCAATGTATCACAATATGTATTTATTACTAAATGAATTTTTTTAAAGTAAGTAGGAAGAACAGGAAAGAAATTTAACCAAATTGCATACAGCAAATACCAAAAATAAAGCATCATACATTAAAGAAATAAATGCTCATTAAAGCAACTTCTGGGAAGTGCTTAAGCAAGAATTTTTACTTATCCTTAGAATGGAATTGCTAAAGTACTCTGAGTTAGTTAATTGTGCTAGCCTGGCCGATAATCACATGTGGTGCTGGTTGAAAGGCAGAGGGATAAATGGGTGGTGAAGCCTCGCCTTTCTAGTTCTCGGGTCTCTTGTTTTGTGATGGTTGCATCGGGTGCACCTGCCTTAGCAGTTCCCTGCTTCAGCTTGCAAGATGGATTTCCTACAAGACATCCCCAAGGAGAAGCCACATGGATCTATCCCGATGCAGCCCTGGGTGCTGGAGCAGCCATGTGGAGACCTTTGCCAGTGCTGAGATGCTTACACGTTCACTGACTCAGCTTTCCTCCTGCAGTCGGCATTATTGCCTCTGTTTTGTGAGGTGAAGGACTTTGTGGACTGGTGTTGGGTATGGGTTAATGTTGGACTTGTGGGCTTGGTCAGCATTGGGTTGGGATGTTTTCGTGATGCACATTTTCTTTGCATAAAACTCTCTCTTATACATGAGTTGCTGTGGATTTGTTTCTCCAAAGTACCCAGACTAATACATACTCTTATGAAAGCCTAAGCATTTTATATAACCAAAATAAGAAAATTAGACACTAAAGGAAACTATAAAGGGTATTTTTAAATTAGTAGACGTAATATAGCATATATTGTTGTATATGTATATAACATAATATAACATAGGTTGAATTACATGATTCAATCTCAATACCCAGTTTCAGTGTCTTTCTTATGTTTGATTTCAATGAAGTCAGTCAAATTCTGTAAACCAAGGCACTCACTGATTGGAAATCTAAGGAACTGGTAAATAAATAATAGAAGTCATAGTGAAAATGATGGCTTAGACTTGCTAAGTATTTGTTGTATGCAGACATTATCCCATACACTTTATAGGCATTAACTTATTAATACTCATATCAAGTTTATGAAGTTGGGATTGATTTATTCCTCTTGTACAGATTCCAAAATTAAAGGACAGAGACGCTGTATAATAGTACCAAATTTACTGCTACTTAATAATAAAAGGCAGTGCTAAGATAGAACCTCTGTATTTTTGCATTCTGTCTGGAATTTGACTGGAAACCACTCACTAATTAGCTCTGTTCACTAAGAAGGAGGCTGTGAGTTTGAGCTAAAGCTTCCTTCACATGACAAATGCTGCTGATTGGTCTTCCTTCTAGGTCTCCGTGTCCCATATAAGATACCATTTTATAATTAACAATAGGTAGGGGCCCTGGTGGCATAGTAGGTTATCCATGGGGTTATTTACCACACAGTCAGCAGTTCCAAACCACCAGCTGGCCCACAGGCAAAAGATGAGGCATTCTACTGGACTGGAGGGCAGTGAGAGGAGAGGAAGCATGTAGGCTGAAGCCACTGAGAGGTTCACCTAGCTGTCTGCCGCTTTTATCTTTCTCTGGAGATTTTCCACTGGTAATGCTATACATCATCTTGATCCCCATTCCTTAGTAAGATCTCCTATCATTCTCCATCTTGTCTGACATCTTCAGTCTTTGGACATTTGGGAATCTTTGCACATGTAGGGTTATCTTTAAATTTGAACTTGTTAGACTTAGGAAATAGAATACGGGGAAAGGGTCCCTTCCATGTATGTGCATGCCCACCCACACCCTCATTTGAATGTCATCATCCAGCATAGTACAGCCTATATCCAAGTAGCACGGTAAAATCTTCATCGAAATAAATTCTGAAAGTCTTCAGAGCAAAAAGTCCTTTGCTCTCAAGTCCTTTGCTCTCCAACAAATTTGGAATGTGTTGACCTTCATTCCAAATCAATAGTCAGGACTATTGCTTATGCATAGAAAATATTCAGTAAGAGAGTGTCAAATTAATTTGGATCATATGCCAGCAAATAAGCTTTTAAATTTATATTAATAAGTACATTAATCAAGACTAAGTGGTGCTGCACCTACCTATACACGTAAATCGCAGCAGCTTTTTGTAAAAAATGTTTTCCCTTTGTCCTCACATTGCAGGTCAATCAACATGGAGATTTGTTCATCACCGTCTGTCATATTCCCAGGTTATTTGAGCTTCTAGCCCAACACCTGCTCCTACATGGATGACATTGGAAATGAAATATGACAAAACACAACGCTTCTTTAAATTTCTAAAGACTACGAAAATAATACACATACTCTCCACTCACATAGTTTTAGTCAAGGTGAAGTATATGTCCATCCCTAATTACCCGAAGGAGTCATTGGGTGACATAAATGGTTAAGTGTTCAGATGCCCATTGAGATTCAGGTCCTCTCTCACGTGCTTCATAAGAAATGCCTGGCTGTCTATTTCCAAAACATAGCTTCATTGAAAACTTTACTGAGCCCAATTCTACTGTGACCATGGGGTGGCCGTGAGTGTGAGTCTAAATTGAAACAAAGACAACCGGAAATGTTCCAAAGAGATCGGAGTTAATTTTTAAATAACTCCATTGACTATAGCAAGGATTGTGGATTCTATGCCTTCTTTAGAGAGGAGCTCTTTCAACTCTCTATTGTCCCAATTATTAAGAATACTGATTATACACTGGACTGTGATCCACAAGGCCAGCAGTTTGAAACCACCAGTCACTCCTTAGGAGAAAAACAGGACTTTCCATTATTGTAAAGAGTTATATTCTTGAAAACTTTTTGAGGCAGTTCAACCCTGTCCTACAGGATCACTATGAGTTAGAGTTGACCCACTGACAGTGAGTTTTGTTTTTCAATGTATCAACAAAAAGGAGCCCTTGTGGCACAGTGGGTTATGCATCTGGACTGCTAGCTGCATGGTCCACAGTTCAATCCCACAAGCTCTCCACAGGAAGAAATGCAGCCTTCAGCTCCTGCAAAGAGTCACCCTCTCAGGAACTCACAGGGATACTTCTACCTTATCCTACAGGCTTTCTAGGAGTAGAAATTGATTTGATGGCTGATAATTTTGGAGTCTTTATACCAATTGATGTGGGTAAGTTTGCTTATTTATGAAAGCTAGCCTCCAAATTGTATGTCAAGCTGTGAAAAAAGGAAAGTCGATCATAGGACAGACAAAGTGTGCGATGTCAGTGTGGCAGTCTCTGAGGAGAGAGGGGGAGGGAAGAACAATAGTTGTGATTAGCATGTTTTATTCAGGGACAATAACCTGCTCTCTGTGGTATGAACTTTGGAGAAAACAAATTGGTCAGCTTTTATAGCATACAATATGGAAAATGAGACATAGTCAGTTAATATGGCCCTTCTGGCCATAATTCCTTATGCGATGTACCACCCTTCTGGACCCTAGGTCTGTGGTTATAATCCCATGTTGGACAGAATTCTGTGTTATATTAATTAAAAAGAACAACAGCAACAAAAAACCCCTCACTCCCATCAAATTTATTCAACTTCCTAGTGACTCTCTGGGACCCGTAACTCTTCAGGTGAGTAGAAAGCCCGTGTTTCTCCATGGAGCTGCTGGTGGTTTTGAATGACTGACCTTGTCATTAAGTAGGCCAAAGCATCATCACGATGCCCCCAAGGCCACTTGCTATACTAATGGGAAGAATGAAGTTGGGATTCAGTCCTGACTTTAGTAGAGAATGTGAACCCAAATCACACCATTTGTTTCCTTGTGGTACTGGCTGTTATGAAACAAAACCACAACTTCATCAAAGCCAGTCTTCTGTGTGTAAGAGCCATCTCAGAAACAGAGACCATCTAAAGAACACGTTTGAGACCTCTGTCAAAAGTGGTGGAGGTAAAGCCCTAGGCACCAGCCACTGTGACTCAGAGACTATGGAACAGAGCAAAGTAGCCAGGCCAAGATCAAAGCCATAGGGCAGGAAACCAGGAAACAGAATAGAGGAACAGGACTTCTAGTTCACAGAGGGAGAAGCCAAGGGGTCATGTGACCCAAAGGTTCAGGACCAGAGAAAGACTCAGTGGTCAGAGTTGTTATTGTTGTTGGTTTCTTTCTTTCTTTTTTTTCTATTTTTTTTTGTCTTCTGTATTTGTTTTTGTATTTTTTTCTTATATGAACACTAGGGTAGATCAATTTAAAGAGACAGTAACTGAATTAATAGTTTCTTACCATTCTGTCAGGAGATATTAAGGGAAATGGGGAGCTAATAATAATAAGTACAAAAAAGTAAAAAATGTTCCACAAATGATGATTGTGGTTATGATTGCACAAATCTATTTAATTTGTTTAAACCCTTAAAGTGTATGATATGTTAATTACATGTCAATAATCCTGTTAAAGTTTTTAAAGTGCTCAATTCAAAAGGGCCGGAGTACACTAGAGAAATAATCATCTTGCCCATGAACAATTTTGTATATATTTATATTTATGTTTACATATATATGATTAGGGGAGCATATACATGTACACCCATGGTTTATAATTTGGATAAAGCAAGCCTCCTTCCCCCTGGTCCAATAATAAAATCATCTGGAATGAATAAAAGCTTTACCTCCTAAAAACATTAATGTTAAGAGTCAATGTGTTTAGATTTTATGGTAGGAAAATCACTTGCTCCAAGAACAGTTTTTTACTTTAATTCCATGGCTTATACATGATCTTGGGAAAATCTGGATCCAAGATGGTTTTTGCAAAGGGAATCACCAGGATAGAAGAATTATTCTCACTCAATCAATGATAGCTTCAGAGAGAACTGAGAAAATATTACCAAAATTCTAGGAAAAAGAAAAATATCAAATCCGTATGAATGATGGAATTGTACTTCTCCCCACATATGTGCGGCCATCGTCAACCAGGTAGTTGTAAACCTGTTCCTGTTAGGAGCACTCAAATTAATTAGAACTCATAGCAATGGAATGAAATAGTCTGGTCTTGCACTGCGCTCACAGCCTTTCCTATTTTTGAGCCCACTGTTGAAACAACTGTGTCAATCTAACTTTTGGAGGGGCTTCCTCTTTTTCACTCTGTGGTAGTTACAAAATGTCATGTCAACTTGATAACAGAATGAAAGTCTAGCCTTTCAATCAGGTCACAGCTTGATGATCCCTCCTTGTGGGCGTGGCCTCATGAGAATTCTGGGATCTCTCTCTCACCTACACCTTCTCCCCTACACCTTCCTGTTGACAAGCCACATGGAGCCATACTGATAGCAGCCAAAACTCTGGAGATACAGCCACTGCCATTGGATCCACAAGAATTGCCACCTACTGGCCTGTGATCGCCCTGCATTTGGTATCATTGCATGTGCTGCATGCGTCTGAAGAGGAATTCATGGGCTAATATTGGCCATATGGGCTAATATCGAACTTAATGGACTTGATCTGAACTGGACTAGGGTGTTTTCTTGATGCATAATTACATCTTGATATAAAGTTCTCTCTTACACGTATGAGTGTCAATGAATTTCTCAAGCCAATCGGGTCTAACACGCTCTCTCTCTACTTTATGAAGCATAATGCCCTTCTCTAGGGACTGGTCTCTCGAAACAACCCTGTGGAAACTTTAGCAGTTTGGTGACTCTTCTGGCATTTGAAATATTAATGACATAGCTTCCAACTTCACAGCAGCACACAAGCTACAATAGTACTACACACTGACAGACAAGTGAAGTTGTAAATATGATACACTGTCAAAAGAGTGAGTGGACCACCTATGCCTTACAGCATGATGATCAGCACCATCCCTTGGCTGATTCCTTATGATAGGGAACAATGGAAGACCCTGGTGGCACAGATGTTATAAGTTGACCTGGTAATTGAGAGGTCAGCCATACAAAGCCACCAGCCATTCCTGAAGAAAAGGACCAGGCTTTCTACTCCCATAAAAGTTGGAGTCTCAGAAACCCACAAAGGCAGTTTGACCCTGTCCTATAAGATAATTTTGAGTTTAATTGACCTGATGGAAGCAAATAAGTTTGAGTGCTCCTTTTTAAAAAAAAAAATCATTTTATTGGGTGCTCTTACAGATATTATAACAATCCATAATTCAATTAGATCAAGCATAATTGCACAGTTGCTGCCACCATCATTTTCAAAACATGTTCTTTCTTCTTTGACTCTTTAATATCAGCTCCCCTTTCTCCACTCCCTCCCCAACCCTACCGCACCTAGGAACCATTATTATTATTATTATTATTATTGCCATATCATACACCATCCAATGTATCTATTCACCTACAATTCTGTTTTTGCTTCCCTAAAGTGCTGTCATTCAGTCATCATTGCTATCGATTCTCCCTTCTCTTCTCTCTCTTCCTGTACCCTCAGGGAGTCATTACTCCCATTATTATTTCTGAAGGGTTTCTCTATCTTGGATTTCATGCATTGAACAACCTTAATTATAAAAATGAACATGCACAGGTCCCACAAGATTAATGAGGTGAAACTATGACCATAATAGTAAGGGGAAGAAATATTAAAGAACTAGAGTATATTTATGTGTTTCATCAGTGCTATACTGTACCTTGGATATACCATCCCATCCATGTGGCCCTTTTGTGAGGGACTGTCCAATTATCTTACAGTTGGGTTTTGGGTCTCCACTTTTTCTATGCTCCTCACATCCATCTGATTGATTATTTTTGAATTTCTGATACTTATTTCCATAGACACCTTATGATCACACAGTCGGGTGTGCTTCTTCTATGTGGTCTTTCCCTGCTAGATGGTTCCTTGTTTATGTAGTGATCCCTTGGAACAAGGCAATGTTGTGTGAGATACAATGCAAGTGGGTAAGGCATCATGTAAGTCTATGAATGATAGTTTTAGAGGAAGAATCATTGCATTCAACAAAAGCAAATCCAAATACAGAGTAAGAATCGATTCCAGTAAGAACAAATTGTTGACCTTTCCATAATGGAAGTGGTCCTATGTATTCAATCTGCCTTGGGGTTGCTGGTTGATCTCAAGGAATGGTCCCATACTGGGGACTCAGTGTTGGTCTTTGATGCTGGTAGCTCGAGCACTCAGCAGTGGCAGTAGGCAAGTTGGCTTTGATGAGTGGAAATCATGTGACTGAGCCCATGCACAACCTCCATCTTTGCCACATCAGTCATTTTGTTCATGAGCTCATTGGACAGTGACAGGAGTGCCTGAGGAAAGAGGATGACTAGTTTCCACAGTTCATGCCAGCCTATCCACATGCTTGTCAAAATCCTCCTCTGCACAGGTAACCCGACTGGGGAGAATTCATATGAGACATAAGTAGAGGTCTATCCACATACATCTTCCCCACACTTACTTGTTACCAATTCTCTAATCATGTTTCTTCTAAGTCCCTGACCATCCTGCCAAACATTTAGCCACAGCTCATGGATCAGTATACACTCACACTTGTCCATTTCTTCTTCCAAGAAAAATACATAATGAGGTGTATTGCTTGGATTTCTGTCTGTTGGAAGGATTCCCCTTTATCACTGTCTTCAGGGTCCCAGAAAGGGATTATAGTGCTACTGCTTTCCACCTTCAAGTGATATGTGCATATCATGCAGAACCATCTGTAAACTAAGAACAGGTTTTCTCTTCTTCAGTCATAAGGAAATCCCCATGACGCTATAGGTTCAGACTAGGGGAAAAATGATACTATGACAGCAATGGAAAGCATAGATTTTTTGGCCACTTATTCAGTCTGTTTAATTGTACCTTCAGGTCCTGCTCAAGCCTGATGTCATATACCCCACTTCCATTTAGTGATGGAGTGCTCCTGTGCACATTGAACTTTATGACTGTGATTCAGAAAACAGCCAGTTCATGATAGGGCCACATGGTGATTTGGTGAATCACTGTAAACTGGCAACTTGTCAAATCACCTGATAAATATATTCTAATATTATGTGAATGTACCAGTAATATGATAATTAAGATTAATATATTTCATAGTATGTAAATTTCACCATAAATGACAAACCAGTTGGAAAGATGTTTGTTGTTTGTAAAATTCCTTTCTTAAATTCTTTACAAAATATTAGAGGCATTTTCTTCTTCAATTTGGATCCCTTTCAATTCTTAAAGAGTTTGATGCAAACAAAAAAGAAAGTAGGACAGATTCATACTGGAGTTTCAAGTCACAGTCTCCTGGAGAGGATTACCTGAAGCTCTGTGTGACCCAAAGAGCTTGATAAATATGCACATTATGAGCCTGGATCTTAGAGATTCCACTTTAGATATGCTAAGCAACTAAACTTTAATACAGAGAATTGTACTTGAAAGAAACTAAATTATATGAAATCACTCTATGTAAAATAGGATGGCTATAGGAATCACTCTGACTTCCAAGGATTTGAGTTCCATTCTTGATTCCCTTAGTCTTGTCTTTATTGTATTTTTCAGAAGCATGCTTGCGATCTTACTGTGAGACCCAGAAATGGACCACAACCTCCTTTCATTGCTCCCCTTGCATAAGAGAAGGTAAAATATGAAATTAGCTTTCCTTAAGAAGTGAGTGAAAATCAAACCCTAAAAAACAAACCCAGTGCCATCAAACCAATTCTCAGACAGTCTCAACTTTTTTAACCTGAGTGGATGGTCAATGTGAATGGCTGAATTATCAGGGGTCTTTAAAGGAAAATTAGAGGAAAAGATAAAGAAAGAATATGCTGAAATAGAAGAGACTTCCCCAATAAAATGCAGAACTGTTATCCAAAAACAGTTCAATTAGAGCCATAAGGAAGCTGACCCAACATATCGACATTCAGGTAAGGGTTTGCCTCAACTTTCTACAACACATTCTACCAATTAGAACTTATTTGAGTAAACAATCACAACAAAACAGCAAAAACTAAAACAAAAACTTATTTTTGATGTACAAATTACTTTTTTAGGGGATTAAGTTTATCATAAGATTAAATCACATAAAGTTATGTTTTGTTTGGCTTGGTTTTTCTAGATACAAAGCTGCAATAATGATGGTGGTGATAGAGGGTTCAGGGTTGAACAGACACAATTTAGAACAAGGCATAGAGTGTTGACTCAGCTTTTGACATAGCTCTGTAGTCAAAGTCCAGCAACCCTATTCTCTTTATTTTTCTCTGTAAAAAGTGAAATTCCCTATTTTCCTTGAAAACAAATGTAACTTCATCCTGTGACTTCCAATGGCTACCTTCCTTTTGCTGACAAAATTATTTGCTGACAAAATTATTTGGACAAGTATGCAGCCAGAACATGTGTTTTTTGTTTTTTGTGCTTAAAAAAAAAAAGATTTCTTAATACCGCCATCTGGTTTCTGTTCCTGCTTTATCTCCATCTACATTCACTCTTAGACATCTTTGCCATATTAAAAGCCACAAAACCAATTACATTAAAAATTATAAAGGCCTTTTTATTGAACCTCTTTCTATTTTGGAATTGCATAAAGGGTAGATTAGGTGTATATTGTGAAGAAAAATTGAGCCAGTAAGATACAATTCTAGTTTAAAAGCTGCTCTCCTTTCCCAGCCCATATTAATATATGTTATTGAAGTCCTACTATGATCCAGGCAATTTATTCAGAAGTTAGAAACACAAAGGTGTACCCAAAAGAGCTGGGCCATTGACCTGTCATCTATTTGGGATCAGTGCTTTAGGAGGAATTTCAGGGACCATTCATAACCACGTGAGTGGTCTCTACAGGATATATATGTTGCTTCCAAACTAGCACAGCTCAGCATCAAGACAACTGATTCATTATGTGATCAATTCATCAGACACAGATAAATTCCCTAGCATAGATGTTCTCTGGAACATATCTGGACCCCACCATTTCTGGAGTCCTGGTGGTGTGTTGGTTACATATCAGGAGGCTGTTCTAAAAGTTCTAAGTTTGAACCTACCTGATGCTCTATAAGAAAAAGACGGGGCTTTCTACTTGCTGAACAGTTACAGCTGTCAAAATTCACAAAGGCAGTTCTACACTGTCCTATAGAGTCGTTCTGAGTTGGCATCAACCCCATGGCAGGGCAAGTGTGAGATAAACATACTAACAGCAGCTCAAAGTGGAATTTGGGACATGCTCAAAGAAGCCTATTTCTGGGTAAGCCAACTGAGCTATGTTCAAGAACTTGTTTTCCTACTTGCCAGTTCCCTTAAATGAGCAAAGAAACTGCTGCAGGTGGATAGAGCCCCAGGTTCCATGAGAGTTCTGATTACTATCTTTCCTCAGCCACATTGACATCTCTTATTCTCCTACTTCTTTTTAGATTTTATGCTTTTAATGCTCTTGTTCATTGGTCTCTTCCAGGCTGGAAGATGTGAGGCTATAGCTGATCATTCACCAACATATTCTAGCCTTCCACTTAACCCCCTAGATCAGGCTGCTACCAGATTCCATGCAGCTACTTTCCCCTCAACCCCTTTCTCAGAGAGGGACTAGAGGAGTAATCCAAAGCAGCTCAGCATTAGTCCATGTTCAGCAGGAAGTAGTTACAAAGGGTGATCTTCCCCCTCAACTTCCAATAGAATGTGGATGGTACCACTTGCTGAAGGGGGGGTGGGGTGGGCAGTGGCGGATATTAGGCAGATAGAGACTGGCAAACAAAGAAGTACTGATGGCATGAGAGCATTTCCTGTAGATATTTATCCAACACCAAGGAAGATAAAAGGTAGATAAGGCATATTGTCTTATCGATGAAAGAGACTAACAATGTGAAGGCTGGATGAAGACGACTTGATCTTCACACTGCTCCCCACAATGATTGAATAGACTCCTGAATTTGGGGTCTGAGACAGGGGCATAGCATGAAGTCTGGAGTCCTGGGTTTTGCATACCTGGGAAGAGGAACTACATTAAAGAGGACCAGAATATAACAAAAGTCCTGGCAGAAAGTCAGCAATAGTGGGAGGTTTGCTATTAGCAGACCTCTACATTATGTTGGTCCTTTCGACTGGTTAAGGGCTCTTTGGACTTCCTTTCCAAAGGATCTCTTTCAAGAAATTCACTCTTTCTTTTCAAACCTTTTCCCTGAAAAGGTTTCTTTGACTCTGATATGACTTTTGTTCCTTAACTGAAAACTGAATAAGAATCTAGGAGTAGAGATGCTTGAAACTTTGAGCCTTCTCCCATTAAAAATAGTGTATTGGGCAATTCTGCTGTACAAGATTCCCCTTAAAACTTTAAAGACCAAAGATGTCACCTTGAGGACTATTGCATTCTTGTCCCAAATAATGTTTTTGCTTGTTTTGTTTTTTAAAATGTCTCCTATGCATATGAAAGAGGAACAGGAATAAAGAGGAACATTAGAAGCTCATTAGAAGCATATATGTAAGTAATGTACAGGATCAACAAAAAAGAAGGCCTGAAGGAAATAGATTGACAGAGTGGCTGAAACAATGGGCTCATACACAGCAACTGTGAAGATGGTCCAGAAACGGGCTGTGCTTCCGTCTGTTTTTCACAGGGTCGTTAAGAGTATATATTGACTCCAGTGCACAGAACAGCAACAACAATATATCTTGGAAGAAAATATTTATGAATGCACCCAGAAGAATGTGTGAGGATGAGCTTTGTTGATTGTGTATAAAAAATATGAAAAGGTTGTCTCAATATGTTCAATAGATGACTATGGAATGTATACACTATAAAATACTACATAGATTCAAACATGCATGATCTTATCATGCTACTATATATTTTTCTGCTCGTGTTTGTTTTTTAATCATTAAAGCAGAATAATCACAGTTCTTTATATTTTACATATATAAAAAGCATAGAAATCACAGGAAAAAAGGAAATTTTCAGAAGCATCAGTTATAAACTCATGAACATAATTATGCCAGATGAAGATATGAGGAAAGAAAAGAAAGTCAATCTTGGATGTAATGGTCATGATGATGTCTATATTTTATAGTAATGCTTTAACTTCTTAAAAACAATATTCTCACACAGTACTTTCTGGGGTAGACAATAAATTTCATCTTTTAAAAACCTTTCTCAGTATGAAAAACATTGGCTAATAAAGGAACAAATGTAGTGTTAGTAGTCCTAATTTTAGTGCTATTCTCTGATCTTCTGATAAGGCATTATTTGCTCATGAGACCAAAACAAATTTTTCAGAAAGAAAATGAACCAAGATTTCTAGGAATGCCCCTAAGCTGACACCTGCTATTGGGTTGTCTACCTTTGATACAATGAAGGTGTGCACCTGCTCATATAGTGCATGCTATAAACCAACTTCTAATTACATATAAGGCCTAGATAAGCAAGTAATCCTGCTATATATCTTGAATGACTATATGGAAAACTGTATGAAATCTATTTCATATGTTTAGGTAGGTTGACTATGCATGAATATATTATACTAGTGAAATGATTTCACAGGAAGAAAAGATTTTATTTAGTGAGCAATTCACTTTTATTTGAAATAAAAACTTACTCCACAGTGATTGAAATCGCCAAGGTAATAAAATTTCAGAGCAATTAACATGGTATTTTTGCTCATCTATTTTAACTGCATGAGTTCTTTGGATGAATTCCTTATATAATTTTCACGACTGTTTTCAGATAGCAGAATGGTTTACAAAGATTGACATAATAAACTATAACCAACTGGGTGGTATATGAGAACAGATAATTGGGAAACATTCAGAAAGATGGCAACTGAGTAACACATACCAGAGGGAATATGCAGAAATTAGCCCAGGAGAGTTACTAAGAGGGAAATTCCACACTGCCACGTCACAGGAGGAACATCATTAAGATAAGTAGGTGCAGATCCACTACGTTTTGAGGGGCTGGGGGCTTTTGGCTTACCACAGTGGAGGCTGGCTAGGGTTTGACCTTAGGCCCACCAATGTCTTCGCTGGAACCAAGATCATTTGGAGCCAATGCAGGGGCTTTATCTCAACACAGCCAAAGCTTACCATCACTTCTGGGTAGGGATTAAACCCATCCAGCCCCATGGTCAGGGATCGAGGATCAGCTATATTGTTACTTTTGTTTCCCTCACTTCTTTCGATCCCACCATAGTCTCAGCAGGCTTATTTTTTTCCCCTTTTTCTCTCACATGCCACTGCCAATCTCCACACCACTCCCCTTAGGTTTAGCCTAGGGTATTTATGTCTGCCCCACACCCATCTGGGAGACCTTCACCCTCTGCAGCATAACCTGAGGCTGTGGAAACCCTGCCCACCATCCACCAGGGGATATCCCACCCAACTTCTTCCTGCAGAAATTCCACCCACCCACCCTCTGCAGTGCTTAACACTTGACTGGGGAAATCCCAACAACCTTCTTTGGAGAAATCCTGCCAGTGGATGGGGAGCTTTTATCCATCCTCTGTGCTCCCATAAGACTGAGGGAACTTCCTCCCACCTTCCGTAGTGCCTCACATGGTGTAGGCAGCTCAGCCAACACTCTGCAATGTTCCACGCTGCTGAGGGAACCTCTGCCCAACCTACACAGCGATCTACCTGACCAGGACAATTCCACCCACCATTTGAAGTGCTCTACACCAAAGTGGGCAACCCACCAGTCTTCTGTGGCACTCCCATTACAGCAGGCACCTCCACACAACCTCTGAAGTGCTCCAAGCTACCATTGTTCACACCATCATAGCTTCTTGTGAGATCACCCAGTACAGCACCCTCCTCGTGGGTCTATAACAATCCAACCAGCGTCCCTGAGAGGACCATCCAACTTGCCCTCCAAATAACAGAATACTGGTTGACTAGGGAAAGAGTAAAGCCACAGGAGAATAAAGTGGTAGGCCAATTCCATAGTGAAATTAGCTGCAGGCAGTTCAAAGAAGCATTCTTATGAGTCTCCCAGAAAGATGCAGCGCTCTTCAACTCCCTGGAAAATGGCACCTGGCACTTCTAAAACGATGCAATGCAAACAGCAATCAGGCCCAACAACCTCAAAGAAGAAACAGGAGAAACAAAAGTCAAGGTCAGAAGATGTCCTGAACCTAACAAAGTGCAAAGAAGAAGCAGATATTGATCTGCCACAGAAAAATTTTCAGAGTGCTGCTTGGAGTCATAAAGGATATGAGGGAAACAATACAGAAAAAAGATGAAATAATAGAGGAGATAAAGTCCATACAACAAAGGCTTAAGGATGATATAAAGGAAACCAGTAGCAGACTCATGGACTTTGCCAATCGACTGTTGGAGGCAGAGAACCATCCCAGTGGCCTAAAGGACAGCCAAGCAGACTTTAACAAACGTAAACAAAAACCTAATAAAAGCATCAGAGAAGCTGAAGAAAACAGAAGGCCTATGTCTGATGCTATGAAGAGGAACAACATCAGAATAATTGGATTACTGGAGGAAGACACACACACACACACAAAATCATCTGCAACAATAGCGAGAGGATTCTTGGAGGAAAATTTCCCCAAATTAATGAATGAAACCCAGGCAACCATTCAGGAAGCTGAAAGAACACCAGATAGACTGAATCCCAAAAAGAAGTCACCAAGGCACATCATAGTTAAGCTATCCAACTTTGAGGAAAAGGAGAAAAGCATGAGACCCTCTAGGGAAAAACAAAGAATCACATATAAAGATTCCCAAATAAAAATATGCTCAGACCTATCAGTGGACACTAGAAAGAAGAGGAGAGAGTGGAGTAACATATTCCAAAATGGAAGGAAAATAACTCAAACCCAAGAATACTCTACCCATCCAAGTTATCTATCAAGATAGATGCAGAAGTAAGAGTCCTCCCAGACAAGGGAAAACTCAAAGAATACATTAGAAGAAACCCAGACCTAAAGAAGATCCTTGCCAACCCAATATGGGCAGAAGAACAGAACTCACCTAGCATACATAAAGAGATATTCACATAGAACCACCCTTCTCAGAGGGCAACAAAAGAAAATGTCCGCAAAGATAGCATTGGCTTAAGGGTGAAAAGAAGTCAAGAATGAAACACACACACACACACACACACGCACACACAACACACTGATCAGAAAGGGAGGTAGGAAAACAACCAACACAAAAGGTATAAGATGACATCACAGAGTCCACCAATGGGGATAATAATCCTAAATATCAATAAGCTGAACTCAGGCATTAAAAGACTGAGTCTAGAAAACTGGCTTAGAAAACACAACCCATCAATCTGCTGCCTACAGGAGACACATCTCAAGACTACAGACAAAAGTAGGCTGAGAATGAAAGGCTGGAGAAAGCCATATCAAGCAAACAGCAATTTTTAAAAAGCAGGGGTTGTAATTCTAATCTCAGATAAAATTGACCTCAAATTGCAAACCATAAAAGAAATAAGGCAGGACACTATATAATGCTCAAAGGAATGATAAAGAACCACTAAGCATTGTAAATATCTATTCCCTGAATGAGTGGCCCACTGAATATGTCAATGAAACACTTCAAAAGATGAAAAAAGAAATCACAGCCTCAACAATTATAATATGTGACTTCAATACACCTCTCTCTGAGATTGATCACAAAGAAACTCAAAAAGGAGGCTAGAGATCTAAACACTACAATTAGACAATTTGACTCGATAGATAGTTACAAAGCTTTTCATCCAAAGGCAAAATAACTCACATTCTTTTCAAGGCCACATGGCACATATTCGAAGAGAGAACATTTGCTGTAGTATAAGGTGAATCTACATAAATTTAAGCACATTGATATCATACAGACTTCTCTCTCTGACCACTGTGCCATAAGGCTGGAAATCAACAAAAGGAAGAGGAAGAAAACAATAGCAAACAATTGGAAGATGAATAACTCTCTATTGCAAAAGGAGTGCGTACTGGCACAGATCAGAGATGAAATTAGGAAATTTCTAGAAACCAACGAGAATAAGAACACAACGTATCAAAACTTATGGGACACAGCAAAGGCAGATATCAGAGGTAGTTTCATAGCAATACATGCACACATGAAAAAGAAAAGATAGGCTGGCACAAAATTTACAACTAGAGCAGAATCAACAGGACAATCCTACTAATAGCAACAACAAAAAAAAGAAATAGTAAAATTCAGGGCTGAGATTTGGGAGAGGGAAATAAGAAAACTTTGGGAAAATTAATGCAGCTAAAAATTGGTTCTTTGAAAAGATAAAAATAATTGACAGATCGCTGGCAAACTTAACCATAGAAAGGATTGAACAAATTTCAATAGGGAAGATGAGGGGTGAAAGAGGGAAAATTACAACAAACCCTAAAGAAATAAAAAGGATAATTATACAGTACTACGAAGAACTGTACTCCAATGAATTCAACAGCTTGGAAGACATGGACAAATGCGTCTTTCTTCAAGACCTGCATTGCCATGTTACTGGAGTATACATCTCTTGAAATGGGGACTGTCAGACCTTGTCATCTAACTGTTGGTGACTTGCCTTGCTTTTTGCTTTTTGTGGCTGGATAGCATGAATTGCTCTACAGAGGACTACCCAGCAGCCCTCAAGACTTGAAGGATTGCCAATGTATTAGCTGTCTCATGGAAGTGTTTCACTGAGCTATTTGTACTGCTTTATAGATTAATTATTTATTTCTTATGTTTTCTACCTATATAAAATTATTAGTGTTCTGGTTTTTGTTTCTCTAGAGAACTCTGTTTTACATAATATGGATAATCCCAAAAGCTCTACAAGAGGAGTACTGAAAGAAATAGAGGAGTATGGCAGAGTGGCAGGATACAAGATCAACAAACAGAAGTCTATCAGACTGTTATACACATTGGATAAGACCACAGAGATCAAAAAGGGGGTACCCTTCACCATAGCCCAACACAAATTGAAATATCTAAGGATATACCTGACAAAAAGAACAAAAGATCTATATGAGGAAAACTACAGAACACTACTATAAGAAACCAAGGGTGACCTCAACAAATGGAAAAATATTCCATGTTGGTGGATTGGAAGACTCAATATAGTAAAGATGTCAGTTCTGCCCAAGGCACTATATAAGTTTAATGCAATCTCGATAAAATTACCCTCATCTTTCTTCAAGGAAATGG
This sequence comes from Echinops telfairi, assembly GCF_000313985.2. Classification (NCBI taxonomy): domain Eukaryota; kingdom Metazoa; phylum Chordata; class Mammalia; order Afrosoricida; family Tenrecidae; genus Echinops; species Echinops telfairi. The sequence goes on from NW_022111372.1 coordinate 3,860,907, forward strand.
AAAAACTGAATACCAACTTCATATGGAGAGGGAAGAAACCCTGAATTAGTAGAGAAGAAGGACACAGTGAGAGGGCTTGCTTTACATGACTTTAGCACATATTATACAGCTACAGTGGTCAAAACCACATGTTACTGATATAGTGACCAAAGGAACAGAACTGAAAACCCAGAAATAAAATCATCAGCATACAGTCAACTGTTCTTTGACAAGGGTCCCAACAATATCAAACGGGAAGCAGGTGCCCTCTTTACCAAGTGATGCTGGAAAAAATGGATATCTACTTGCAGAATAATGAAACAAGACCCTTATCTCACCCCATGCACAATAATAACCTCAAGGTGGATCACAGATCTCAAGGTAAAACACCAAATTATTAGGGCCATCAATGAGGGAATTGGGACCACCCTGAGAACTTTAGTGCAGGGAATACATGGGCTATCAGAAATAGGGAAGGACAGAAATACAGATGAGTCACAAATTGACAAGTGGGATATTCTGAAGATGGAAAGAATTCACCAAGAGAGTAACAAGAGAGTCCATAGAGTGGGAAAACCTCATTAGCAATGACACATTAGACAAAAGTTTTATTACTAAAATCTATAATACTCTGCTAGCTTCCAAAAAGAAAAAAAGGCTAACTGCTCACTGAGGAGGTGGGTAAAGGACCTGAACAGAAGTTTCACAAGCGCAGAAATCTGAGTGGCCAATAAACATACGAAAAAATGTTGCCAATCAGTAGCCATAAGAGAAATGCAAATTAAAGCAACAATGAGATACCACCTAACACCCTCAAAAATAGCCCAATTCAAAAAAATCAGAAAACAACAAGTGTTGGAGGGGCTGTGGTGAGATAGGAACTCTCATACACTGCTGGTGGACTTGTTGGTATATATATGAAAATCGATTTGGTGATATCTTAAATAGATGGAAATCAAGCTATCATATGACGCAGCAATGCCCCTACTAGGCATAGACCCTGAGGAGGCAAAAAACAAACCACAGCCAGGCATCTGAACTCCAATGTTTATCATGGCACAGTTCACAATTGCAAGGAGTTGGAAGCAACCCAATTCTCATCAACTGATGAATGGATTATAAAACTGGTACATACTTACAATGGAGTACTATGTATCGCTAAAAAGCAGTAACAAATGCATGAAGCACATCACCACATGATAAGAACTGGAGGAAATCATGATAAGCGAACAACATGTGTCCGCTGAGGTAAGCTTAAAAAAAATGCAAAAGGGGCGTAGGGAAAAGCTGCTGTATATAAACACAATCGCTGAAGACAAAGCAGGTGCATAAGCAAATGTGATGAAGAAAGCTGATGGTGCCTGTCTATCAAAAGATATAGTGTCTGGGATCTTAAAGGCGTGAAGGTAAACAAGCAGCCATCTACCTCAGAAGCAACAAAGCCCACATGGAAGAAGCACACCAGCCTGTGTGATCACATGATGTCAAAGGGATCAGGTATCAGGCCTCAAAGAACAAAAAAAATCATATCATTGTGAATGAGGGAGAGTGCAGAGTGGGGACCCAAAGCCCATCTGTAGACAACTGGGCACCCCCTGACAGAAGAGTTGCAGGGAGGAGACTAGCAAGTCAGGGTACAGTGTAGGAATCATGAAACATACAACTTTCCTTCTATTCTTAAATGCTTCTCACCCCACCCCACCCCGCCCACACAGATACTATCATGATCCCAGTTCTACCTTACAAATCTGGCTGGACCGGAGAATGTACACTGGTAAAGATAGGAACTGGAAACATAGGGAATCCCGGACAGATGATCCCTTCAGGATCAGTGGTGAGAGTGGTGATATCGGGAGGGTGGGGTAGATAGGGGAAGTGATCACACAGATTTATATATAACCCTCTCCCTGGGGGACAGACAACAGAAAAGTGGGTGAAGGGAAACATGACAGTGGAAGACATTAAAAAATAATAATAATTTATAAATGATCAAGGGTTCATGAGGGAGGTGGTGGCGGGGAGGAAGGGGGGAAATGAGGAGCTGATATCAAGGGCTAAAGCCGAAAGCAAATATTTTGAGAATGATGAGGGCAATAAGTGTACAAATGTGCTTGACACAATGGATGGATGTATGGATTGTGATAAGAGTTGTATGAACCCCCAATAAAATTATTTTTTTTATAAAGAACAGAAAATTATCATCTCAAAGTTCTGTAAGCTAAACAAATTGGATTGGTATTGGCTTTGAGACTCTATGGGAAAATCTGCCCCATGCTTCTTTCCCAGCTCTTGTAGAGCTAAGTGTTCCTTGGCTTGAAGCTGCCTTGTTCCACAACACCCTCTGTTAGGCTTCGCATCTTTGTGTATCTTGTTTTATATAAAGATATCCGTCACATAAGATTAGGATCAACACTATTCTGGTATGATCTCGTGTGAATTTAACATCTTTAATTGATCTTAACATCTCTTTCCAAACAAAGACAAATTCATATGCACCAGAGGTTGGAAGTTCAACATATCTATTGGCAGGACACAATTCAATTTATAATCGGTAGCCCAACTGACATCTTTAATTGATCTTAACATCTCTTTCCAAACAAAGACAAATTCATATGCACCAGAGGTTGGAAGTTCAACATATCTATTGGCAGGACACAATTCAATTTATAATCGGTAGCCCAACTGATTATCATGGAAGATGTTATTTTAAGAGTTTAATGTTTAATTATCATGGAAGATGTTATATTAAGAGTTTAAGAGTTTAATGACCCAGTGGTATGGAAGAAAATTAAAATGATAGATATGGAAATGATCAAATGAAATAAATTGGGTGAAATTTATAACATTTGACTGAATAAAGAAACAAACCAATGAATAAATGGAAAGCAGGAAAAATTTGCTTGTTTTTAATAGGACAAAACACATTAACTACGCAGAATTCCAAGCAGAGGGAAGTGCTATTTCTGTTGTAGGTGCCCTGGGGTCAATTCTAAGTCGTAGTGGCTCATGTGACAGAACAGAATCACTCCATCGGATTTTCTAAGCTATAATATTTACAGGAGCAGATTGTCAAGTTTTCTCCTGTAGAGGTACTTTGTACAGAACCCAGCTTCCAGTCTTTGTGTTAGCAGTCACATGCTTGACTGCTGTGCCATGAAGTCTCCTTAGAATTAAGTAAAGGGAAAATGTATTATTAAATTGGTAAATAACTTGCAGGTAATTCAAGTGAAAGTATTTATAGTAAGTCACATAAATAAACATATATAAGTAGTAAGAAATGGGAAGGAATGAGAAAGCTCTATAGAAATAATTGTGCAGTGAGACCAACTAACTGAGGTACACATAGAGACTTACTCATGCTCAGACACCACCTTGGGCACCCTGAAAAACAAAATAGGAAGGAATCTACAATGAAGCACATCTAAAGTTAGAGTTTAATATTGTATATTAAATCCTAAGTTAAGTTAAATGGAGTTTCCAAATTCAAATAGCATAAACTCATGGTAGTATTTTTAATTTCAAGGAAGAGATAGGTTGAATGTTTATTAGGGTCATTCCTGTCCTTTGTTGTTATAATATTACTTCATCATATCAACAAAGGAGACTATTAATATAGTTTTAAATAGGCATCATCAATTTAAATATTTACCATGCTTCTAGCCCTGTGGTGAATTCGTGTGTATTAAGTTGATTAAGCTTCAGAAAAATTATAATAAATGTAGAAAATAGTTTCCCATATTGACACAAGTAGTAAGAGAGCTATGATTGATTTCAATGATTTTTCCTCTTAAAATTAAATTTCAATGACCATTTGACACCTCCTAATATTGTTAATCCTTAATGTTTAGATATTTCATCACTATTATCTGAGTATAAAATAATGTTCACTGTCCAATACGTGTCTAGCTATGAGTGCAGTTTAAAGTTGTGGGAATGCATGTCCTCTGCTCTGTCAGTGTGATCCCCACTCCTGTGCAGTTTGTCCTCCTGTGGTGCCTTACATGATCCTGGATGCTATGCCAGAAGACTTTAAAACACCACCAGGGTCATCCGTGAAGAGGCTTCAGTGGAACTTACAGACCAACAACAGGAAGAGTGGGTCCCTTTCTGAAAAACATGCCACTGAAACCTTTATGACCATCAAGAGAACACCGCTGATAGCGTGCTGGTAGATCAGACCCTCAAATTACAAGGCACTCAAAATATAACCAGCTGCCTTCTCAAAGTCAACTTGATTCCATAGATGAAGCAACTTTGGGGGCTCATTATTTGCTAAAAATGCATAACTCAAAATGGCAAAAAACAGCTTCAGAGAGGCATTAATAATTGGAAAGTAGGGTACATGGTATAGAGACATAGGAATAATGCAAACATTTGCAAATCATAAAAAATTAAATGGAACACATAAATTTTGACATTCTAGACATTAGTGAACAGAAATGCCAATTTTGAGTCTGATAGTCATAAATTTCCTATACCAGGAGTGAAAAATTCAGAGGAATGGCAACACATTCATCAATAAAAGAAACATTTCTTGATCTATCTTGAGGCAAAATGTAGCTTGTGAAAGGATTATAGCTATACATTTAAAAGGAATTTTAATTAATATAATTATTGTTCAATTTTCCATGCCAACCATTAAAACCAATAATAAGGCAATAGAAAAATTCTACCAAATTCTTAGTCTGAAATTGATCAAATATGCAAATAAAATGAATTGATAATCACTGGTGATTGGAATTTAAATATTGGAACCAAAGAGGGGGGATCAGTAGTTAGAAAATATAGCTGTGGTGATAGAAAAGATCACATGATAGAGATGATGAAAAAATTCAATATCATCAGCCCAAACAAGGCCAGGGTTTGAGTCTTGAATAACCATCAATTATACACCTGCAAGTTCAAATTAAAATGGAAGAAATTTAAATAAGTCCATGAAATTAAAAATCCTACTGTGAGTGTATACCATATGAATTTGGAAACTCTATGAACTGATTTGAGGCATTGAACACTTATGAACAAACAGCAGATCAATTCTGGCATGCGATCAAGCACATTATGCATGAAGAAAGGAAAAGGTCATTAAAAAGATAGGGAAAATTGTTCTAAAGGCCAAAATGTATATCAGAAGGAACTCAGATACTTGCTCTTGAACATAGAGAAGCTAATCTGAGTGGACGAAATGGTGCAATGAAAGCTAAATAGAAAATGTCACAAGTCGGTTTTAAAAAACAAATTAAAGCATTATAATGAAATGTGCAATTATCTGCATTAGAAAATAAAAGAAAAGAATTTACAAATCTTAAGAAGAAAGAACTAAAGAAAAAAATCAAACCTTCTGTTGAAATATTGAAGGATAATGTTATTGTTATTAGGTGTGATGGAGTTGGTCCCTAATAATAATTACCCTCTGAACAACGGAATAAAACATTCTCCAGTGCTGGGCCATCCTCATAGTTGTTGCTAGCCTTGAACCCATTAATGCAGCCACCTTGTCAAACTGCTTCTTTGATGATGACTTGCCTTCTTTCCACTGACCTTCTACTTTATCAAGCATGATGCTCCTTTCCAGTGACTGATCTCTCCTGATAACAAGCCTACACTACTTGAGACAATGTCTCCAATCCTCATTTTAAGCAGTATTAGATGTACTTCCTTGACGTCAGATTTGTTTCTTTTTCTGGCAGTCTATGCTACTTTACTCTGTTATGCTTAGGGTCACTATGCATTGATCTCTGCTACACAAGTCCTCTGTTAAGGGTTGGAAAACAAGGATGTTACTTTGAGGACTAAGATGCATCTGGCCCAAACCATGGCATTTTCAGCTATGTCTTACGCATGTGAAAGTTGTACATTGACTAAGGAAGACCAAAGAAGAAGTGATGCATTAGAATTATAGTACTGGTAAGAAATGGCGAAAGGACCGTGGAACACCAGAAGAACAAACCAATGAATCTTGGAAGAATGACAGCCAGAATGCTCCTTCAAGGCAACAATGGTGAGACTTTGCCTCATGGACTACGAATATGTTTTTAGAAGAGAAGGATTTCATGCATGGAAAATGGGAAGGTCAGTGAACAGGATGAAGGTCCTCAACAGGATGGATTGACACAGCGCTACAAGTGGTTCACCCAGAAGCACGACTGGGAGAATGGCACAGGTCTCAGCAATGTTTCTCACTGTCATCAGTAGGTTCCATAAGAATCAGAACCAACCCAATCGCACCACACAACAGACCTGCACTTACAACATTTTGCTACAGCTGATGAGCACTAACTCTATCCTCTGGTATTTGGCCACTAAGTTTGCAACTGTAGTTTCTCCACTGCAGTCAGGAATAATGCTCAGCAGCAGATTCTTTTTAAGTAGATAAATAATAGTATATTTTCAAAAACTTAACTCAGGACTATATTAACAAGAGTGAATGAGCTTCAAAAAGTTCACAGAAAAATTGAATTAATAGATAATTAATTTTTCTGTGAACTTTTTGAAGGCCCTTTGCCTAATCAAAATAGAATTAGACCATTTGGAAATTTAGTAAGACATTAAACAGGGCCTTTGAATGGTTGACATCATTGTAATTGAACCCAGTGAACAAATTATCTCAAGTCTATGGAATCATGAGATAAAGTTAGTAAGATTTGAAGCCTAAAATCATCAGTAAGTTTTTAGGGTTCACAAAGGCGCTCACTGCCATTGAGTTGATTCTGATTCATATGAAACCTCCGGGATGGGGTAAAACTGCCCCTGTGGGTTTCTGAGATTAAATCTTTCTAGAAATTCTCACTGACATCAAGTCAATGCCAACTCATTGTGGTCCTATCGGACAAGGTAGATCTGTCCTCAGAGTTTCCAAGATTGTACCTCTTTAAAGTAGGAGAAAGCCCCAGGAAAAGCCTTTCTCCGGAGAAATGGCTGGTGGTTTCAAATTGCTGACCTTATAGTTAGTAGCCCAATGAATAACCCAGTATGCTACCAGGGATCCTTCCAAAATATTAAGCAATGTCGACATATTATCTCCACAGCAAAAGATGATTTATATCTTACAACTCTTGTCCAACAGAAGAGGCACAATGCTTGAGAGATCGTTTTTGCATTCTGAAGACAATTCTACAGTAGGGATTACTCTTTTCAATCCATTTACTAAGTGTGACCAAAAGATTATTTTTTTGACAGGATCCTAAAGCAAAAAAAGAAAATGTCTAGTGTCCAAATGCCTTGGCTTTTGGATTATATGACCTGAAAGACCCAGTGCTACTATAGATACCGGGTGGAAAATGATGTCATGTAGTTTGTGTAAAGCCATAACAAGAAAATCACAATCATGTGTTATGTTCTGTGACCAATTCATAAGACGATTCATCTTTGTTAGATCAAAGAGATAGATCAGGACAGAGCCAAAGTTGTGAGAAATCATGGAGAGAAATAATCAAGCCAAGAACATATGAAACTCACTGGCAGCAGTCTAATTGATATGTCAGCTATTTTTAGAAAGCTAAGTTACAAGATTAATGACAAGTAGGTCTGGCCAAGCAACCTGTAACTACCAAAGTAGATGGAAGTGGAGTAACCTCTGAGGAACCAGCCCATGTGCCACAGAACACTGTGGCACTGAATCCTGGTCTTCAAGGTTCACAACACTCTCCAAAGGCCATATGGAAATGTGGATCCACTGTGGAAAGCCCATTAGGTGAATGTCAAACACACCTATAACCTGAGGATTTAAGACTAAAATTACATGGTGTGTGATGAAGTTAAGACAACTAGACCAAGAGTATTGAATGGTTGGTAGGCAACCCCACATTGACTTGCTACTTCAATGCTCTCCTTGCTGTCTTCAGATATGTATTAGTCTGACAGACCTGTGTCTGACATTGTCAGTGAATATTATTGTAAGTTTTACCTGACAACCAACTCCCATTGTTTATATAAACAGCATCCAGTCACATATGAATGTATTCTGTATAGGTGAATTAATTCAGGTATTGTGATCTGTAGTTAGCTTAAACATGTTTAGTCTTCCTCTCCCAAAACTATTTTAGAAATTAGTACCAGGGGCTAATCAATGGCATTAACAGAAGGTCTTTATGCCCCCACAGAGATATCAATAAGATCCTCTACCATAAATCAATAAGGATATGTCTAAGGCAAACCAGAGGCAGATAAAAAAGTACAGATTCAGGATTGGATTTGCAACTTGCATTTAATCTTAGCTACAATCTATGAGCAATCACTTCTTACAACATGGTCCTGCTTGATACCCTCATGAAGGAAACACAGACCTGATCTCTATAGCAAAGTTTGTAAGGAAATTAGAGGGTGCCCAGCTGTCTGATAGAGGAGTACCTTGGGTCTTAAAGACTTTTGTCCTAACAAGCAGTCATCTAAGTGAGAGGTTGTAGTAGTCTGGGTACTTTAGGGAAACAAATCTACAGAAACTCATGTATAAGAGAGATGATCCCTTTAGGACCAGTGGTGTGAGTGGCGATACTGGGAAGGTAGGGAGAGTGGGTAGGAAAGAGGGAACCGATTACAAGGAACTATATGTGACCTCCTCCCTGGGGGACAGACAACAGAAAAGTGGGTGAAGGGAGATGTCGGACAGGGCAAGATATGACAAAATAATAATTTATAAACTATAAAGGGCTCATGAGGGAGGGGGAGGAGGAGGGAGGGGAAAAATGAGACCTGATGCCAGGGGCTTAAGTGGAGAGCAAATGTTTTGAGAATGAAGAGGGCAATGAATGTACAAATGTGCTTTACACAATTGATGTATGTATGGATTGTGATAAGAGTCATATGAGCCCCTAATAAAATGATTTTTAAAAAGATTATTAAATAATAGTATGCTGGAAAAAAAAGAGAGAGTTTTATATAAAGGTTAAGTGCGCATTAAGAAAACATCCCAACCCAGTGCTGCACAAGCCCACAAGTCCAATATTTACCCATTAACGCATATGTCCAACACCAAAGTCCACATGGAAGAACACTGTGTATATCACATAATACAAATACGTGGGAGTGGTTAGTATCATAGCCTAAATTGTGAGATTCTGGTTTTCAGAAGGCTATGGGTGACAGTGGAGTCCCAAGATACATTTCCTTCTCTCCATAATGGGAATAAACTGGTTACCTGATAGAGATGACTGTAGTAGATTAAAATGATAAACCTGACTTGAACTGTTAAACCCTTTCCATTTGATCTCTCTTCTGATTTACTTTGGGATTGGTCTGGTTTTCAATGTTCTTTTTTTTCCCATATTGATGTTTATTTCTATTGTATTTTTTCATTATGGGTAGACTTCTTGCTTTGTGTTTTTCTATGTTTTTGGTATATGGAACCCAGGATTGATTGAAACAACTAGAAGAAGAGTTTGTGGAAGAAGAGTTATGGTGGGGAGGAGGGAGGTGGTAGTAAGGGGGAGCTGATATCAAAAAGTTCAAGAAGGAAGAAAATATTCTGAAACTAATTGTGGAAGCAATACTGTGGATGTCATTGAACTATGGAATATATGCTGTCTGGATTAGTTTACAATAAAATGGTTTGGGAACTGAGTGGAATAAAATGTGAATATAGCTTGTAGTATGTATCAATTCTGGCTAGACAGCATCTTCTAGGGAACAGACCCTAAACAACCAAATTGATGAAATGCCATGGTCAGTTTATAGTGCTAGTAAAATGGTGCATTAATAAGCTGTGATGGTGGAGAGGAAGGAGACGCACAGTGTGCCCCACTCATCAAGTCTTTTGCAGGTACTGCCACTGCTGCAAATTCAACCTGCAAGTAAAGTTGCATATTTTACCATGCACTCAGACAATCCAATCAGTAAGTTAGGTGACACATTGAGGACATTGAAGGACTTTTGCCCCACAAGGGATAGCAAAACATTTTGCCTGTATTGATAACTGTTCCTGGTATGAGTTTCTCTTTTCTTCCCAGACAGCCTAAATTAACATTTTAAAAGACCTGTAAAATGTTTGATCCACTAACATGTGTTCCTTAGTCACTTTAATACTTAAAATGTGAATAAGGTCCCAACTTAGAGATAATACCCTAACATGGTAAGATGCTATATCCTCTTTGTTATAATATCAGTTATTATAAGTGATGCCATTTCTCAACTAGATAGAGTACAAGAGTCTGGAGGCCATGTCTAAGTCAAAGCAACCCTCTTTAGCATCATTCTCAATAATTCACTTGAAAAAAGGTTGAGTATAAATTTTCAAATTAACACTGAAAATCCAGAGGCTTTAATTCATTTGACATAATGAAATGAGCAAGGATAAAGGAAAAAATATAGAGATGAGAAGAAATGTAAAGTGGTAAAGTCTACAGGACTGTATCAGAGTGGGGGAAAAAAAGCAAGTTGTAAGTGGTGAGTTTTTATTTGCATCTTTTATTTAAGATCTGTATTTTGTTTTCATTTTTTCTTCTGCAAGGTAAGTGATGCCTGAGCTTTATTATATGACTTAGAGAGACACTATCTATTTTGGCAGTCTAATACCACTACTCAATGTATCTATCTGTATATACATATATATGTATTTGTCCATATAAAAATTCTTTCTTTTTCCCTTTTCTTTTATATCCAAGGTTGATTTTCTAAAAAAAAAAAATAAGAAAGAAAGAAAAGTGAGGGAAATATTTGTAGCTACCAAAACTGTTATTATGCTTGATCAAATAAAAAACATTTATGTTTCTATTGAAAAACACTACTGTGGATTTATCAGGCATATTTCATCAATGTGGGTAGGTACTAAGAGCACAATTCTATTATAGATTTTTATGAGTGTGAAAGTCACTTAATCCTAGGCAAAAGCAAAGTATGAAAGTCTTTGTGCTATCATTTTTCTCTGTTCCCCCTTCTGTTCTCAAACATTTTTCTCCCCTCAGTGCATTGTCATATATTTTTCAGCAGGTTAAATAATTTAGGATCAAGAAACTGGATTCAGTTCCAGAATATTCCATTTTGCTACTCCGAGACAATTAGTCTTCTACCCTTTATAACACTCTCATTCTTTGAGATTAAGGTCTTAGTCTCTATTATCTACTTTTAGGTCATTTTGATTTCTTCATTGAAGATTTTTACACAGGATTTATATTACTCTTCTGCCCATTCAAGTATTCCTATCCGGCTGGGTGGATTCAAACATCTCTGTCTGAAAAAAATCATCAGATTTCTAATACCCTTCATTTCTCAATTTTTTTGCCTTCCATGCTCCACTCACTCAAGTGGTAAAATGCTATAATTTTTCATAACCCCAAAACCCCAATGCCAAAATAATGGAATTAAGTATCTGTCTTTTTTATTATTATTGCCATTCAGGGTCTTAATTTCCCAAATATTTTCTCTGTATTATATTTAAAATACACAATTAATCAAAGAAGACTATGGGATACAGTAGCTTTTAGATATGATAATTGTAAATAAATGAATATTTTCCTGTGGAAAAATTACCACTGATGGATAGACTTTTTAGTCAAGAAAGTCGTAGGAAAAAATATCTAGCTTCCTATGGAGAAAACAATAAAAGCATTATAACCCTGACTTGAATTTCTATTAGTAAAAGTGTTGTTAGGAGGTAGCACTCTATTCTTAGAGGGTAACAAGTTATATATATATATATACCCCCCAAAGCAGAATTACACTGGGTAGAGTGGAGGTTTCATAGTATGGATTTTTCCTGCTAGGAAAGTGTGGAGCAACGAGCTCTGAGTTAGTGATCCCAGTGGCATCACCTGGGAAGGTTCTCTCTGGTCACAGTGAATTTTTTCATAAAAGCAGTTTCACTCAAACCTCATTTTTTATGTGTGTTGGTCAATTTAAGAGAACATTGTGTGGCTATTAAATTCTGTTTCCTGCTCAGAAAAAAGTGTCAGACAAACTATTGTGATGTTGTACATCTTATAAGGACTCAAGTATACAAGTGTTTTTCTCATTTCAAAAAAGGTGAAATATGAATTGATGACAAACCTCATTCTGGATGTCTTTCAACCTCCCAAATGGACAAAAATGTCAACTCATGGTGCATTTGGAGTTCGTTCCACCAGGTCAGACTGTTAATCAAGCTTTGGCCTGTATTGTGGCAGATGGAGGACTGGTTTTGTCACCCTGACCATGCACCTGTTCAGGCAGCCATCTCAGTGCACCAGTTATTGGCAAAAAACAGCATGCCTCTCTTGCCCCATACACCTTACCACCTGATCTCACGCTGTGCGACTTCTTTTAATTTGCAAATTAAGAGGGTCATGAAAGGACAGAAATTTGACAATGCAGAAGAGGTGAAGAAAAAAATGAAGGAGGTGTTGACAGCCATCCGAACAGATGACTTTGAAAAATGTTTCTAAGGATGGAATCACAGATTGGACAAATGTATAAAGTGTAATGGAGAGTTTAAACACATAGCTTTGAAAAAAATCGTTTTTTTGCGGGGGTGGAACCCCCTCATGTGTGTGTGTGTGTGTGTGTGTGTGTGTGTGTGCAGAGTTTGTGATATTTAAAAAGATTCTGGAATAACTTGAATTGAAAGAAAATAGAATATTTTCTTAAAATATACATACATACATATGTAGCAAAAGGAAGAAATTATTAAGTCAATGAACTGAAGAGAACATTTCAAAGGGCAACTCAAGAACACAAAGGAAAATATTGTACTGAAATGTGCAAAGACCTAGAGGTAAAAAACCAAAAAGGAAGAACATGATTACTATTTATTAAATGAAAAGATGTAAGAAAAATTCAAACCTCAAGTTGAAAGAGAGAGAGATTCTATAGGCAAAGTATTGAATGATTCCAGAAGCTAGATTGGGGTTGCTCTAATACTCACAGGATCTCTACACCCTCCTAGATGTTGGTTTTGATTCCCTAGTTGTTCCCCTGTCTAGTCCATGGTGCCGTCCTCTCAACACCCCCTTCTCCCCACCTCATTCTTCCCCCTATACCTTCCGGGGCCATTGGCCCCATTGCCTTCTCCCCGAGCATCCCTCCCATGTCCATCCCATATAAGTTGGCAAACCAGTAATGTCCTAGTCTGAACAATAAGAAAACATAAGGTTGAAAAAAAGAAATGGAGAGAGAGGGAAAAAAAAAACCCTACGTAGATCTAGGTCTGTTGGCTGTCCCCCATGAGTCCCTTTCCCCAGTCCTTGTGGAGATCCAGGGGCTGCTAGCCAGGTCCATTCTTGGGGCTCCTCAGGGCCTCTGTGGATCAGCTTTACTCCAATTGCTGATTTGCTATGCTCCCTTCCTGCTTTGTCCTGCTGTGGGGCATTCAATCCACACTGTCTCTCTGCCGTGTGCCCTCATTATTGTCCTGTGTCACCATACACTCCAGTTAGGGGACAACATGCCTTGAGTTGTTGGCAGTCCCACGGTCCTCCCTCTGCCTTAGCAACTCCGTGCAGGGACATCATCCTCCGGCTTGGTGTGTCTGTGTGGAGTCCAGGCCAACCGTCCCTTTCTCTTTGTCCTTCTTGATTTGCTTCCATGTGGGCATGGTAAGTCATCCCCCCGCCCAGCCCCAACCTGAATGTCTAGTGTCATTCTCTGTGGCACACATTTCCAGGGCGGGAGTCAGACTGTCTCTGGTTGGGGCCGGCCCTGTTGTCCAGTCTTTTGTGAAATACTTACACGTATTTCACATTGTCCTAGTTCTGTATGTGTTGTTAGTTATCATTGAATGGGCACTGACTCCACAACCGTGTACAACTAAAAGAAATACTACCTGTCTCATGCCATCCTCACAAGCATTATTAATTTTGAGGCAATTGTAACAGTCTCATTGAGAATATTTCTCTTTTTTGTTGATCTTTTCTCTCTGCAAATTTGGGAAGATTAGAAGCAAAATTCCTCTTTTACAGGCAATATTCTCATTCTAATAGGAAGAAAGAGACAAAAAAAATCAGAACTGCTATCAAGAAAGAAATATAAAATAGGAATAGAGAGTGTGAGCAGAAGTAAGTGAATGCTATTTATGTTGGTGTGATCTGAGAAGACTTACCAATGCAAACACTTGAATGAACTAATGAAGTGATTCTTGCTGTATATTAATAAATGAAGAATAAGGCTCTCCTTTCATGGGAATCAAAAATGTAGAGGTACATATGTGTATTTTTAAATTTAGGAATCAAATATCAATAAAAATTGGTAAGAAGGAATTTCAGCATTTGTTTAGAAAAGGAGATGCTCATATACGTAAAGAAAATTTAGGTTATGGGTGATAAAATGTGGATAGTAGAAACACCCAAACACATTTGTATAGTAGAATTAAAATATAATACATTAAATAATGTAAGCATAGGAACAAAAGGCACCATTTTTTGTTTTTAGAAATTAAGATTGTCAACATCAATAAAGGGAAAAGCTGAAATTTTGAAGAGTGTATGTAGATTTGTGTTTAAAATAAATTTCCCTTTTCCTCTGGACAAATTATTAAAAATATATGAGTATGTTGTTTCTTTGTTTTTAACAAAGCACACAGTGTAGAGTTGAGAGACAGAGAGGCATGTTCTCAGCAGCTGTGCAATACTACATGTTGTGAATATGCAACAAATATTAAGTGACATTGAAATATGAATTGATAGATAATGAATCACTTTGGGGAATTATCCTGCCAAAATGTTGTGGAAGATCCATGAAATGTTTGACAAATCCAAAGGTTTGCAAGCTTTGTCTTTGTTGAGATTTATTTATTTATTTATTTAGGGGCATGGGGAGACAGATTCTTATTTTTCATCTAGCTCATTATGCTGTTCTTCTAGAGAGTAATTTATGTTCAAATCATATTACTTTAGTTTTTGTTAAGCAATTGATTTTTTGGTGGTTCTATAATTGGAAAAACAGAACATCCAGGGGGGAAAAAGCCTCTTTTTATTAAGTACAGAAATAAGATTGATTAAGTAGAACTTAATTATAGTAATGGGATTGAACCGTAAGTGGTGAGAGAGCACAAGGACGAGACACAAATATTTCATGTAGAGAATTTATAGCTGGTAGTGTCATTTTACTGAACATGTACACAAATAGGGTAGAAAAAGTCATCTTAAAACCCTTTCATCTCTATTTTTCTCTGGTTCTCTTCAAATTAACAATTGAGATCTTTGACTAAGACCACATGATGAACATATTATTTTAACATAATAATTTTTAAATGATCTCACTATAAATACTAAGAAATTTTAGACGCTCTCTGACCACTTTAATATCCCTGATGAATGTGTTTTTATATACCTATCAGTCTAGTTAGTGGCACCTTCTCACAATATGTGTCATATACAAAGTGTATGACTTTGTAAAATTTATTAAAGTTGTAAATTACAAAAGCCTACTTGAGCTAGTTTAAGAAACAAAAGGAAGGTGCGTGTGTGTGTGTGTGTGTGTGTGTGTGTGTGTGTGTGTGTGAGAGAGAGAGAGAGAGAGAGAGAGAGAAGGGAATGGATAGGATATACCACTGTCAACAAGTCAACTCTTACGTATAGTGATTCTGCGTAGGATTTTCAAGGTTTTAGGGAAACAGTCAATCTCATCTTTCTCCTGCATGTAAGCATGCCATTATCTCTAATAAATAAAAAGTTATATATTACAGCCAGATGTCTGATAGCACTGAAAGGAGTGCCAGGAGACTATTGAACAGTCTGGAACCATGTTCTCACCCGGCCTTGCTTCTTCTCTGTTCATTTACGTCTTTTTCATGGGAAAATGTGCTTCCATCCTCTTCTTTTACTCCGTCTCTGTCTTCTCTATCTTTCCATCCCCTCTTCATCTTCTCAATCCCCTTTACACCAGACGACCTGGTCCAACAGATCTCAAATACATATGGTAGAATTCAAGACAGACTCCAATGTTAATTTCCATTTTTAAAGAAGTGATCATGACATTGGATCAAGTGGGCTGTCCAACTCCAATTAGTTGGCTAGAAAAATCAAAGTGCTATTTTCTAGCGATGGCTGTGGATGCTAACACTATAAATATCTATTGGGATATGAAGTTATGCTCACTGCCACAGAGTCAATTCTGACTCCTAGCAACCTTCTAGGAAAGAGTAGAACATCCCTAGTGAGTTTCTGAGACTGCAAGCTCTAATGGGAACTGAGTCTCATCTTTCTCCCATACAGTGTCTGGTGGGTTTGAACCCTCTAACTTGTGGTTAGCAGCCCAACTTATAATCAACTATGCCACTATAGTTCTTTGGTGGAGCAATTGAATGGGCTGAGAAATACCTAAAGGAATGCAACATTTATATAAATAAAATGGTGCCTAAAGTTTCTTTCTAACGTTTTTAGCTTTCATATTCTCTATATATTTTAACATAATATATTTTCACCACTCAAAATCCAGTTTCAAACACATCATTTTCATTTTGACTTCATCTAGATGAAGAAGCCAGTATCCAACAAAATTATCCTCCTGGAAATAATAGCTATAAGCAGGAAATATGATTTGATTTTATAAATATCTGAGGGCTTTGAAGACTGAAGATAGATTTTTGAGCAGCACTTGAACTTTATGAAAGTACAGCTTGATAAACCACACACACCCCTTTTCTTACATTTCCTTGAGGGTAGGCTCATGGTGACAATAGTGTAGATATGGCAAAACTCTGACACAAAATTCATTTACAGCTTAAGGAAATATAGATTGTCAGGATCTCCAGAATTATAGGAAAATATCAGAAAGATGAGAGTCTGAGAAGGAGAACCCTGTTTCTGTGTTTAATCTCAGAATAATTCTCTGGTGGATGCCCACTAAGCCACCCATGAATGGACAAGCAGATATGATGTATACTTATTGTTGGGGGAACTAAACTCTGATCTAAACTGCTGCCCACCACAAGCACGCCAGTTTGAGTGAAACCAGTGCAATTTCCTGCTGAAACAAAGGAATCAAGACTGTGGGAGCAATGTAACAGAATCCATATTCTTTACAATTGAATGTAATATGTGGAATGCTCAGGAAACAATCCAATATTATTCACACACAAATAGACTGGAAAATGTGATCCAGTCTCAGGAGGAAATACTATAAACAGATTCTAACCCTGATATTACCAGATGTTGGAACTATTAGGCAAGGACTTTAAAGAAACAGTTTTAATTATGCTCAGTGAAATAAAGAAAATTAGACATGAAGCAAATGAAAGGCACAACGTCACTGTAATTATTAAAAATGTAATTTTAACAGAAAAATAAACATTTGAACGAAAATATAATGGATACATTTTTTTCCTGACTTTTTATTAAAGGGATGGACCGCTTAGATAAGTGGCTTTGGGGTGAGCATAGGAGGCTTTGGGGAAAGCCATACCCTTAAGTTTTAGAGCCAATTGGAAATAGAAATGGAAATCTCAGTAACTGATACATACATTAGACAAGGATGGATATAAATAAAAAATGCAGCACCATATATATAAGGAATATATACATAAATTTAAATACATAGGTAATATTTAAATGGTCTTTAAAACATTTGTATAAAAAGTAATTTATCTTTCAATTCCACTTTCTATACATGTTTTGAAGGTTATGGCACTGTGTTTAAAGCACTCTGTTGGTAATCAAAAGATTGGTTTCAATTCCCAGCTGCTTTGTTAAAGAAATATGTGGCAGTCTGTTTCCATAAAGATTTATAGCCCTAACCTTTGAACTCTTATGGAGCAGTACAACGCTTCCACAGGGTCGCCTTAGATTGGAATGGACTCGTGACAGAAAGCTTCACACACACACACACACACACACACACACACACACACAATCTGTTTAAGATAATATCTAATATTACATGGATATATAAATATATGTTCTGTCTCCTAATATTATATACCCAGAAAGTTCTTAAATCACTTCTATTGTATTTTTAAAAATGAATACACTGAATTTAATAATGCAAACTATATCCCTAAGGGAGTAAAGGGTGGTAACTTGAGACACACTGTCTGAGATACACACACACATACATACATACACACTCTGAGTTATATATATGCATTCATTCATGCTAAACAAGAACTAGCTCCTAACTTCTAGTTTTAAGCTGTTCATTTAATAAGCTGCCTGCTTAATTGAAAAAAGCAGAAGGCTGGGGCTACGGAACAGACTGAGACAGGATCTCACTTGCCTAAGATGTACAAAAGTCATCAGTGTCATCTACATAACCTTTTTGATATCAGAAATCTAAAACACACTGTAGTAGTTACATCATCTGGTGTCAATTTGAGACTTATGAGTGACAGGGGAGTTTAGCCTGTCAATCAGGTCACAGCTTGATGACCTCATTTGGAAGTGTTAAGGGATAAACAGCTCACTGAAGGCGAAGCACAGGCTAACTCCCCGAGAAACTCCTTACTGACAAGACACATGGTGCTATGCTGATGGCAGTGAGAGGCCTGGACCTGGAGGAGCCACGTGGAGACCCACACCAGCGCTGAGATGCTTCCACTGCCAATGGATCCACAAGACTTTCCACCCACTGGCCTGTGATCTTCCTGCATTCAGCATCATTGCGTGTGTTGCAGGAGTCTGAAGAGGACTTTATAGATTGGTATCAGACATATGGCCTAATATCAGACTTATGGACTTGATCTGGACTGGACTGGGTTGTTTTCTCAATATTCAATTGCTTTTTTATATAAAGCTCTTTCTCAAACACATATGAGTGTCTCATAAATTTGTTTCTCTAGTTCACACAGGCTAACACACACCTTCATAAAAATTCTGAATTTTAGCAAGATGTTTTCGTTATGAGTTCTCAATTCCTGACTGAGCACACACAATCCATTTACTAGGTAGAGTTATGTGGGTTTCTTGACCTGTACCAAGAAACTTTGAAAACCTTTGCTCTCTTGCTTTGGATTTTATATCTGATTTGTTTCTACTTGACCTCTAGTTCTTCTGACCTGTTCTGGCAGTCTATTTCCTGACTTGCTCACTAGTTTCCAGAGCCTTGTGACTCAATAGTCAGAAGGAGAATCCTCCAGACAGACATCTGAACTTTGAATTTGGAACTTGCCAGCTTCCACAACAACATAAGCCATTTCTTCGATGGCCCGTGAATTCTGTTCTATGCAGCAAATTGTAGAACCCTGGGATGTGAAGGGGAAACAAACAAAAACCAGACTGACTGCCATCCAGCCCATACTGACTCATAGAGAGACCCGGTGGGTTTCCTAGACTGTAACTCTTTACTGGAATAGAAAGTCCAGCCATTCTCTCGCAGAGCAGCTGGTGCTACCTAACTGCTGACCATGCAGGTTGCAGCCCAACTTGTTAGCACTACACCACCAGGGCTCCTGTGAGGGAGAAAACAAAGGGCCAAAGTGGTGGTTTGTATCAGGAATAATGAAATAGTATAGCATTTTGGAAGAGTCTGACATTTGGGACATTTTTAACTTCCTACTCCTTGGTTCCAGCCTTGTATTAACCGTTCTAAAACAAACTACTTTTGCAACTCCAAAGATAAGTAATAAACAGACATCTTCCAAACCAAATTCACTGCTATCGAGCCAATTATAACTCTTTCGTGAACTATAGTGTAAGGTAGGTAAATATGTGTTTGATTTAAATGTTTTAAGCATTAAAAAATAAGATAAAGTGAACCTTATCAAAATTGTCATGTATAGTCAAACTGAGGATGAAGTTTATGTTTGTGGAACTGGGAACATTTCCCCATTCACCATAGTTTCATAAGTATGTCCGTTTGGGGAGGCTAATTTTCTGTAAGCAAGATTTGGTAGATACAGCACAAACCATCTTGCTTGTTACTTTGCAAGGGAGATTTCTTGATCTAGATTT
Organism: Echinops telfairi; assembly: GCF_000313985.2. NCBI lineage: Eukaryota > Metazoa > Chordata > Mammalia > Afrosoricida > Tenrecidae > Echinops > Echinops telfairi. The sequence continues at coordinate 3,880,673 of NW_022111372.1, forward strand.
ACCAATACCCACTGTGATATTTTATGTTAACAATTCCTTTCCTTTTGATGGCTACAAAGAAATCTTTGTTCCTCAATGCATATCATTCTCACTTAGGGTAATTATTTGAATTGAGCCTACTGAGACTGAAATGAATCAGGAAAGAAGACATTTTATAATCCTGTTTATTTCAATACTTACATAGCATTACCAATGTCTCAGCCTTGAGGTATAGATGACAAACCCTAAAAATGTGGCAGTAAATGATGTCATGGTGGTCTGAAGTTAACATTTGGAGAGTAAAAGCCTAAATTTGTTTATCACACAGCTACCCCAAGTAAACAAACATGTTGAACAGACTCCCCCATGGTATTTCTGACACTCTTAAGATATTTTTCAATCACTTGGCATAATAGCAACCCATAAGAAAATTTGCTCAAGCAATTTTTTTAAAGCCTTGAAATTCTTGTGGATAGGTATATCCTTTCCGTTTTTTAAAACTTTTTTTTAAGACATGCAAGCACTGAAGTTTCTTTTCTTTTTCTTTTTTAAAAATAAACATAATTTCAATGTAACAGAACCCTGTTGAGTATTTCTTAAAGATTTTCCCCTTTGCTTAAAAGCATTTTCTTGTTTTCCTAAGAGAAAATCTATTCCAATGTTAAAAGGTTCCAATTAGATATGAAACTCCAAACCCATGAATTTTGAGAGGGTTCTAAACTTGCCAAAACAATTTCTCTGAGACTTGATGCTTGGATTACACACTTCCACTGCATATTTAAAAGCCTTTACTATAAAGGTTTCCTGTAACAAAAGGGAGATGAAAAAGATACTATAATTATTCACGGAACATATTCGAACCATCATTACTGATGAAATATGATAGCAATGACACTCCTCCACTGTAAATAAGGTAGAGCTTCAGAGGAGTGCCATTAGGTACAGAAAACCCATCCTTATTCTTATTAACACATAAAACAATAGCTTTCATCTCCCAGAACACTCTACCTCTTAGTCTAAAACACACTGAATGTAAACTCTTTTGAGAATAAAATTTAAATTGCAGGTTAGTTTCAGCTTTTACAATTTTAACTCCAGTGGTAAAAGTATCGATGCCTCTCTCCTCTACTGACAAGGCCAAGGTAACATTCTTCCTCCCTAGAAAACAAAAGCCCCTTGCGAACAGCCTGCAATTCTTGCGTAGAACTGCACTGGGAAACCTGGCTAACTGAAGTGGGGCTGCCTATGTGGTGGCTGACCTCATTCATTAGCTGAGGCTGTTTGGGCAGTTTCTGCTGAGCGACGTAAGGCATAGATGATGTTCATTTCATGCAGTCCTTTTAAAAGCCGCATCCACCTGACACTGGATAGTGAACCTGGAAATGAAGGGAACCAAATATCATACCTTACTGCAGTTTGCAGCCTGCAGCGTGAACTTAGCATTCTCATTAGCTAGCCCTGAGACTTCATGCAAACATATTTGCATAACAACAGAAATGCTGGTAAGTGGACTAACTCTTGATCAGAGGAGTTTCCCAGCTCACTGTGTGATGCTTTCCAGAGCATCTGTCTTTGCCACTGGCAATCATTTTAGTAAAGGAAGCATGCACACATTGCGTCTCTTGGCTTCATAAGGTCACCAAGCTTCCAGTACAATTATTAAGACTTTGAAAAATAGTATGAGTAGCATAAGTGCTCAGAGTTCCTCTCCGGATTTTATTACAGTGATACTAGGGTAAAAACGTGGAGGGAAGATGGCAAGTTGGCACACATGCTGTTTCTTCTATGCCGTCAGAACCACATGAATTTTCCTGCAGAGGCTGGTATTATTTGCCATGACCTCGTCAAACCTAAGAAAACCTGTATCCACTTTAGCCTCTTGCTCCAAGCACACAGAACTGCTGAAGATAAAGTTTCCAAGAATATATTAAAACAAAACTGCTAACTCGGCCAGATTTCCTAAACACTTGGAAAGCCTATAAAACAGCAGTCCAAAGCTAGGATATAGAAAGAGAAGATAGTATAACTAAGCAGAAACTGCTGTTTAAATGTCAAGGATTTGAAAATTGGGACAGTTATCTTTCCAAGAGCATGGCAAGCCATGTCCACCTACCTTTGGGTTCTTTTTAACATTGGAAATTGAGATGGCAATGTGTTGAATATATGTATTTCATTTATTTTAAAACTAAAGCAATACATTTTATAAGCAGGTTTATCTGCTCTGAGAAACTGTCATGTGTTCCAGTTCTAGAAAAATTCATTCCAAATATTCCCCTAAACTGGAACATTCTGCATGCATGTACATGGAAACTAATTGATAATGTATACTCCATGGTTATTGATATCACCAAGCAATCCATTCAATAACTTAATGTCTCATGATAAGAACTGAATTGATATGAATTCCTTTTGATTCATCCTTACTTATCTTCCAAGTCTCAGCAGAATTAATAAATATTGTCCTCATTTAGTCCCTCGCCAAATGAATGATCCAGTTCTTAGTTTCTCATCTTTATACAGTTAAAACTGCAAGTTATAGGTTCTGGCACAAACTCACAGTATTTTATTGAGCTCCATATTCCCTATGTTGAATAAAGCTCTTGTCAAATAATATTATAGAAAAAGATCTCTAGTGGAGCCAAATTCCATCACACAATTATTTCACATATTAGGTAATATCATAAATTAAACTTCTATTGTCACCAGCAAAGCACAACTAAACACTGTCTTGCATGTGAATGCTGTGGCAGTTTTTGTGTATATTTATTAATTGTCCAGTTACAAACCTAAGAGTTAGTAATCCTATCATGTATATGTTTTCCCCCCTTGAAACCTCGGCTCGGTATTAGGTACTAATCCTGTTGAATTTAACTGAAATGAAATGAAGGAACTTTGAGTTTTTTTCATAAAAGGTGACATTTCTGATTGAAATATTAATGGTAGATATCAGTTACTTGAGTTACTACCCTGTTCTAGTCTTTAAGACTAGAATATTTAGAAGGCCTCGTTCATTTAGACAGCCTCAATTCTATCCAGCAACTAAGGCTGGATAATGTTTTAAACTAAGGCTTTAAGTATGGCTAAATATAATGATTAATATTACATATTTCTTCCTTGTATTAGCAGATGTACCAAAGATGATTTTGGAGAAAATTGTTTGAAAGTAAATAATGCAATCAAAAGTTATAAAGCCTAGTTTTGTGTCAGAATCATTTCATTTTATGTGAGTGTGCATGTACTGTGTATGGTGTGTGTTTTGCTTGTTCTTTTGTTTATTTTGTTTATTTCTGGGGTTTTTCCCTACTCTTTGGCATTTTTGACTTTCAAAAAATCATCAAAAGTCACAAATACTGTGTTTACATGGAAAAAATTGTAAAGAATTATTTCCAACCTTGACTTAAAACTGAAGTTCACAAAATCTTCACAGAACTTATTTTACTAAAGCTCATAAAGTTAAAAAAGTGTTGCTTAACTGAAGTGACCTGCTGAAAGTTTCTTCGGTTCAACCATGACTACACTGAATATGAAATATATTGAATAATAGGTTGAATCAAGAGCAAAATAGTTCATCTGGAAGGCAGGGTGGCAGCTCCAATCCTTGATGCTAACAATAATTCCTTGGTGGGGGATGAGGGGGTGAATATGTAGAAGCAACTAATAATTCTTAATAGTTAATCATTTTTATTCTAAATATAGCTAACATTTTATAAAATGTCATTTGTTTCAGAGTTTTTTATTTAAATGTTTACTTCAAACTATGTACATAAAAGAACTCTAGTTTAAATGAGTTTATAAGTTGCTAAAACAAATTAGCCTTTGTTCTTGAATTCCTAAAAAAATACAAAATCATATTGGTTTACAGATGGAAGATAACGAATGGGCAAATCCATAAAGAATGGTTGCTTTGTAAATTCCATGAGCTGCCCAAAATATATACTTTCCCTTGGTATAAACTTAACTGATGTTAAATAAAAGATAAATAAGGAAGAGTAGTTGTTTTTCTTCCAATTAGTAAAATTATGAGAAAGATGGATAACAGAAGTGTGGAAACCATGACTTTGTCATTCTCTTTGTTCAAGTTGCTTCTTAGATTGAGAATCAAGTTGTCTTTGACAAGATTATGTAACAATCTGCATAATTATGCTGCATATAAGTGAGGTTCGTTATGAACAATTAGATCGGTTGTTACAAGTTGGGATGCATTTTGGGAAGGTCAATGCCTACGAAATACCTGAGATTATTTGTGGCAGTAAAATTATTTCCAAATTGCAGAATTATGCTTCCAGTATGAAGGAAACATGAGATTGATACAAGCTAAATTTTTTTTTAAATCACCTAAACACAACAGCATAAGTCACTACTAAGTATGGTGTGACTTAAATTATGTCTGTTCAAGTACATTTAGAGTGTCAATTAATTGCCTCCTTTTCAAAGGCACACCTTTCCCCCAATTATCAAATTAAAATTTGCACTGAATCAATGAGCACAATGATAGTTTAATTATATTAAACCACATGAAATAAACAGTGAGGAAGTGCTTGTGCAGATGGGCACCTGAGTCTGTCACCTCCAGGCACAGCCAATGACAAGCATGATTCTCTTGGTAAATAAAAGTGCTTTATTTTACCCTCACTACAGCAGGTCTACTTTTAAAGATAGGGGAATGGGTTGAGATAGAGAGATTGAAGGGAATTAGAGAGGAAGAAATTGCAGGCGCAGATGTATCTTTTTTTTCTAAGGGCACCAGGTGTTTTAAATGCCACCAGAAGGGTGCTCCAGGCAATGCCGTGCCGTCCAAGATCGCTCGGCATAGATTATCTGAAGGCTTTTGTGTCTTTTCAGCTTTTGATTGAAGGCCGGTGTCGGAGCTCCTCTGGGCTTTGGCTTGGTACAGTAAAGCCGAGGGATTTTGTCTTTCTTTCTTTCTTTTTTTTTAAGCTGCTGCCAAAAAGATGCCAGTTAGGATAATTACATTTCAATTTAAATTGGTAATTTTATGAAAATTTAAACCAGAATATGTGTCTCCCACATCTCCTCACTTTCATTCCTCCCAAACATGCATCCACACACCCCTTTTGCTTTGGGGGAGACAATGACAGCAGTCCACCAGAACCTTCCCATGACCCAGGGATGTGTGCCAGGAATTAAGCAGATGAGAGAAAATTGAACAGAGCCTGTTTTCTCTGTCTAATTTTATTTTCTAGCTTGGATTTATCACCAGTGTACACTGGAACCCTCCCAGACCATCCGAGTTTCTGGTGTCTTTTCCCGGGAATCCAGGCAAAAGAAGCTTTAGACCATAACTGTATTGTGTACGACATTGTTTTCCTTCCACAGTCAAGCTTTGTATTTGTGAACAGGATGGAGAAAGGGAGTCAAACCTCCTCGGTCTCTCACCCTCTTGGTGAAAGGAGTAGGGCACAAGTGGCTAGATGAATCCTGAATGTTCTGTCTGCCACTTTCTTTTTCCAGGACACAGACGCAAGCTTGGCAGCACCAACAAAGTGGAAGTAATGTTCCTTTGTTTAGAATGCAGTGTGTACGAACATTTACATAATAAAATACACACACAAATAACAGATGGTGAAGAGCCACTCGTTGCGCCACATGTTGTAAGCACGATACTGTTCCTTGATGATCTCATTTCTCTTCCTTCTGTCTACAGATGTCTACCAGCTATTTAACCTCGGCGGTTATTCAGTTGGCGAAAGGTTTGAAGACAAGCACAAATCTGTTTATAGAATTTTCGTCTCCCATCAGGTACAAATGTCCTTTCTGTAGAGTTATCAATTCGCAAAAATAGTTTTCTCCATCTGAAGAACTGAATAATGAACTCTTTTTTTCATGACACTTGTTGGGCAGAGAGCGTCTGCAATGAGGGTCATAAATGCCACCATTGTGCTGGGTTTGAAAGAGGGCTTGCCCTCTAACCTTTTGTTCTGTGCAGAAAATGGCTTATTAATACTCTTGGTTATTAAATGAATATCTTCCTTTTCAGGATGTGAAGAAGGCCCTTCTGATGTGGAGCGGAAGTCTCACAGATGCTGTTTGCTCACATGTCCAATCTGTAATTAGAGTTAAGCCTCAAATGTGTGGTAATAGAAATGTTGTATAGACTTAACTGCCACTTCCCTCCCTAATTTACAGTTAGATAACACTTCTCCTCCCCAAAGCACAAATTACATTCCTTTTAATTAGCTCCCAATGTACTTTGTTAGAGGACATTGAGAAGATGCATTATTAACTTATTAATGTAGGAACATACATTATGCAAATACGCATAATCATTATTTATATATCTTAACATATGAGGGTGGAATTATCATACCCATTTTACAGGAATTAACGCATGTCAAATTATTTGAACATTGGCTCATCCAGAATAGGAATCCATGTTCATCTGTTTAGAATTCTTTGTTTCTTCTAACAAGACATCTCTTTAATGAAATTCTCTTATTGCTTCATATATAATGAAAATCAGGATGTTTTAAAAGTAAAACTAGTGTAAGAATGAGGCATAGAAATCAATTTGTACTTCATTTTACAGACTTCAGGGGAGCTCTGGTGGCATAGGAGGTTATGTATTGGGCTGCTAACCACAAAATCAAGGGTTCAAACTCACCTGCCTATTTGCGGGAGAACGATCAAGCTTTCTGCTCCTATGAAGATTTATAGGTTCAGGAACCAACAGGTGCAATTCGATTTTGTCCTATACAGTTAATATGAGTCAGAATGTTCTTGATTGCAGTGAGTTTGGTTTTGAGTTTTAAAATTTCAATAAGTTTCCACATCACGTGGGGTATGTAATAGATTTGATAGTATCACTATAATAAATTAACAGACAGGATCATCAAGAATAGTATGACTAATATGAACATCTGAAGGGAAAAACCTTTCTTCAATATTGTTGAAAAAATAATTCTAACGTCCCAAATTGTCTAGGAAAGAATATTCAGAAATAGTTTAGTAATGGAATGAAATTGTTTGGAAAGTTCATTAAAGCCATTCAAATATCAGAATGTTTTTTAGAAGGAAAAAAATAAAGTTCACTTAGTCATATTCCGGAAAGTTGATTAAGGGATATTAAGGGTTTACCAATCAAAGGTAGGTGTTGCCTACAATTAGCCATCTACAGTGAGGAGGGAAAATAATTGTCATATAATAAAGAAGTAACGGCATCAAGGTAGATGTGTATAAGGGAGAATGGATTGTAAGATTGTTGGACAGGTTGGTTAAAAATTTTCTTCCACTTTAAGTAAGCTAGGACTACTTTAAACAGAGTCTCTTAGGCTGGCTTCACAAGCGAAGCCGCCACTTGGTCCCTACCACTACAGGGCCCAATTAGCCCTGTCATAGTTATGTGTCTTAATTCACTTAGGGCAATCCCCAGTATCAAATCTGGTTGGCTTAAAATAGCAACCACACAAAGGAATGAAAACAAAGGAGAGATAAATGGAAAGGGGGGGAAACAAAGTTGATAATCTGACAGAATTTACCAGCAAACATGAAATTTAAAGGCAATGAAAATATCCAAAAACAAAACATGAACTTAGACAATCATAGTCCTTAAAGGGGAAACTATTCCTGAGGACAAGTGCTCAGTTACATGATTCCATTTATTTTTCATAATCTTTACATGGTGGGTTCTCCTCTGTGCTGAGTAGGAGCAGATCTTTTCCCAAACAAGGGTCTTCTAACCCCAGAAACCCCTTCCCTGTGCATAATTCGGCATGCATGTCATTCATGTGTTTACATCCTTTCTTCCTTTAGATCCTACCGCCAATCATAAGGATATAATGATTGCTCCTTTTGATTTGTGTCAAAGTTAAATTATTATTATTACTCTTGCTCAGTTAGATTGAGTTGGCTCCAAGTCTTGGTGACCCCATCCAAATACAATGGAATGAAATATTGCTTTGTCCTGTGACATCTCGCTGGGCAAAAGTCTATTCTTATTTGTAGGGTTGATCTTGTCTAATTGTGGGAAGTAGATACCAGGTATTTTGTTCTAATATGTCTTAACCTGGTAGAAGATAGATGGGGCTTTCTATTCCTAATAAAGAGTTACAGTCTTGGAAACTCACAGAGGCAGTTCTACCCTGTCGTGCAGGGTCACTATGAGTCGGCACCACCCCAAGGCCTTGAGTTTGGTTTTGGCTTTAACCTGTAAGACAACTGAAATCTGCCCACAGTGGATGATCCTTTGGATGTTTGAACCACCAGTGGCGTCACATTTATCATCATAGCAACTTGAAAGCTAGTACAGTATGATAAACTGACAAATGATGGATTAAAATAACACATGTAAGAAATTTTTTACTGTGATTCCCATGTGCCATTGCAGAATGAAATTCCAGTTTTCCAGTCTCTAGATTCTATTTTGTCAATTTCTCAGAAAATAAGCTAGAAAAACTGAGCTGCTGAGGGGTGTGTCGAGAAGCCAACAGGAAGAAGATAAATCCTAAATTGTACACCAAAACCGGTAAATAAACTCACTGCCGTCAAGTCCATTTTAACTCCTCTGACATAGTAGCACTACTCCATAGGTTTCCAAGAAAAAAAAAAATGGGAGCAGGCTACCTTATCTTTCTTTTTTGAAGCTGCTGATGGATCTGAACTGCTATCCTTTCTATTAGGAGCTAAGCACTACCTACATTGCAAGCTCTATGGTAATTTAAATGTCCTATATACAGTGTTCTAAAGAGTTCTGTTGTCACTGTGGATTACACCAAGTTGGTGGTTCAAATCCACTGGCATGCCTGAGGGAGAACGATGAAGCTGTTCTCTCTCACAAAGATTTAAAGTCTTCGCCCTTAATCGTAAGCTCTAATCTAAGAACAGTTGGTTCTTTTGATGATAATGTTATTTGGGTTCTGTAGCAAATTGAGGTGAAGAAACAAGTGCTGGATTATCAGAAAGATTCGTGCCTGGGGTCTAATGGCTCGTCTTCAGACCAGCAGGCATCTAAGTGAAGTGTCAACTAAGCCTGTGCAACAAAAACACAAAAGGACACCAAGCACCGTGATCAGATAGTTATTAACAATGAAATCAAAGATCAGAGGAGAGACTATACCAGAGATTACATTCTGAGCACCTGAATTGCAGAGGGCAATAAAAGCTCAAAATCTATTTTCAGAGCCTCCACATGTACTAAGTGTCCTTTGAATTCCCTAGGTCCATCAACCAAGCATCTGAACAACCTTGCCCTCAGAGAGAGTGAAATCTTGCAGATATGCTTATGATAAAAGGCAACATATCATTTGGTTTCTATTGAACCCATTTTCAACTTGTTCTAGTCCTTACTACATTCTGCTATCTTTTGTATTGAGGTGTTTCTGCTTTGGGTTTTTGTTTCCCCCGTTACAGTTTTTAGTTTAATTTCTTCTTCTTCTATTTTTTTTACTTGAGTGATTTTTTTTTTACATGAAACTCAGGATAGGTAAATCTGTAAAGACAGTAACTATCTTAATAATTTATTAGGGTTATTACAGGTCAGATTGAGGGGAACAGAGAGCTAATAATAATGAATACAAAAACTAAGATGGTCTAAAATTGCTTGGGGGATGAATGCACAACTCTCTAATAAACTTAAATATGGAATTGCATGATACATGGAATATATGTCAACAAAACCTTTAAAAGGTTTATATTTTTGGAAACTCTATAAAGTGTCACAATCAACAGAATCACCTTAATGGTAGTGGATTTTTGGGGGAGAAGTTTTAAACAATATTTTGGAACGTGATTTCCAATTAGTCTTCATTATTTCCCATTAGTAAGAAATTACAAGAGTAAGTAAAAATGTATCTCTGCTCAGAATCCATGAAAGTATGCAATGGATAAACAAGTCCTCTCCTGTAGTGGATGACAGCAGACAAGCTCTCTCAGGAATATATTGGTCTTAGTCTTTCTTAGTGGGGGAGCCCTGGTGGTGTTGAGGTCAGGCGCTGGACTGCGAACCGCGTGATCAGCAGTCAGAAACCACCAGAAACTCCTCAGGAGAGGGACTGGGCTTTCAGCTCCTGTGAACACTTACAGTCACGGGTCGCTACAAGTCAGCTATGAATCAATGACAGTGAGTTTGTTTTTTTTGTTTTGGGTGTCTTATTAGGGTACCTCAAAGCAGTGATTTTTGAGGAGCTTTTCTGGGCCAGTAATACTCAAGGCACAGAGGCCATCTAGGAAGATTCTGAGTATTCCAATGAAGTAATTGTGATAGACTTTCTTAAAATACACAGAAGGATCACAGAGATGCATTATCATGGCTTTTAATAAAAGTAAAACTGCATCAATGAGCAAAAGGTTAGGGAAGTTGCACTGAGGAATTATTTGTTTCCATCACGACAATGCACCTGCGCCTTCTCTGGTGTAGTACAGGTCTCTTCATACCTCTTTTTGTTCCCAGATTTCAATGGACATTTAAAATGAACACAATTGGAGTCCCTCATGGATACCAAAATTGGCATTTCGACATGATAAAAATAGAAGGGCATATGCTTCTTTAGGGAAGGGCTTTAGAGACGGAAACACTGCCTTTAGACGTACAGAGAAGTACATGGAGGTTATGTGCAGAAACAACAGCTTTATGTTTTGGTATTTTTGTTAAAGAAAAGTACATAGGATTTGTACCAACACTTTTTGATCTACACTCAAAAAATCATATGCAAAACCTGGGATTATGGTATCATCTGGGAACAATCCTATTAAACATCAACTTCACTAACCCAGTGCTTTAGCAGATTCAAAGAACATTGGGTGGATTTGAATTGTGGTGCTGGAGAATAATATTGAAAATTTATTCACTGCTAAACACATACATTGCTCTGACTTGGAAGGAGTATGGCCAGTTTCCCTTAGATGTACGAAGGCAATTGTTAGATGTACGAAGGCAATTGTTAGATGTATGAAGGCAATTGAATGCGTCATGGCCTGAGTCAGTGTTGCTTTAGTTCTCAATTGTAATACCCTTGCTTTTCAACCCTTTCAAGTGGTTTCGTGCAGCAGATTGACCCAATGCAAGGCATCCTTTCATCTTAACTGCTGCTTCCATAAGCATTGATTGCAGCTCCAAGAAGGATGAAATCCTTGACAAATGCAATCTTTCCTCCATTTATCATCATGTTACTCATTGGTCCAGTTATGGAGATTTTTGTCTTCTTTACTTTTCTTGTACTTCATGCTTGAAGCTGTAATCTGTGATCTTCATCAGCAAGTACTCCAAGGCCTCCTCACTTTCAGTAACAGGGCTGTGTCATCTGCATATCTCAGATTATTAGAAAGCCTTCCTCCAATCCTCATGCTGCATTCTTCTTCATATGAGGAAGCTTCTCTGATTATTTGCTCTATAATCAGTTGCACAGCTTCCATTGCTGCAAAAACCAGAAAGAGACCGTATCCCAACAAACCAATAGATGGGTGATGGCTTTTAGCATAATCTTTTTCTATTTGAAAATCTTCAGTATCTTCTCAGTGCCCATAGGAATATATATTTAGAACCTAGGTGCAAACAATTATAGGTTTGGTAGTAGGGTGGCAGGTGGACATTGGGCCTCCTCATGTGCACTCCCCTAATACAATGGCACCTTGCTCAGCTCAACGGTCATTTCATGATATCTACCTTACCGACATGATCTCTGAAGACAGATGTGTGCATAAGAAAATGTGGTGAAGAAAGCTGATGGTGCCCGGCTATCAAAAGATATAGTGTCTGAGGTCTTAAAGGCTTG
>NW_022111372.1:3893200-3907245 GCF_000313985.2 Echinops telfairi
GGGTGCATGGGGGAGGGGGCAGAGGAAGGGAGGGGGAGGGGGGAAAAAGGAAAATGAGCTGATCCTGGGAACCCAAGAGGCAAGCGAATTTTGGGAATGATGAGGGCAACAAATGTATAGATGTGCTTTACACAATTGATCTACGTATTGTGGTGAATTGTATGAGCCCCAATAAATTGATTTTTAAAAAAAATACATAAATCAAATTTTTTGAAATGGTAAAAAAAAAAAAAAAAGAATTCCTTGAGTTCCCAGACACAAACACCACCCAAACCCAACTCTTCACACAACGTAATACCTAGATCAGCTCCTTTCCCGTGTCCTGTATTCAACACAACCCACTGCCATTCTTGAATTCCAAAAGCATATATTTAAAAAATATTACTGAAATAGTTAAGGTTTATTGTGCCAACCTGGCCAATAAACACATGTGGGATTCATTGAAGGGCAGAGAGATAAATGGCTCAGTGAGCCTTGCCTTCCTAGTTCCCTGGTCTCTTGCTCTCTGATGGTGGGACCAGAGTGCAGCTGCCTTAGTCAGTTCCCTGCTTCAGCTGACAAGGATGCAAGACCTCCCTGAGGAGAAGCCAGGTGGACCTACCCCAATGCAGCTCTGGGTGCTGGAGCAGCCGTGTGCTTACACGCCCACTGATTTGGCTTTCCTTTTGCAGTCGGCATCATTGAATGTTTTTGTGAGATGGAGGAGGACTTTGTGGATTGGTGTTGGACAGATGGGCTAATATTGGTCTTACGGGCTTGGACAGCATTGGATTGGGATGCTTTCTTAATGTACACTTACCCTTTATATAAAGCTCTCTCTTATGCATATGAGTTTCTGTGGATTTGTTTCCCTAGTTCACCCATCCTAACGCAATTACTCACTTTGCCTTTTCACTTCATAATTGCCTATACACATTGCAATTAGAAATGAAATATTTTCTTTTACTTCCTTGATGCCTAAAACTGAAAAACAAAACAAAACATTTTAAAGCTCTTTCTTGTCATTAAATATCACAAACTAAGGATGTGAGCCACATTCACTATTTTCACATTACAATGATCTGTAAGAAAACAAATAATTTTGCTGTTACAAATAATGTAAACTCATGAATTGCTTTGTGACAGGACCTACCCCGTATTTTAGAACATACTTTTACAAAAGAGTATATTCATACATGTGCATACATGCATGAATACAAAGAAACACAAACCACAATATCAGGAATTGCTTGAACTGAGCTAGAAATATTGAGAATAAGTAGAACTAATTTAAGTTTACATTAACCCTTGACTTATTTGTTGTACATGATTTTAATCAATAATTGTTCTTTGTATTTTTTTCTAAGCCTCTTCCTCCTTAATTTCTGAAAAACTTCATAATATATATTTTCCAGACATCTTTCTTAGTGATGATCATTTTTAAAATATTTTAAATGAAGAATTCTCTAAATATTTCTCAGTCTAAATTTCTCTTCAGGCAATTATATTGAAAAAGCAATGCTTGTACTTGGCTTTGAATTTGTTTCTCCTCTATTACTCAGTATAGCATAAGTCAAAGATGACCCCTACATTTGACTTCTGTTTTGTTATAAAGTAAAAAATATCTTTGAATGCTATAGAGTTCCCTTCAATTCAAAGACCCAAACAGAGCTTTGAAACTCAGGCTGCATTAAAATTATAAAATAATATGTCCAGTAAGTATGTGTGTGTGTGTGTGTATGCATTTGACAACTTAACAGCAAAAGACTTTGACAAATATTTACCAAAAGAGGGTACTCAAATGGTCATGGTGCTTAACATCTGTGATAGTTAGGTTTTTGGTGCTAACATGGAACCAGTAAGAAAATATGAGTGGGGTTTAACCTGTCAATCAGGTTGCAGTTTGATGATCTCCTTTGGAGGTGTGACCAAGATAAATGGCTCACTGGAGGCTGCCCCCTCCCTCTCTCAATGCCAGTAGGAGACTTCTCAGAGACCTTCCAGAGCCCTGTAATGCTTCCACTGCCATTTGATCCAAAGACTTTTGACCCACCATCCTGTGATCTTCCTAAATTGTACATCATTGTTTGTGGTGGCATGAGTCTGAAGAGGAGTTTATGGACTCATTTTGGACCTATGGACAAGTATAAGACTTATGGACTTGACCTGAACTGGGCTGGGATGTTTTTCTGGTATACAACTACTTCTTGACATGAAGCTGTCTCTTACACATATATGAGTGACACTGGATTTGTTTCTCTAGTCAACCTGGAGTAACACATCTTTTGCCATCACAGAGATAGGAATGAAAAACACAGTGGGTATAATTTGACTCCAGCGGGGTTGGCTAAGGTGAATAACAAGTGTAACAAAGGAAAATGGACACAACAAAACTTTGACAAAGACGTGGGAAACTGGAACCCTTCTCAATGACTGGAGGGAAAGCAAAGTGATGCAGTTGCTGGAGAAAGCATTGCGGCAATTCCTCAATTAACTAAAAGTAGAATTATAATACGACCAAGCAATACCATTGCTAGGAATATATGAAAGGAGCTTGAAAGTAGTGACGTAAACAGATACACATGCATCAATGTCCACTGCAAAATTCACAGCGGTCAATATGTGGAAACAATGCAAATGCCCATCAAAGGATAAATGGATAAACAAGTAGCGCATACATATAATGTAATACTACTCAGACAGAAAGATAAATGATGGTTTAATGCATGCTACAGCATATATGGAGCTGAGTGAAATTAGTCACAAAAAGCAAACATTATGTGATTTCTCTTTTGTAAATGAAAAGAACAAGCCAGTGTATAGGGATAAGATTAATTGTGGTTATTATGGGTGGGAGAGAGGGAGAAACGGGGATTATTGCTTACAGACATGGTAAATTTCAGCTCATCATAATGGAAAATTTATTTGATTAAAGGTGTGACAAAATAATAATTTATAAATTATCAAGGTCTCATAATGGAGGGGGGAGCATGAAGGGAGGGGATAAATGAGGACCTAATGCCGGGGGCTTAAGTGGAGAGAAAATGTTTTGAGAATGATGAGGACAATGAATGTACAAATGTGCTTTACATAACTGATGTATGTATGGATTGTGATAAGAGTTGTATGAGCCCCTAATAAAATGATTTAAAAAAATAAAGGTGGTTTGCACAGAAATTAATGCAGTGAAACCAATCATCTTTATACCTGTACAAAATGAGTTGCAAAAATTGTGTAATTTTTATATTTACAACAACAAAGTACACATTTGCTGAGACTGCTGACTTCATGGGTCATCCCAATTAATTGGCCTAATATAGTCCTTAGTGCTTCTGTTCTATCTTATAGTTTATTGTGGGATGGGTCTGAAAAGCTTGTAAGCAGAAATCCAAGGTACAACAATTGTTCTCTACCTACCTGGTGCAATTGAGTAAGAAGGAGAGTCAGGAATAGAAAGGAGGGAAAGAAATATATAGCTAATTGCCTTCATTAGCATGAGGCCAGAAAGATTGGATGGTGCCCAGAAGCCATTACTGAATATTTTTATCATATATTCTAAAGAATAATCCTAGTCAAATGGAGAATGCAAAACAGAATTTCTAATTCCGATGGTATCCATAATTTCTGGATGACCTCTAAAATGATTACCCTCATATAAACTTCAAACCCTAAACTAGAAATATTTCTAGAGTTGAAAAACAAAAACAAATAAAAGTTTAGAAACCAGTAAAGAATAAATGCTTTGAGCATTGCACACTTTTAAAAGCAATGGTATTGAATTGAAACAGGAAGTGGAAAGATTGGCTAGAAAACTTGACTCGGCAATGAGTTTATGTTAACGGGGAGGAACATTTCAGAGAAGGTGTGTGAGAGAATTATTGCACAGCCTGAAGAATGTAATTAACGCAACTGAGTTTTACAGTTTGAAATTGTTGCCCTAGTGTGTGTTCTACAATGCACATGGCCCAAAAGAGATAATCAAATATATTATTTGAAAAATTAACTTAGTTCTCCTTGCTTTGCCTAATCCAAGATCAACTACACATACTTGCAATGAGCCCGGATATGCTTTTTCCAACAGATGCTATCAGAATCATATCATAGCAGAACCTTTTCATTTAAGCAGGTATTTTGAGTTATAATTTTTTATATACATCTCTGGAGCCATTCTTTACAGTATTCCAGGTTGGTCCTCCCTATTCTATAGGTAGATACTTAACCGTACAGATCACATCACTCTGATTTCTTTACAGAGTGGGTTCACTCTGGGCATCAATGGATGCGAAAGGAGAATTAGGAGTGTATTTCTCCAGAGTCCCTCCTTTCTCGGGTTAGAGCCAGCTGAAAACTAATTTATATCAGATCTCCCTTTCCTATAGGTGCATTTCTCATTGGCTTTCAACAGCCACTTCCTATCCTCACCTATTTAGTCTCAGAGATGACAAAAGGTTCTCAATATTGATAACTGTGAAATGTTTCATCATACCTCACGTATTACCCTTTATACTGTGCGTCACATTATAAATAGTTTGGTCATTGTGTTAGACAGGGTTCTCTAGAGAGATAAAACCAAATTCCTGATAATTAAATATATTTATTTATAAAGATAATTAGATATATAACAAGAAATGAACTGCTAAATTATATACAGATAAATATAATAAATGAACAGTTAAATTATAAGCACTACAAATGGCTCAAGGTTGTGAGAGACTAGCAGTCCTTCTCATCTCTCTGCTGCCAGATCGCCCTCTATTTATAGAGTGAGGCTATCTCAGCACAGCAGCCAATCACAAGGCAGATCACCAACTGTCAACTAACCACCAGTCCCAACTGCCAGTCCCCAGCTCCAGAGATGCCTTAAAGGGACCTGAACTTACAGAGACACAGTCCACAGGGTAGGCGTCCCACAGGTAGTATAGTCTGTAAATTGAGGCAAAGAACGAGCAAGGCAGCCACACACTGGTCCGATGATCAAAGAGCAAGAGACAAGAAAGATGAGGCTCACTGAGCCATTATCTCTCCGCCCTTCAGTTAATCCCACTTGTATTTATCAGCCAGGCTGGCATAATAAACTATATCAGTCATTAAACTTGTTTCTATGATCTCTTCCTGTATGTGCTGTATATTTTTTCTGGGGGATTAACTGATATATTTTTTCTCTTTTCTTAGCATACTTGATTTTCTGTCTTATTGTATTCATTTATAGTTGAAAGTTTGAGACTGATGATCAGAATTTTGAAATTTTAAATAAGACATTGTTTAAATGATTGAAAACTAATGTGAAATGTTGATAGCTAGTTTATAAATAAATATATATATATTGCCTATTCCATAATAACTTCTATTAAGAATACCCACATATAGTATTAAGTAAAAGTATGAGAAAGCAATATAGCATTTCGTAATTTCTGTGCAATTGTAGAATTTTGCCTTCTGTATGTAACTTGAACCTGAAGAGTAGTATAATATTTCATATCTAAATTTAGCTTTGTCAAAAACATCTATATTCCTTTCTGTCTGTTTTTAAGAATAAAGCAACCACAAACAAAATAATTATTTTTAAGAGAAATGAATTATTTTTCCTCTTATGATTACATATATTAATAATTGTCTACAATTGTTTATAAAATATGAAGGAAAATATTTTAAAAGAATCAGATTTCCAAACATATCTCTGCATGCTTCAGTTGCAAACCAGGGAGAATTCTTGGCTCTAGATACCCTGTGTGCTTATTTTCTTGAGAACGTTTGCCAGTATATAGCTAGTTGAAAGTACTCTCAAGAACTTCCCGCCTTTGAAACATTTTCAGAGACTGAGTATTGATGGCACGAATTCTTTAACGTCGTTCAAGATCTCATCTGCATTTTTTATTTTCATTCAAGAAAAAAGGAACAACCTTGAATGTGTTTCATGTGTTTTTTTTGAAACAATTGCGTTAACTGGGAAAAAAAAGCATTTACCACAGGAGACAAGGATAAAGTAGGAAAGAAAAATTAGGAAATCTTTCTTAGGAGGTATGGGCTTCTGCCCACTATAGCATATCAAGAGGGGGAAAGAATTCTTTAGCTACCAGTTTCTCTTCATCTTTCACTCTCTGGTCTATTCTGATATTTTTAAAATCTCTTATACTAAACACAATGAAGTCATTCGACATGTTTTGAACCCTGGAAGCTTAAACTTCAAGGTTTTGAGTCCACTATCGGATTACTTTGTACATTTCTCTAAGTGGGTCAGAGTCCTTAAACAAGTAACAAAGAGAAGACCTAAACTGAGAGCACCCAAAAGCATTGCATTAGTGAATCAGACACTGCTCAGCCAAGAGTACAGTCTAATGTTAACCTCCAAAATATACGTAAGACCTGGAGACCCATTATGGCAATAAAGGTTATCAATCCAATGTCATCTAGTTAATTGCTAGTTTGTGTTAGTCATCAGGGTAGACTAAAGAGAGAATCCACGGACATGCATGTGTATAAGAAAGAGCTCTATCTACAAGAGCAGTTGAACATGGAGAAAACATCCCAGCCCAGTCGAGAGCAAGTCCATAAGTCCAATATTGACCCATACATCCCTAGGCAGGACAATCACAGGCCAATGGGTGCAAAGTATTGTCCAGCGGCAGTAGCAGCATCTCAGCGCTGCAGAGGTCTCCATGTGGCTCCTCCAGTTGCCAGGGCACGAGGTCTATCAGCATAGTGCCATGTATCTTGTCAGTAGAGAGTCTCTCAGGGATGAACATAAGAGAGGGAGTCTCCCACCTCCCAGGAGGAAATCCAGGAATTCCCAGAATTCTCAAGGGAAGGCTATGCCCACAGAGAGGCCTCATTGATTATGACTCGATTGACAGACCATCTCCACCCCTTCCCTCTTAATCTTCTCAAGTCCCAAATTGACACCAGATTATGTAACTACCACATAGTTATAATTACCCTATATGGAATTTATGATATTGTAAATCTCTGTGGGAGCAGATAGCCTCATCTTTTTCTTAAAAATCTGCATGTGAGTTTTAATGTGGTTAAAGACCAAGGTATATTTCATAACACCACCAAGTTCCTTTGATTCTACTTGAAAAAATGAAACTCACTGTCATGGAGTTCATTCCAATTTATAATGATTCTTTATAAAATTTCTGAGAATATAAATTTGCACAGGACCATACAGACTGATTTTTTCTCCCTAGGAGCAGCTGGTGGCTTTGAACTTCTAACTTTGTGATAACTGGCCCAATGTCTAACCCATAGTGTCACCAGGGCTTGCTTGTTCCTATTATTAAAGGAAGTAAATATGTGTGACTACCTGGATTATGGAATTATATTGCCTATATCTATGACCTTGGGAAAATTACTTAATATTTCTGCATGTCATTAAAATGTGTTGTTTAAAGTATTACATTGGTTAAGAAGTGCTTAGTATGTAATAAACAAACAAAACAAGCAAGCAAGCAAAAAGTCATATAAAAGGAGTTAGGTCAAAGTCAGGCCAGCCTCAAACAGCAATGCTTCTTCACAATAAAATATGAAGCACTATTCAAATTGTCTGATGAGCCCCTGAAACACCCTTTCTTATAACACATGCTAGAATAGAAGTCTTGAAAATGTGTTCTACCTGTGTAAACCAATGGCAGCTCAAGCATACAAGAAGGGCAAGGTGAATAGAAGGTAGAGATCTCATGACCACTCATCCAGATTTCCTACATCCATCATTCCTGTACACTTTCGTTAAGTGCCATCGAGTCAGTTCTGATTCACAGCTACTTTATGAGCAATAGAGGGAAAAACTGGTCAGCCTGTGCCTATGTAAGTATTTGTCAATGCTTATGGGATATATAATATAATTATATTTATACACACTAAATCTTATATGTTTTTATAGGCAAGGATAGTGAGCCCATTTCATGTACTTTGAACATGCTATGAAAGAAGTATTGAAATCATTTTTACTACTCTTATTCTAACTCTCCCTGGTCTTACAAAGGTATCAGTGGCAAGAAATCACACGAGTTGGGCTTGGAATGGTGTGCTTAGCTCAAATAATCTGTCTTGGGAAAGATTTAATTTCATAGACTCTGTTGATGTAGCTAGAGATATGAGACTTGGAAAACCTATGAATGGCTGAAAAATATGAGGCAGCAGAGTTACATGAGAATAAGGAACTTTCCCAAGGGATAATGCCTTTAAAATTGAGAACCTGGAGATAATTTTAAAGGATTGTAAATGATTCCCATAGTTTCAATAACGAAATACAAACAGCAATACATAAACTATTCTGATGAATTAAGCTCAGAGCAATTTTTGCTTCATTGTTTCTGGAATAGAGTACATAGGCACAGATTAATATTGCGTAAAATTGAGATTCATAGATTAGTATGTAACACAGTGGCTGCAATAATGAATTAAAACATAGCAATGATTCTAAGGATGGCACAAGACCAGGCAGCATCTCTTTCTATTGTACATATGGTCAGTTAAAGTTATTACTCACTATATTACACATAAAAACAAAGATAACACCCAAAAGGCATGGATTAAAGGAATTAGGAAATTTCAATAAAATAAAGAAAGTTTTTCTTATGTAACATAAAAGTTAATGTTGAAAAGATAAGAAAAATATATTATTCTCTTGAAAGAAAAATTCTGGATTTAATTATATATATGTTTTTCATTGTATATATTCTGGTATTAATTATATATGTATATATGCATACAAATTATGTGTATAAAGGTACACATATACACATGTATAAATGTATGTATTTATATACATCTATCAATGTGTAGAATATATATATGTATATATATTGGTCCTCACTCATCTGTCAGAATGTCATCCTGTGATGAATTGCTTGGTGCTATGATCCTGGAAGGTATTCCAACAGTATTTGAAATACCAGCAGGATTCTTGATAAAGGACAGTTTACAACAGAGCTACCAGGCTAAGACAGACTAGGAAGAAGGAGCAGAAAAGTTCATTAGAAAATTGGCTACTGAAAACCTGATGGCACAATATCAAATTTCATACAAGAACATGATCTTCTCAGGTTTTAAAGTACTAAAAATACAACTGGGGAGGAACTGCCTTCACAAAGTGGAGTCCTTTTAATGACATAGTGGAATAATGCATTTGGGATTTTAATTGGCTAATGTAGTATAACTCCATTAAAAAATATGTAAATATCCATTAACAATTGGAACATGAAATGTACAAAATTTGTATAGAAGAAATTGCAAGTCCCCCAAAATAAACTAGAATGCAAACATTTTGATGTTCTAGGCACTAAAAGCCAAAACGGCCTGGCATTGGTCCTTTTGAATCATATCAACATATGGTTTATTATGCCAAGAACAATGAATTGAAATGGAATGGCGTCACCTTCATCACCAAAAAAAACCAAAGAGAGAGATACCACCTGACACAATCTTAGAAAAATTCTCAAACAACAGTGAAAGAAAATAATAAATGCTAGAGAGGATGTGGAGAGATGGGAATGCTTATCCATTGTTGACGGAATTGTAGAATTGTACAACCACTATGTCAATCAGTACGATGCTTTTTTTAAACAAATGCAAATACTTTAGGGTCTTGCAATCACTCGATGGCATATACCTTAAGAAACAGAAGACAACAGAAGAACACAGCGCGAGCAGACATATGCACACTTACATTTATTGCAGCAATTTCTATAATAGCAAAAGATGATAACAACAACAACAAAGAGCAATTACAGAGGAATGTATAAAAATAAAAATTCTGGTACATTTGTGTCCATAAAAGCCAACAATGACTCTGTTGAATACCTCAATACAGGGACAAAACTAGAGACCATTATTCTTAGCAAAGTTAGGCAATGTTTAATGGCACTGTTTGTATAAGGAAAAATAAAGAAAAAGAAAAGTGTTTTTCACACCAAACGGTAAGACTTTGAAGACTATGAGATAGCCAGGGATGGGGACTGGGCCAAGGAGAGGGGAGGCACAGAAAAATCGGGAGGAAGGAAAGGTTTAATAATAATATAAAAAGAACCACAATTTTGGACGTTTGAAGTGATACTTTTACTGATTTTATTGGATGAAGTGGGTTATTCAACTACACGGTATATGTTCTTCTTTGAAAAACAAAATAAATAAGTCAAGTTACAAAAGAACAAAGAGCAGAGGTTACAGACTTAAAAACCCTCCAGGTCCCTTACCCTTCAGATCTAAACATTGGTCTGAGTGTCAATAAAAGGAGTTACATTAAATGTGAATTGGACTTGGATGCATTAGGGATATACAAGTTCATTTCAAAAATAAAAATTAAGTAAAAAAAAATAGATTTAACAGGAATGATTGAAGATCAATTGAGTTGTGTGATAGCATCGGAGAGAAGAAACTTGCTCCTGAACATCGAAGCTAAAGCAATTGAAAGAAGTGATGAAAAAAAGTTGAACTGAAGACTTCGAAGAGTAGATTGAGAAGGCACAGTAAAGTATTATAATGAAATGTGCAAACAATTATAGTTAGAATATTCTCAGCATGTCTTAAGATTAAAAAACCTGAAGAATTATTTCAAAACTTCAGTTATATTATTGAAGGATACTGTGGGCAAATTAGGAGTCTTGGTGGCATCGTGGTTAAGCATTGGGCTGCAATCTACAAGGTCAGTAGTTCAAAACCACAAGAAGCTCCTCAGGAAAAAGACAGGCTTTCTACTCCGGTAAACAGTTACAGTCTCAGCAACTCACATGGGCAGTTTTAGGCTCACTATGTGATGACTTTGACTCAATGGCAAGGAGTTTGTTGACTAAGTATGGGCCAACTATTGAACAACTCAGGAAACATTTTTTTTTTAAGATGAAAGGAGTCAGTGTACTAAAATAAAACGGATAGGTCAGCATCCAGACACTTTAAAAGATAGCATATAAATAACTCACAATGCGATTGAAGGAAGTCCTAGCTGCACTGAATGCATGGTTAAAACAAAGGCTCCAGAAATGGATAACATGCCAATGGAAATGTTTCCACAACTGGATCCAACGCTGGAAGGGCTAACTTGCCCAAACCCAAACTGTAGACGACAGCTGAGTATACAACTGAGAGGACAACATGGAGCGCGCGAGAGGACATTATTTCATCAACTAGTGCAAAAAGAATTAAAAAGCTGTCTTATATGGAGGTAGTGATTATGGTCTACTCATATATTTAAGACAACTTTTGAATTCTTTTTGATTATAGAACTGTATATGTGTATATCATAATCCTGAGAGTTATCTTGCTATTAGACAATAAACGCTATTTAAACCAAATGTAGAGGACATAATTCTGTAATTTATCCACAATGCTCCAAATTTTAACTTTGCTATTATTATTATATATTTATTGTTATGGTAACCCCATGCGTTTCAGAAGACAAAGAGGGGGCTTCAAAAATTTTGTGGAAAACATGAATACATGGATAACACAATTTTTCCACAACTTCCTTGCAGGTTCCCCCATACACTTAATAGGTTTTCTTGACTGTATATTAATGGAAACAGATCACCAGGTCATGCCCTCTCTAGTACTACTGGGTAGACTCAAAATAACAACCTTCAAGTTCTCAGTCATTCACAAAATGTTGTCTTTATAACACTTGCTTAGGGTTTAGATCCTGGCGGAGTACCTTTTTGATGATGAAACTAGCAGGTAGAGCTAAAAGTCTGAATTCAAAGAACAAGTAAAACAGATTTCGGCTCTTATATCAAATGTTCATGTTGTCAAGAGGTAAGCACAATAGAAGTAATTCAAGAGATATTTCATAACCATATAACATGATGTCACTAGTATCAAATTGTGGAGAATATTCAAAAACGGATCTTCGATAAATCTGTCTCAATTGAATACTACCTAAAGCTGACATTAGTCCCTTGCTCTAGCTGTATTATTCTTACAGTGGGTAACATCGTTATCTTTCCAGTAAAGTTGTATAGAATGTTTGCTCAATAATAAACCAGAGAAAGTTGTCCTAAACATTTAAGTGAAATATACTTCAAAAACGTTTCAATAATTCCAATAAGGAATTATTTAGAGTTAGTAAATAACTGCACAGAGGACAAAATTTATTTACAAAATAAAATTTTTTGACAAAAATACAGTCAATAAATTCTGTTGTAAGTGTAGGAATTGCCAAGTTGTATGAAAGGAGACTTCATGGTGCGGTGGTTAAGCACCCCGCTGCTGGCCAAGAGATCGTCCGAATGGAATAATGGAAAATTCCATCAGTGAGTCATTTATTCTGCAAGTCACTAAGCCACTGAGAAACACTTTCCTCCTTTGCAGAGAAAGACCCAGATTTCTACTGTTTTACTTTGTGACCGTTCTATGAGGTTCAAAGAAGGCAATGTGTGAAAGTACTTGGTAAATTATGACACTGTTTTCAAACACATTCTTTCTGCAACTTCCCTCACTCCCTCTGCTGAATGCCAGATAGAGCACTGAACGTGTCCGGTCTGTCCCTGTCCTTCTTGCTGACTACTGGGTTTGGAACATCGTAAAATCATGAAATGCCAGTGCTCTATTCTGAAGGAAGGTTTTTCTTGTACTTATAGAAAACATTTAACATTTCAACCTTTTCTATAGCACTAAGTCTAGAATTAAGCCCCTGGTGGTGCAAACAATTATGTGTTTAACTACTAGTCAAAAGATTAACAGTTTATACCCACCCAGAGTTCCTTCATAAGACAAGCCTAGTAATCTGCTTCCAGAAACCATGGCCTTGAAAACCACAGCTTTGAAAACCAGTGTTAACCCTCACACATGACATCACCCAGAATCAGCCTTGAAGACAACAAACCTGAGACAAGTCACCCATGATAACTTCAATTTTATACAGATAAGCTATAAGAAAATCTCCACATATTTGATATATGGTTAAAGTCCTTGGCTACTGAAGTCAACAGTTCACACACACACACACACACACACACACGCACGCACACACGCACACACGCATGCACGCACCACCCTGGTGGCATGATCAATTTACTTATTTAGAGGAGATGGACTTAGTGATATTTTCTCTGTAATTCTGAATAGTACTTAAATAATTTCCTAGTACGAGGACATATCCATTCGTGGCTATGAAAAAAGGACTAACTATTCTGATAAATCTCATTCCCAAATAGAAAATGGAAAAGAAAAAAAAAAGTGGATATTAATGGTTCTAAGGAAAAACCTTTATAATCGACCATACATACTTAGCCTGATTTTATTAACTTTTTGGAATAATGGAACTGTGGAGCAAACTAATCTGATGCCATTCATTAAATAAGAAAAATAGAAATGAGATTGCTAAAGTGAATGGGCTGGTGTGAAGGCAAATAAAATGAAAAATGCTTTTATTATTCTCCTGGACTCCAAAGCAGACCTTTAATTAAGATTTCTCCCACCAGAGAAACTAATTTTCTAAGTTTGTACAGCCAGCACATTTCAATGTAAGCTTCCAGAAAGTGATCCCATTGCATTATGGGGAACTTATATATGCTAACCTGGAAGGCGCTGAGACCTACAGGTAACGGCCGACCCTGCACTGTGCTCGGGTGGCCGTTTGTCCTGTCCAGATTGGGAAGACACAGAGGACGCTAAAATTCCCAGTCCCTTCCGTCTTGTCTGTCTTTCCATTGATGGCTAAGCTGTGAAATAGACATTGTTGGAGGTGGCAGGCTGACTCTGGCTTTTCTCTGTCCTTGGGTTTACTGCTTGTTGAGAGGAGGATCCTGAAATCCAGTCAAGTCGTTGGTCTCCATGAGTGTAGGGCAGCACACATCCTATAACTGGTCAGAATATTAATTTAAGCCCCAACCTCGCAGCCACGATCACGAGATCATATGGTACTGACCCAGCAGCTCGGCTCGCTTGGAAATGACTTAATCACATCGTGGGAAGAGCTGCTGGCTCAGCCAAAGACATAGGGGGAAACATCAGCTGAAAGAAAAACAAGGCAGGATTAATCGGTGGTCTAACTCGGTCACACCTCCTGCTGACATCCCTTTGCCCAGCCACTGCGCCTTCGCCTTTTAGAAAATGGCCATGTTCTTCCAGCTACT
>NW_022111372.1:3907345-3927255 GCF_000313985.2 Echinops telfairi
CACACACACACGCACGCACACATGCACACACACACACACACACACAAACACACCCTTCCTGGGCTCTGTGTAGGGGATGTGGCCGTTTGCTTCCACAAAGATTTAGTCTTGGAAGCCCAGTAGGACAGTCCTACTCTGTCCTATAAGGTTTCAATGAGTTAGAATTGAAAATCACACGAGTGGTGATTTTGCTTTTTTTTTTTTTTTCATGGTTCACTTGTAATTGGAACCTATTGACTCTGCCCACTGCCATATGGTGCCACCGAGAGGCACAAGAGAGTCATGAAATGTTCATATCCAATGACAGTATTTGTTGGTTTTGTTAGGTGCTGTGGAGTTGGTGACAAATCATACCAATCTTATGTGCAACAGAGCAAAGCACTGCCCAATCCCACATCAGCCTCACAATCACTGTTATGTTGGAGCCCAATCTTGCAGCCATTGTGTCGCTTTTTACCTTGCACGTCTCCCTCTGTCTCAGTGACCATCACTGTGTTTAGCAGGACCTTTTCTTTCCTAACAACCTGCTCAAATTCTGTGAGGCAGAGTTTGGCTGTCCTCGTCTCTAAGAAGTGTCCTGGCTGTACTTCTCCTGAGACATATGTGTTTGCTCTCCCAGGAGTCCACCATTCTCCCTGTGTTCTTTACCAACAGCAAAATCTAAATGCATTACTGTGTTAGTCTGGGTAGACAAGAGCAACAAATTCATAAACACATATATGTGTATAAGAAAGAGCCTCATACACAAGAGCAATTAAATATTGAGAAAACACCTCAGCCCAATCCAGATCAAGTCCATAAGTCTGATCTTAGCCCATACGTCAATACCAATCTATAAAATCCTCTTCAGACTCACAAAACACATGCCATGACACCAAATACAGGAAGATCACAGGCCAGTGGGTGAAAAGCCTTGGTGGTCCAGTGGTGGTAGAGGCATCTCAGCGCTGGCAGGGGTCTACACATGGTCCCTCCTGTTCCCAGGTCATGGGGTCTATCAGCAAAGTGCCATGTGCGTTGTCAGTAGAGTGTCTCTCAGGGAGTGAGCCAAGAGAGAATGTGTCTCCTGCCTCAAAGGAGGAGAGACATAAATTCCCAGAATCCTCAGGGGAAGGCCAGGCCCACCCAATGGCCTTATTGACTATGACATAACTGACAGAGTAGACTCCACCCCTACATTCTTAATCCTCTCAAGTCCCAAATTGACACCAGATTATGTAACTACCACAATTATTTCTTCTATAGTCCTTATTAATTGTCCAAATTACACATGCACATGAGGTGATTGAAAATACCATTGCTTTGGTCAGACACATTTGAGTTTTCAGAGGCATTTTTGCTTTTCAATACTTTAAAGAGGTCTTATACAACAGATTTTTCCAATACAACACTTGGATTTCTTCTAAGGCAATTGACTGTTGATCTAGGTAAAATGAAATCACTGACAAATTAAATAATCTTTCTCTTTATCATTATGTTTTCTATTGGTCCAATAATAGGAAATTTTGTTGTCTTAATATTTGAATTGTAACAAACACTGAAAGCTGCATTTTATTATCTTTATTAGCTAGTACTTCAAGTCCTTCTTGCTTTCAGTTAGCAAGATTGCATCATTAGTTATCACTGACTCTTAATAAGTCTTCTTCCAAACTTAATGTTATTCTTTCTATACTCTAGTTTTGCAGATCATCTCTCAGCATACAGACTGAATAAGTATGTTGAAAGGATATAGGCCTGCCGCACATTGCGCTAGGCCGGGTTGACTAGAGAAACAAATCCAACAACACTCACATATATACATATGTGACATATGTATATGTCATATATATGACATAACTCACATATATGACATAACTCCATGTAATATAATAATTTTATTTTCTACCTCTAAAGGATTTAATGAATTATTTTGTTCATTTTTGTTTTTAACATATAAAATCTTATAAGGTTGTTGTGAGAGGGGCAAGAGAGAATATCAGTCAGAGAAATATCTGCTGTGTAATAATCATTCTCATGATTTGGAGAAGAGCTTACTAAAGAAAATTATAAACTTTCACAGTAGCAAGTTATGAGTAATAAATGACCTGATCTTATAATGGGTCTTATAATTTTATTGTGTGGGCATGAAAAAGATTGTTTGCTATTTATGTTTTAACATAGCTTAATCGATTAAGGCTCTACTTATTCCTGGACAATATCTAATAAATATTAAAACTAACTGAAGAATTCTATAACTATCCATCAAGAAGATGCTCATCAGCAACCTCTCTTTAGAAATATTTGTTTAGTTTATAGATGATGCATATGAATTCTAATGAGAAAGCTAGTATATTAATATGAAAATAATTATAATACATCATCTACTGATTTGTTAAAAGGTTCAAGGATTCTTAAACTGAAAGAAAGCATTTCCTTGTGGTTTATTTTGCTTTTAGGGCTATTGTCTGAGTTTAAGTCATCCATCACAAAGTCTATTTTAAAAGCAAATGCTTTTAAAGGGTCAGATAGTAAATGTCTAACATTGATAATTAGAATATAAAACCTTGCTAGATAATCTCATTTTTTAAATAGTTTCACAATATATGGCAGTCAATCAAAATCTAATTATAGCTTCTGTTCCAAAGGTTTTCTTCTATAAGATACAACCTGACTGTTTATCAACAACAAATGATCAAATATATTGATGGGATCGGGATTTTCTTGAAAGCATGGTGTTCCAATACTAATCTCAGAAATCTGTTACTATGTTTACAAAAGACTAGTATTTGAGGTCATAACGAAACTTTTGTGCATATGATTGAGAGCTGAAAAATGATAAATACTCTCTATAAATATGTAAAGCTCTGAAAATATAACCTTTATAGGAATTTTCTGTAAATGTCTGTGTAATATTTTGCATAGTATCATTTGATATAGGATAATTATCCATTATAATAAAACTCCTTCAATAATTGTCTATGTGAGCTGGACTAAATAATAGTAATTTACTAATTGCAATGATATAATCTAGAGAAGGCTCTTGATTTTTCCCCCCAGAGATATGTGCTAAACATAGGCTCCGGTTTACAGTCTGTGAAAAAGATATATACAGCTTGAATGCCCTGTCTCTGTTTCGCAGTGGTTATACATTGGGCTGCAGTCCACAAGGTAAGCAGTTTGAAATAACTCCACGGGAGAAAGACTGGGCCTTCTACTCCTGTAAACATTTACGTCTCAGACATGCACTGGGACTGTTTTACCGTATCCTATGGAGTCTTTCTGACTCCATAGCATCAACTCGATGGCAGAGAGAGAAATCTTCTAAGACCTAGAGATGGAGAAGGGGAAGATATTATAACAAAATAACAGAGTTTGGGACTGCAATACTGTCTCACTACTCTTGGCAAAAAACAAAAAAAAAGGAAATGTTGAGGGCAAAGACAGAGGCCCAATGTCTTCAAAGCCATAGCTCTAGAAAATGACATCACATAACGTACAGAACTAGGAGAACTCGAATGAGAGTGTAGAAGTGTGAACATAACAAAATAATACCCAACCTTGAATTATGATCATGGCCTATATTTTATATCAAGGAAACCCTATCTGTACTTTTTATAGTATCAACATTAATATAATTCGATCAAATTGGAAGGATATTTCTCACTGGCTATGCAATTTGTAATTCAGGGAAAAGCACCAATGGCCCGGAAATGCATTTGCCAGTGTAAGTCGACAATCGATCTTTATGGGTTAGAGATCTTTATGGGTCAGGGAGAAGTCAAGACCTAGAGAATGGATAAGCCTGGATTGGTTTTCATTGTGTAGGTAAGTCCTTAGATATAAATGAGGGCAAAAAAGGGGAGGAAGTTAATAATGGAAAAATTAAATGCTACACAAACATTAAATCTTTATTTAATTTGTGTTTAGTTATATTTAACTTCATATATAGATAAAAATCTATATATTTATTCATAACTACTTTCATAAAATAAGTATATAAAGATACTTTGACATAAAACCATGAGGTTTTCACTAGTTCAGTTTATGGCTTTTGTTTCCTGTCGATTCATTTTTCATTGCTTTTTAACCTAAAGATGACCATGCTGTGTGTACAGTCATTTTTTCCTTTATTATGACTGTTTTAAATAAGCTGCCTAGTTATTCTGGAATACCCAATAAATAGATTTATAATGTTTATAATAAATATCTGCATACATTTTAATGAGTATTTTTTAATATTTTCATTAAAATTCATTTAGAATGTTTTCATTCTAAATCATAATTTGTTGCAGTTACCTAAATTTGACCTAGAAATATATTTGTACAAATATAAATATGGCAACTCGATCCTCATTGTCCTCAGAGAGCATTTATTTACACTGGTGACATGTCAAGGACACAAACGATCTTTCTCACAAAACAAAAACTGCATCCAGATGGTCAAAGTCTCTTCCAGGAAACGGTGGTTAGCAAAAGCACCGACCAAGCACAATTTAAAAAATAGAGGCTATGGTTTGTCAAAAGAAATACACTATCAATGAATCAAAACAGGCCTGGGGAATCAACCAGACCTGCCTTACATATCTTTTCAGTTTCTTGGTGTTTCGCCAGCTTTTAGTTGTTGGAAGTACCAGGTCTCTTGACTCCAAAGAGCTGGCTGTGTTGGCGTATTTTTCAGACTCTCCTATTGAAAAATCAGAAATTCTTTCGCAATAAATACCAGATTTCAAATAAAAACAATGCAAATTGTGCTGAGATTAAATTTTTTCATGTAGCATTAGTTAGTAGCTTGATTGTGTGCTTAAACAATGCCTCTTCTTCCAATATAATATTAGATTGAGGGGAACAGACTTGTAGTCTATTATTTGTGTAGAAGTAGACATTGAATTTGAGAACACATTTCAAAAAAACATATTTAGGGTTGGAGGAGGCAAAGAGATGTCTTTGTGTCAGCATAATAAATGTATCCTTTGAATCTCTCTTGAGGGAACCATATGCAAACAGATAACTTTAGAGGCGCACTATTGCAGAATGGTTCTTAGATAAATATATTTGAAAAACTGGGCAAGCGTGACACAAAAGCAATGCATTTTTATAAGAAAAAAAAGTAAACATGTAATTCAAATGAGATCAGTTTTTCAGGAATAATAATTTGCTCTTGATGTTCATTTAGTTTAAAATTAGGAAAAGTGATCTCAAATAAAAATACCTTATGAGATAGTTTTTTCTGGATCTTTTTTTAAGGACATCTTCACTAACAATATAATACCTATAACTCTCAATGAACATAAGATAATGTTTAAAGAAAACTAAAAAAACTACAAACATGAGATATATGCTATAAACTAGTGAGAAAGTTGTTAATTAAACATGTCCAAGGTACGAAGGTCACAACAGCACTTTTCCTACATTTTAACTCATTGTTTATTTGTTTTAGGCCTTTTTTCCCCCACTACTTCTTGGTTTTAAAAGACGAGTGCTCTCACAATTTAATTCCTATTAAAGTGGAAGCTCCCAGCGACCCAAATTATAAAATTCTGGACTGTAAATAGGCAATAATTTTAATTCACCTATTTTCAAAAAAACCCCTCAAACTCACTGTCATTGCGTTGATTCTGACTTATAAGGACCCTGGTGGGATAGCGGGTATACACTGGGCTATCAAACAGAAGGTCAGCAGTTCAAAGACTACCAGCTGTTCCACACAAGAAATAAGAGGTTTTCTGTTCCCATAAAGGGTTACAGTCCCCAAACCCCCCGGGCGCAGTTCCACCCTGTCATATAGAGTCACTGTGTGACATTTACTTTACAGATGAAGACATTGAAATTTAATGAGACCACAGGTTTATATGAAAATAGTTGGATGGTGGATGGATGGATGGATGGATGGATGGATGGATGGATGGATGGAGTAAAATGGGGAATATAAGCTAGGTCTCCTAAATACCAGCTAAACTGCCTTTTTTAGTGTACTACAATTAAATCTTTCTGAGTGGATAGTTCTTATGAAGCTTAGAATTAAATAGATTGGATTGGAAGTCATAGAGAAATTTATACCAATGTGATAACAAACAATACAGATAAATTGGAGACCTGGCTAAATCAGGCTAGAATAATAGGCACCATGATTCTCAGACTGGAGGAGAATTTTTCATCAAGCATGTCTTCTGCAAACATGATTTTAAGAAGTCAGCGTTGAACAACTGTCCAGACACAGCTGATATTTTAACAGCGTGGTCAGTGCAAATGTCAGATGAGTTCGCTACATATTCACTCACTCAGAGTGCACACTCTCAATGTTTCTTTCCACATTGTTTATTGTTGGAAGTTGCTGATGAGTCCATTCCAACGCATGATGACTCCACGTGTACCTTCTTCATAGGGCCTTCAAGGTGGTGGCCTTTAAAAGCAGATTGCCAGGTGGGGGCGGCCGGAGCAGGCTGGTGGGACAAAGGCGACGACAGGGCCAGTTGTGAGTGTATGGATTTCTGAGGGAGACCTGGAACCTGCAAGGAACAGCTTCCACTGAGAATTCCCATTTATAGGTCAGCGATTTCTGTGCCTTCCTGATAGTTCAGAGACAAGATTCCGTGCAACCAGCAGCCACGAAAGGAAAAACAATCTTCTTTAATCAACTGACACGGCTTAAGATACCTGAATCGCAGGAACAAAAGCTCAGTTATTATTTTGACATCGTTGGACACTCATCCTACTGAGGAGTATACTATTCCGAGTTTCCTGCGTTGAGGTTCGGAACTTTCCCTGGGGCTTATTTATACCTGGGACTGTAACCACGAGTGAGTTCTGGTAGTGTTTCAACTGCTGCCTTGCCGAGCAGCCCCAGCCTAAAAGGCGACGGCGGCGGATTGACCACAGTATGATGGGAAGCCAACCACCTTTGCGCACACAGCCCACGTGGGCTCAGGAGACCTGTTCAGTGGGATGTCCTCTCAGCTGCCTTCAGAACCGGATGCAGCCCCAGGGCGGCTGCGGGGCTGGCATGGCCGCAATGCAGATGCAGCTGGTGGACCCGCAGGCGGGATAACCCAGGGCACCTTCCTGATGTGTGACTGTCCTGCTGCGAAGACGCGATCGTGGATGAATGCTGCATTCCCTCAGCAGGCAGGTATGCCTGGGCACAGTTCTTTGGATCGTGGCTAACTTTTCAGTTTTCAAATCAATATGGATCTGATCTTTTTGGTGAATGCTACCACCATTTTGAAACCTCCTCCTTTTTTTTTGTTGTTTTCCTTCCTCCCCGCCTTAAACATTTCTCTCTCCTCTTCCTGCCCCGCGCCTTATGGTTTGTCTTGGTAAGCAAGGACCTACTGGTATTTGTCAACCTGTCACCATGTCTGTATATTTTGACGAGAACGAGACCCACAAGCTCGATGCTCCTTTTCGCTCCTTTGAGACTTCAGCAGAGGAGATCTCCGCGTGCTTTATGGAGTTGCTTTGTGCGGAGCCCACCGAGCGCCAGTGGCCAGTTTCTTTGGTGCCAGGGGCTGATGCTGCTGCTCCTGTTGGGTGGAGAAAGTGTAGCTGTGGCACCGAGCCACGTAGGCTTCACAGGAAAAGATGATTTGTAGCGTTATTTAGAAGTGGCTTTTTGGTCACTATGATTAGAAATGCAATAAAAGAAATGCTTCCATTAAAAAATAAAAGCAGATTACCAGCCATTTCTCCCCAACCCCTCTCAGCTAGTAATTAAGCATTGCATGTGTCATCCATGCTTACCTCAAACTCACTGTGATGAACTCAACTCCTGCTCCTAGTGACCCTTTGAGATAGAGTAGAACTGCCCCTTTGGGTTTCCTCGACTTTAACTCTTTGAATCTCTAGACAGATCCATCTTTCTCCTAGAGCTGACCTTGTAGTTAGCAGCTTGATGCTCAGCCCACTATCCGACCAGGTTTCCAGGAACCCTTTCTACATGGTTTGCCATGAATTAATTTTAATGTCTTTTGGGAATGATGGTGTAAATGTGTTATTTTGCTGGGTTTTTTCTAAGCCTCATTATACTAACAAATTAGTCTTCTTTTCCTTCTCTGGTATCCCAATAAGTCTCCACTGGAGTTCTGTATATTCTCAATTCCTTAGCTTAGCTATATGGATGTAAAGGTTGTGCTGAGAAGGCAGCCTGGCTGTACAAATCATCCACAGAAACTACTCAGAGGTCATTCTGTAAGTCTTACAACTCATGCAGGGTGGCCATTTCTACAGCAAGTTTCAAAAATATATTTCAAAAGATTTTTCCCAAATGCTATAAAAAGTCCTAAACTATTTTTTTCGATTAAAAGATATCATTTAAGACTCATTTAAGAGAAATATGATCACATTCATATATTTCAGAATGGCATAGCCTGCTGAGCTAAACTTGAAAAAAATACATACATGTCTGATTGGGAAATAAACCTTTAATCTTCAGTTTTATATCAAAATGAAGAA
This sequence comes from Echinops telfairi, assembly GCF_000313985.2. NCBI lineage: Eukaryota > Metazoa > Chordata > Mammalia > Afrosoricida > Tenrecidae > Echinops > Echinops telfairi. Next base: position 3,915,773 of record NW_022111372.1, read on the forward strand.
GCTTCTGGTTTAGCTGAATGCAATTTATAAATGCCAAGTTCATGGCATCTATTGACTTAAATTTGAATATATATGTATATATATACATACATATATTTAAATTCATTTTGTATGTTGTTATTATGTTCTCAAGTGATGGCTATTACATGAGGGTCCAAAGGCATGATTTAATAGTCCAATAAAGAATAAATCCAATTCAATGTTTAAAATATTTCACTATCTCAAAATGATGCCAATTTAGTGGAACCATGTGAAATGACTGCCCTTACAATTCAAGGGTCCCCTTTCCCATCAATAATATAAGACCACATTTTATAGAAAAGAATTAGGGTTTGTATTATTAGTTAAGGAGAATTATAAAGGTATATATAACTCTAAATAAAATTAGATAAATACAGAAGAAATACTCAGAAGTAAAACACAAGGACTGCCGTTTTACCCTGTCAGGTGTGCCCTTGTGGCATAGCGAGTTATGTGTTGTGCTGCTAATCATAGGTCAGACGTTTAGAAATACGAGTTGCTTCATAGGAGGAAGATGGAACTTTCTACTCCCATAGGATTTACAGTCTTGGAAACCCAGAGGCTGTTCTACCCTGTCCTATAGGGATGCTATGAAGGGGAATCTACTCAATAGCAGTGAATCTGGTGTTGGGTTAGTGTAATGAAATGCTTATAGACCTGAAATCTTCAAGGACTTAATTATTCCTCTAAAAAGACAATAAAAAAATCAAGTAGCAGAGTAAAATTACTTCTGTTTTATTGGTTTTGGGTTTTTTGTCATTGAGCTATCATTGGTTTGTGTGATTTTATGCACACAGAACAGTGTGTTCCACTGCATCAGCGATATGCTGGTGAACTGTTAAAGTCCTCTGTGGCTTGCGTGTTCATCTATCACATTGAGGGGTTCCCTTATTTTTGTTGACCTTTCACTTTATCAAAAGGCTATCTTTCTCTGTAACTAGTAATTAGTCTTTCCTGTTGACCTGTCTAAAGCTATACAAAATCCTTGCTTGTACAGTTATTCCAGTTATGGTCCTTCTAAGACTGATTTTCTTTCATTAATTTGTCAGTCCACGGCATATACAAATTCTTAGTCAACATCATAATTCAAAGGCATCAATTTCTGTATTCCTTCTTCAATAACACCCAGTTTTCACATGCACATGAGATTAAAATAATGAGGATTGACTTACCTTAATAACTTTGCAAATTGTTCTCTTCAATATTTTTGTAGAAATGAAGGACATTTTTGTTATGACTGCCTTTTATTCTTTCTTCAGTAAATCTCATCTCAAAATTAACAATAACAGTTGCAGCAGTAAGTTTACCAGAAGCTTCTAGAAATCCAGGCGTAATTCAGAAAAGGATGTGGAAAAAGGATATCATTTCAGACACCTGATATTTCTTAACTGAAAACAGAAATTACCAGAGAGATGTTTACTGTGTTGCATTGACTATGCAAATGCATATAACTGTGTGGATCTTAACAAACTATGGATAGCCTTGAGAAGAAAGACAACACTTCTTTGTGCTCATGTGGAACTTGTACATGGATCAAAAGGGAGTTTTGTGAATAGAACAAGGGAATGCTCTTCAAATCAAGAAATGTGTGTTGTTCTCTCACTGCATTTGTTCAAACTGTATACTCAGCAAGTGATCAGAGAAACTGCATTACCTGAAGAAGAATGTGGCATCAGGATCAGAGATAAGTGTGTTAACAACCTGTGTTATGCAGATGACACAACCCTGCTTGTTGATGGTGAGGAAACCTTGAAGTACTTGTTGATAAAGATCAGCATTTGCAGCTTCGATGTACAGAAAACCAAAATCTTTACAATTGGACCAATAGGTAACATCATGATAAAACAAGAGGGGGTGGAGTGGAGTGGTCAAGGATTTCTTCTTGCTTAGATCCACAATCAATGCTTACGAAGCAGCTGCAAGATCGAAGGAAACCTTGACTTGGGTAAATCTGTTGAACAAGATATCTTTAAAGGGTTGAAATGCAAGGATGTTACTTTGAGGACAAAGATATGTCTGACTCAAGCCATGGTCTTTTCAATTGCCTCCTATGAAAGTGACAATTGTATACTGAGGAAGGAAGATGGAAGAAGATCAATGAATTTGAAATATTGTGCTAGAAAAGAATACTGAAAGTACTACAGGCTACCAAAAGAACAAACAGATCCATCTTGGTAGAAACACAGCCAGAGTGCTCCTTAGAGACAAGGATGGCAAGACTTCGTCTCACTTACTCTGGACATGTTCTCAGGAGAGAACAGTCCCTGGCGAAGGGCAGCATGCTTGGTAAAGCGGATTGACACAGTGGCTGCAACAATGGGCTTACACATCGCAACAACTATGCATACAGCACAGTCTCTGCAGGTGTTTGCTCTGTCGTCAATAGGGTTGCTATGCATCAGAACCAACTTGATGGCAGCAACATTTGTCTTATAATTTCCTTGAAATAGAACTTATGATGGAAATTCTGGTACAAGTGATTTCTTGAATTGTATCAGGAGAAGCAATATGGGGTAGGAAAATCAAAGTAGAGAAGGGGAGAAGCTATGTAAGTGTGCGTTTTGGTGAAATGTACATGCACTCTGATTTCAGTTCTCTGAACATAAACTGCATCTCAAGTTTGTCCCAGTGTAAAAGTTTACTGGAAGGAAAGACGAGGCTCTCTACTCCTGAAAGATTTCTGTTCTAGGGAACTTACAGACCTACTTTTTTTCCCTAAAATGTCATTGAGTCAGAATCATCTCAATGACATTGACTTTCATTTTCTGGAAGTCTTTATGGGAGCAGAGAGCCTCATCTTTCTTCCAAGAAGCAGCCGGTAGACATGAACCATTACCTTGTGGTTAGCAGAATCATGAGGTTTCCTTTAAAATAAGTAAAGAAGTGTAGCTAGATGCTGTTCAGCTGTGGAAATTTTTTTAAAGATGGCTATTTTGTTCCCAAGATTACCGTTCAGCGCATTCAAAAGTATTGTCTACTAAGAATTTACATGGCATTTCACCGGCCCCTAAATTCAAAGGTTGCCTGTCTAATCACCATAGCCCAGCAGAAACCCTGGGAGAATATGACTCATTTCCCTTTTAGCCTTCTAGAACATAAATTCCCTGGTTTTCATTTCCTATGTGATCAATCACATTATTTTTTGACACGCTTGCACTGTTTCCACCAGAATGCCTCCCTCCCAACACTGATTTATTTCCATCATTATGACAAGAAATAGGGAGTTGATCACAAAAGTGAAAGAGCTTTTACATGTATAGTAAATAAATTACTGAACGTTTTTAAAAGCAGAAGATGAAGGTAGTTTCATCGGTTTGCCATCTTTTAAAATTAACATGCCCTATTAACTAAATGATAATACAAATTTTGAAGCCTTTAATTCTACATAAGTGATGTAAGATTTAGCTCTGATTTGGTTTGAGAATGTGTCCATAATTGTCTCGGTTTTTGTTTGGAGCATCAATTTATATAAAGAATGACATTTATTTAGATTTATAGTGTTTACAAATTATGAAAAGCAACTGCTTTCATTTCTCTTTGGTCTCATAATCTGTGAACAAATGTGAATTTCACAGTGTCTTTGATACTTGGAGTTTCCTGTCTGAGTAGGACATTTGTGGCCAGTTGAATGCTTGCTATATCCAATTAATTCTTAACTATATTGCATTTTCATTCTAACCACTCATTTTAAAGCAATGGTCATTTGCAATGGCAGTATTTGCATTGTTGCTGTCAGGAGCCATCAAGTCATTTCCAACCCATAGTGACCGTATGCACAACGGATAAAGTACTGCACCATCCTCACAATTGTTCCTATGCCTGGGCCTGTTCTTGCAGCCATGGTGTCCATCATCTCCTTTGGAGCCTTTCTCTTCATCACTGTCCCTCTACTCTACCCAATGTGCTTCCCTTCTTGGGGAACCTGTCTCTCCTGACAACGTGTTCAAAGTAGGTGAGACAAAGTCTCACCATCCTTGTCTCTAAGGAGCACTCTGACTGTCTTTTTTCCAAACCAGGTCAGTTTGTCCTTTCAGCAATCCATGATACTTTCAATATTCTTCTCCAGAACCACAATCCATATGCATTAATTCTTCTTTGGTCTTCTTTATTCAATGACCAACTTTCACATACATCTGAGGCAATGGAGACTACCGTGGATTGGGTCAGGCGCACCTTAGTGCTCAAAGTAACATCCTTGCTTTACAATACCCTGAAGAGGTGTTGTGTAGCCTCTTTACCCAATGCAATACATCTTCTGATCTCAACTGCTGCTTCCATGAGCACTGACTGAGGAGCCAAGTAAGATAAAATCTTCGACAATATCACATTTTTCTCCATTAATCATGATGCTACCTGTTAGTCCAATTGTGATGACTTTTGTTTCCTTTACATTGAGTTGTAGTCCATACATAAGGTGGCAATCTTTGCTTTTCATCAGCAAGTGCTTCAAGTCCTCCTAACTTTCATCAAGCAAGATTGTGACATAGATGTGATAATTTTCCTATTAATACCTTATTTTCAAGCATTTATAAGGTGGTCATATTAATCTATTCAATATGGAAGTGTAGCATAATCATGAATCCAGAAACAAATTTAAGGATTGCAAGTAAAGATTTTTCTTTACCTGCAATCTTTAAATGAGAAAGAAAAAAACCTACAGAAAGGAACCTGTCACTTCTGTTTTAGCAGTCATGGCTGGGACGCTGCAGGATTATGTATTACTTTAGATTTAAAAACTAGCAGCATTTCAGCCAGTAATTCTCTATGTTGCAAAGAAGAAGACATTCATGTGTGGAGACTATTTTCCAGGGAAGTTCAGTTTAAGCTACTTTATTGAATGAATAGAACTTGGGATTTTATAAACTCTAATAAGGCAATTATCCCACAACTGAGAAAGAACTGTTGGTACCACACATGCCAATAGCATGCAGACTGCAGTTTCCCTAATCACAGAAGGTATTTTTGTGCTGTATTTGGAAAACATCTCCATGCTAAATCTCATTTTTCAATACATTCAAATGTCTTCAAATGCTTTCGTTAGCCTTAATGAAAAGTTGAGAGCAATTTATCTATCTTTTGAAAAATGATTGCACGAGAGAGTGTTTCTAGGGTATTTGACTATGGGATAACATCAAATCAGGGCTAGATAAAACATAATCAAAGATCAGCATTTTAAATAGAAGAACCATATAAAAGCACAGATTTCCTATGTTTAAATGCTGGACAGTGTATGGGAAATAGTTTGTATTCACAAAGGATTTTCTTCCTAACCTCCCTTTCCCTACATCATCCAATCCTCAAACACAAACACGCACACATTCTTTTGAAGTATGTGAAGGTGAAATCATAGCAGGCATGGCCTCAGTCTATGCCTGTGGGCATGATTGTAAATAAAAGCCTCCGGGATTTTATTTCTGTTAAAATGCCTATGCAGAACACGTTTTAAAAAATATTCTCAATATAAGAACTCAATCATTCAAAGTCAATACATATGTATATGTATGTAAAATTATATGCAGGAGAGTATAATAAAAATATATAATATATTTATTCAACTGGCAGAGATGGTCAATTAAACAATGTGCAATTGGGCATGTAAAACTGAGATCCAGTCAGCAGATGTGAGTGTTTTTCAGGGTAAAGCTGCCAGCTTGGGCTATAACACAATATGCTACTTACAGAAAACATCATATCATGAAGGAGAGAGACAAAAGAAAATGTGTTTCTGTAGTCTATTTTAAAAGGAGATTGTTTGGCATTGCTTTCATTACAGGAGAAAAAGAAATAATGATCCAATTGCCGGAGAACATACATACAACATGAGACTTTGAAGTTCGAGTTCTTGAAAGCTGTATCCAGAGATCCCAACCCCCCCACCCCAACCCCATATCTTCATTTTCAGAGTGTGTTTCCCCAAGGGCCAAAATATACCTAAAGCCTTCACCTCAATTATCCTCACATGATCTTTGCTAGAGAATAGAATGGCCTAGGACTTCTGAGATTCTCCGGTAAAGCAGACAGACAGCGGCTACTAGAGTGGTTTGATGGAAATTATAGAACAAGTTGGGGCACAGCTGGTGAAAGGATCAGGGTCTGCTGTTTGCCAGAGCTTTCTACTACCCGACAGAACATATTGCCTAAAGCTGAGAATCCCACAGTGTCCTTGGTTATGTATTTTCCAATTATGGTTCACTTTAAAGATTCATATTAAAAATTGGAGATGGCAGCTGGCCTGGAAATCATTTAGGACACCCCAGGTTTCAAGTGAGTGGAAGGCTTAAATTGAGCTGGTGGGATGGGATATCGAAAACATAGGTGAGGATGGAATGTCTAAACTCCTGTCCACTGGTCTTTAAACATGGAAGGCATCGTGCTAAGTGCAATGGTGGTTAATCAGGAAGCTGTAGAAGGTGTTCCCTGGGAGTTTGTTTTCTTTTACCAGGGGCTTCTTGTGAATGCCTCCTTTCTACTTATTAGTTGCTGGTGAAGACAGATTAAGAATAGAAAGATATATAGCTATTTTAGAAGCCCAAGGGCAGCTTGAAATAAACTCCGTCGTAAAGAGGAAGGTTGGGCTTCTCTCCAGGGAAGGCTTTAGGCGGCTCCCTCTTGTCTCACTAGGATTTTTTAAGATGTAGTCTAGGAAGGATAGACTTTTTCCTCATGAATTATTGATACTCTAAAACAGTTTTAATTGTTTTTCCTTTCAGTGCTATATAGAGAAACCCAATAATGATTCTCACTGCAATATTAGCATATATTTTAAGTGTGCCACAATACCAAGGGAAAGCATCTCATTTTCCTGAAACAATATGCATCTTTAAAAATAAGTAATATGATTTAGCATAGTAATAAAGATGAGAAGTAATCTAACTTAGATTATAAAATTGCTTTGTGTGCTGAAAATAGTTGGTGGGAAAATAACAAAAGAATATATTTTTATGTAAGATTTAATTTAATTATTTGAAAGCATGATTAAAGAACGAAATATGGGCTTTGGAAAAAGGAGGTGATAGATTTCTCTACATTATGGTCTTTTCTTGATCATAGCTAGAAAATAAGGAAATAAGTCATAGAATATAAATATTGTAACACTGAAATGAAATCATTCGTAGTTAATGGTGTTTCCTATAGAGAAAATTGTCAATTCAAAGTCATAGTGACCCTGTGTACAAGGGAGAGAAGCACTGCCTGGTCTTGTTGTGACAACTGTTATGATACTTGAGCCCATTATTGCAGCCACTGTGTCAATCAATCTCATTGCGTATCTTCTGATTTTTCATGGCCCTTCTACTTTACCAAACATGCCCCTTCCCAGGAACTGTTATTTCTAATGACATTTCCAAAGCACGTGAGATACAGTCTTCCTATACTTGCCTCTAAGGGGCATTCTAGCTGTACTTATTCCCAGACATATTTACTTCTTCTTCTGAGAGTGCACAGAGCTTTCAAAATTCTTTGCCAAAATCACAATTCAAATGCATAAGTTATTCTACAGCGTTCATTCTTTATTTTCCAGCTTTCCTTTGCTTATGAAGTAACTTAAAATCTAATGGCTTGGTATTTCAAAGTGGAACCTTTTCTTTCCAACACAAAGTGTCTTGTGCAGCGATTTGTGCAGGGCAACATGTCCTTTGATTTCTTGACAGCTGCTTCCATGAGCATTGATTAAGGATCTAATACTTAATATATTATAAAATGAAAATTAGAAAGAAAGAAATGTTCACATACCTATCAAAATAAAAGATAAAAACATGTTGACATAAATAATCTATTTCATGAAAATTGTATATTTTACCCCAAACATGAAATATATAATTTTACATAAGTCCCAGAAGGAGATACATCCAGTTCCATTGGGTCCACAAGACTTTGCACCCACCAGCCTGTGATCTTCCTGCATTTTACATCATTGCATGTGCCTGCATTACTCTGAAGAGGGGCCGTGGACTAGTTTGGTTCTTGGACTTCAGCTGGACAAGGGTGGGATGTATTTCTGATATGTGTCAGCCTGGCCTAACACCAGTGTGGAGACTTGTGGATTTTCATTTGTTAATGGTGCACAACTCAAAGTAAGGAAAAACAACTGCAAAAATCTACTGATTGGAACCTGGAATGTGCCAAGTATGAATCTAGGAAATTTGCAAGTGGTCAAAAATGAAATGGGATGCATGAAGATAGATATCCTAGGCATTACTGACCTGAAATAGATGGCCATTTTAAATCAGAAAATCATGATTTACTATGTTGGCAATAAAACAATGAAGTGGAATGGCAGGATCTCATTGCAAAACAAACAAACAAAAAACCTTTGCAAAATCAATCTAGAAATGATGTCTGTGGTAAGATTGTATCTATCCTGCGTCTATGAAATTCAATCAATACAACTATTGTTCAAATTAATGCACCAACCCCAAAAGCTGGTTTTGAAGAAATTGAATTCTACTGCCGACTTCAGTCAGAAATTGATTAAGCACGCAACCAAGATATATTAGTAATTATTGGCAATTGGAATACGAAAGTTGGAAGCAAAGAGGACTAAACAGTAATTAGAAAATATGGTCTTGGTCACAGAAATGAATCTAGAGGTGGCATGATAGAACTTTCCACAACCAATGACCTGGTCGCAGCAAACAACTTTCCAACAACAAAAGGTGTGTATACCCGTGAACTTCCCCAGATGGATACAAAGAAAGAAGACTGACTACATCTGTGGGAAAACCTGATGGAGAAGCTCAGCATCCGCAACTAAACCAGGCCAGGGGCCGACAGGGGAACAGAATGTCAATTGTTCATATGTAAATTCAGGATAAAATTAAAATGAGTCCACAAGAGCTAAATACAACCTTCAGTCTATCCCAATTTGATTTCAAGACCATCTCTAGAGCAGATTTGACACAACATTAATAACAGATCTGATGAGATGTGGGAGGACAAGAGACCATCATGCTTGAAGAAAGAAAAGGTCATTAAAAAGACGAGAAAGAAAGAAAACATCCAAGTGGATGCCAGAAAAGGCTCTGAAATTTGCTTTTAGTGGAGTAGTAAAGCAGATGAAAGAAATGATGACATCGAAGAGCTGATTAGAAAATTCTAAAGGGCAGCTGAAGAAGACAAAGCCAAATAATAAAATGAAATGTACAAAGACCTAGAATATGAAAACCAATATGGAGGAACATATCTAAAATTTGAAAGAACACAAGAGAAAATGCAAGCCTTGAGTTATATGCTTTGAAGTTTCTGTGAGCAGAATATTGAATGATGCAGGAAGCATCAAGAGAAGATGGGAAAAATACAGAGTCACAGTACCAAGAAAAACTGCCCAACATTGCATCATTTCAAAAGCTAGTGTATGAGTAAGAACCAACGCTGTTGAAGGAAGAAGTTCAAGCTGCACTGTAGGCCTTAGAGAAAAACAAGGCTGCCGGACTCAAGAGACTCAAAATTGAAATGTTTCAACAAGCTGATGAAGCCCTGGATGCACTCATTTGTCTATGCCATGAAATCCGGACTCCAGCTACTTGCAAACTGTCTGGGAGAGATCTATATTTGTGCCCATTCCAAAGAAAGGTGAACTAGCAGAATGTTCAACCTATACAACTATATGATTGATATCTCACTCAAGTAAAATTTTGCTGAAGATTATCCAACAATGATTTCAGTAGTGAATTGACCGAGAGCTGCCACAGGTTCAGGCTGGATTCGGAAAAGGACATGAAACAAGGGATGTCATTGATGATGTCAGATAGATCTTGGCTCAAAGCAGAGAATACCAGAAAGATGTTTACTCGTGTTTTATTGATTTTTTTAGAGGAATTGGACTTTGTGGATTTGTGTTAGGCAGGGTTCAATATACTGTAGGTGAGTCCTTCAACTCACATGGGCTGTTGGGTCCAAGGTCATGGAAGCAGATAGCGGAGTCTTCTTCCCTCAGGCAAGAGAGGCAGCATCTGCATGCAGGAATCAGACAGCAGGGTGGTCAGCAACAGTCAGTAGCTCAGGAGCTTAGTGAAGCAGGCCCGATGGGATCTCGAACTCAAGTGATGCACAGGGGCAGGATTCACAAGCTTCAAGCTCAAGCAACGTATGCACCAGCAGCGTGACGAGCAGGTCTCAGAGAAGCCTCAAGCTCTTTGATCCACAAGTAGTGTAGCACACAGGTTGAGGCAGAGAACTAGCTAAAGCAGCAGCACGCTGGTCAGAACTCCAGGGAACAAGACAGAGGGGGCGGGCCTTGGCAGAGCAATGTATCTCATTACCCTCCAATTAAGCAGTGACCTGATTAATCTCTGCCTACATGTTCCTATTGGTCTAGTTGACACAGTAAACCAAGCTATCACAGGACCATAATAAACTATGGATAAACTTGAGAATAATAGGAATTGCAGAACACTTTATTATGCACATGAGGAACTTTTCCATGGATCAAGAGGCAGTTGTTCAAAGAGAACAAAAGGATGCTGCATGGTAGTGTGTTAGACAGGGTTCTCTAGAGAGTTAAAACCAAATTGCTGATAATTTAATATATTTATTTATAAAGATAATTAGATATATAACAAGAAATGAACTGTTAAATCATATACAGATAAATATATAATACAAGAAATAAACAGTTAAATTATAAAGCACTATAATACAAGAAATAAACAGTTAAATTATAAAGCACTACAAATGGCTCAATGCAACTCACTCCCGTGAGAGAGAGTTGTGAGACACTAGAAATCCTTCAAGTCAAGTCTGCTGCCAGATCTTCCTCTATTTATAGAGAGAGCTAGGCTGTGTCAGCACAGCAGCCAATCACAAGACAAGTCACCAACTGCCAGCCAGGTCTCCAACCCCCAGTCTCCAGCTCCAGAGATGTCTTAAAGGGACCTCAATTTATAGAGACACAGTCCATAGGCTAGGCGTCCCACAGGTAGTGTAGCCGTTAAATTGACTAGGACAAGCAAGGCAGCCGCACACTGGTCCGATGATCAAAGAGCCAAAGAGCGAGAGACAAGAAAGGAGAGACTCACCAAGCCATTTATCTCTCTGCCCTTCAGTTAATCCCACTTGTGTTTATTGGCCAGGCTGGCACAATAAACTATCTCAATCCACCACTTGCCAACCTGGCACCTGTACACAATTCTTTAGCCATATATACATATATAATTACAGTCATTGATGAAATCACACTTATATTTATCATCAATCATCTATTATACATATAAATGAAAACACAGTCCAATTGTATCTGATATATCATACCTGAATGAAGGAAAGATATGCAATAAACACATAAAAAGAAAGTACATTGACAATTACAAACCTCGCTTTTGCAATTGATCACGTGGTCATAATTGATAGGTAGAACTACCTTCTACTACTACCCATTCTGTATTACCTTTGCCCTCAGCAAGCACCTCAGCTGCCTTCTGATTTTTTACCTTGTGGGATGACCCAGACCTTCATCCCTGAGGGGT
>NW_022111372.1:3928603-3949941 GCF_000313985.2 Echinops telfairi
GCTCAAAGTTCTGCCCATTGGGAAGATTTCCCTTCACCACTGTCCTTTAGGGAGATCCCAGAAAGGGGCTGTAGTGCTGCTGCTGTCCGCTTATGAGTGGCACCTGCATATCGTGCAGAGCCATCTGTAAACCAAGCATGACTTTTTTGGTCTTCAGTTAAAGTATGGTAAGGAACTCCCCAGGAGGCCATTGGTGCAGACTGGGAGAAAGGAGGTAATGTGACAGGAGTGGAGACTGTAGGCATTTGAGCCACTTCTTCATGCAGCTTACTTGTCCCTTCAGGTCCTGCTTTGGCCCGACCTCGTATATACCACTTCCATTTAACAATGGAGTGTTGCTGTGCACATCCAACTTTATGATTCCGTGGATCAGACAATACCCAGTTCATGATAGGTTAATTCAGGCCTCATGGTGACTTGATGGCCCATGGTGAGGCATTCAGTCTCCACCAAGGCCCAGTAACAGGCCAACAGCTGTTTTTCAAAGGGGGAGTTGTTTGTCTGCAGAGGATGTGTGGAAGGATTGTATACTGTCACCATACTGGTCAAAATGTATGCTGAGTAAATAAGCAGAAAAGCTTGCTTACATGAAGAATAATGTGGCATCAGGATTGAAAGAAGTCTTATTAACAACCGTGATATGTAGATGACCCCGCCTGCTAAAAGTGAGATTTTGAAGCACTTTCTGATGAAAATCAAGGATTTCAGCCTTCAGTATGGGTTATGACTGAATGTAAATAAGACCAGAATCCTCACAACTGGACCAATATGTAACATCATAACACATGGAGTTGTCAAGGATGTTGTCTTGCACAATCAATGCTCCTGGAAGCAGTAGTCAGAGCTAAAATACATGTGGCATTAGGTAAATCTGCTCCTTACAGTACTGAGAAGCAAGACTGTTACATTGAGGATTAAGGTGTGCCTGCCTGCCCCCAGTCCTGGTATTTTCCATTGCCGCATATGAATGTAAAAGTTGAACAATGAATTTCTAATGAATACAAAGAAGAATCAATGTACTTGAATTGCAGTCCTGGAGAAGAATATTGAAAGTATTATGGACTGCTAAAATGACAAACTAATGTGAATTGGAAGAAATATGACCATAGTGCTCCTTAGAGGGAAGGATGCAAGGCTTTGTCTTATATAGTTTGGGCATATTGTCAGGAGAGACCAGTCCTTGGGGAAGGGCATCATGCTTGGTAAGGTGGAGGGACAGTGAAACCGAAGGCCCTCAGCGAGATAGATTGACCGTGACTGCAACAGCCAGCTCAAGCATGGGAACAAATATGAGGATGGACCAGGACCGTGCAGTGTTTCTTTCTGTTGTATACAGGATCGCTATGGACAGGAACCAACGGGGTGGCATCTAACAGCAACAATAGCATGAGAGTATAATTATGAATAAAGCCTTTTTTAAAGCTTATGTAAAATACTGATCTCCTGAATACTGATTATAATATTTGTGCAGACAGATAAATAGGCTTCAGTGTAAGTACGGATCATTTAAATTACAGAAGTGAAAACAAATGGCTAACCTCTACCTCCTACTCTCACTAGGGAAGTTTATTCATAATTCCTCACAATGTTGTCATGCCTGCATAGGGAAAAATCATGACAAAACAGACAAACTTAATTATTAATCCCAGTTCCTCAATTCATTAAGGAACTTGGTCAAATGATTGAACCTGTCTAAAGAGTAGTGTTTTGTGATTGTTATAACAGCCCCATCTCAAAGACTTATCCTAAGGATTCAATGAGTTAGCTCACATAAAGCATGAGCTTCTCAGGTTGTTCATAGGTGCGGATGAGATGAACACGCCTTGCGGATCCTGTTACCAAACCACGGCCAGTCTTCAACTACCCTCACAATCACTCCTATGCTTAAGCCGTTGTTGCAGGCGCTGTGTCTGTCCATCTCCTTGAGAGTCTTCCTACTTTTTGATAACACTCTACTTTTCCAAACAGGACTTCCTTCTAAAGGGACCAGTCTCGCTTGATGAAATATTCAAAGTATGTGAAGGACAGTCTCACGATCCCTGCTTTTAAGGAGCATAGCACACATAACACTCGCCCAATTATAATGCTATTTTAACAGACATTTTCTTCAACACCTTCTATTCCAGAATTATTTACTGCAGTACTGTTTTACTATTTAATTCTTTACATAAATGTTATATTCGAATGTGTTTATACTCAAGGTAGTAAACCTTTACCACTAAGAAAATGAAAACAAAGTACACACATAGCTATAGCCTTACTGTAAAGAACAGCCACTCAATGTCTTGATATATCTTTTTAATCTAATCTTTTTTGTCTTATGCTTACATTTCTTTTTAAAGGATTTTATTATACATAAAGCCATTATAGTCTGATTCTCCTTTTTATTAGTACAATCATTATTTTACATGTCAAAAAAACTTCAATGTTACTTTTTTAAAAATCATTTTATTGGGGCTCGTACAACTCTCATCACAATCCATACATACATCTATTGTGTCAAGCACATTTGTACATCTGTTGCCATCATCATTCTCAAAGCATTTGCTTTCTACTTGAGCTCTTGGTATCAGCTCCTCATTTTTTCCCCTCCCTCCTGCTCCATCCTCCCCCATGAACCCTTGATATTTTATAAATTATTATTATTTTGTCATGTCTTACACTCTCCGACATCTCCCTTCACTCACTTTTATGGGCTATGTTGCAATATATCAAAATAATGTTGACAATTTATTTAATTATTTCCAGTTTAGACATTCAAATTTTCCTGTTATTTGCTATTGTGTTGAACAAAGCACCATTATCTCCTCCTAGTACATACGCTTAATCTCTAATAGAGTGTGGCAGGGTGTTAATATTTTAAATAAGAATTTAAATATATTTGCGATATCTACACAGGAAATAAGAGAGCCTTCAGTGATTTCCTTCCACCCGTAATGGACGGATGGGAATAAACTGATTACCAGAGAGTATTTGGAGAAATTTTTATGGGAGATCAAAATGATAAACCTGACTTGAATAGTTAAAACCTTGTCAGTTGATCCCCACTTCTGAATCACATTGGGCCTAATCTGATTTTCAAAATTTTCTGGGTTTTTTTTTCCATATTGGAGTTTATCTTTAAAATATTTTGTCATTGTGGGTAGCCCTCTTAACATTTTGCTAGCTGGTTTTCAATTTGCTGCATAGGAAACCTAGGATGGATGCACTTACTTGATTACAACTAGAATAAGGGATCCGGTGGTACAGTTGGGGGCGGAGGGCAGAAAGAGGAGCTGATCTCAAGAAGCTCACGAGGAAAAAAAATATTTTGAAACTAATTATGGCAGCAATAGGAGAATACTGCTTGATGTGATTTAACTAGGAATGATATAATATCTATATTAGCTCCCAATAAAATGGATATATATAGATATATCCATATTCCATAGTCTTGGGTTTCTGTCACTTGTATTTAATTAGTAATTATTTCTTAGGGTTCAACCTTTGACCTCATCGTGTGATTTCTGTAAACCCTCTCTGTGAATAATCTCATCTTTTGCCTTAAAATCTCTTGCCTTAACATAGACCACAGAGGTAATATTCTAAGTCCTACTTTGATTAGTAGCAACTAGGATCTTAAAAAAAATTATGAGCAATTATCTACAATGCACCTATTGGTCTTTCACAAATTGGAGGAAGTAAGAGTGAATAAAATTGAAAAAGTATGGTAGCAATTAGTCCAATGGACTAATGAATCATGTAATTATGGCTTAATATTTTTAAAAATGGCTTCATTTCAATTGAAATGACAGGAATTTGGTGAATGTGGCGTTCCCAATGTCAGCAAGAACAGACATCTATGTGCAATGTTTTTCTAGCCTCTGCTAATGTAATCTTTGATAATAATCCTTGATCATAGAAGTTCACATGGACAAGCCAAGATGCAAGGGGTAGATAAATCAATTTCACCTCTTGTTAAATGGGGTTTCAAAGTCAGATTAAAAGGGAAAGGGGAGTATATAAAGAGATAGAAGAATGTTTACAATCCACTTCAGCAACTATATTAGTTGGGAATAAATTTTATGGGACAGTTTTATTATTCATAATTTACTAAATTTCCTATTCTTGGCTTTAGGAGAAATAGTTCTTATTATTGCCATAAATTATTTAGGTATTAAACGATAAAATAAATGTTTTAATTTAGTTGTAAAAATGATGTATTTCTTAATTGTACTTGTGAGTTCTAGATAGTGTTACAAATCATGTAAACTTAGTTAATCCTCCCATCCTGTCTTAACAAAATTGTAAAAATTATCTCAATAGCAAACATTTGATAACATTTTGATTATAGTGCTCTGTAGGGCCAATTTGAACATAATTTTCCAGCTCCTTAATTGACTCTAAAACCTTGGGCTAATATTACATTGAGTTAATGAATGAATAATCCCCTTAATTAAAGTAGGAAATTCAACAAGTAATATGAGTAGTCTTATAATATGCCAAGAATATATTTTAAGCTAAAATTGAAAGTAATTTGTCATCTAACCATAAACCAAATGTTTATATACATTTATGTAAACATATCAAAATCATTACACAAGTACAGTTTTGATAAGGTGATGAGGAGAGGATTGAAAACAAAATTGGTCTTGGAATATTCAATCTTACCTTGAATGAGGTAATGAATTTTTCTCTATAATCTTGCCAGGATGCAACATTTCATGAACTCACCAGAATTCTCACAAGAAGTTTCGCTGAGGTTTCATCGTGCTAATGAATGACTGGATAATAAATAATAAACATCTTTCATTCCTGAAGGGACTTGGTACCTTATTATATTAGGTAACAGCTATACTGTTTTTAAATATTTCCCTCTGGTTAATAAGTAATCAAGATTTAATCTTTCATTGTCTTTAGTTACCTGTGATATATTATCTTGAGGTAATGATCATTTTTTATTATATTACCATTTCCAAATTCAGATACCAAAATCATGATTTAAAAGTTGCTTAGTTGTACTTTATACCCACAATCTCTTTTGGAGTAATATTTGTTCACTTACCTTCTAAAAGATGAATGGCTATAAATAATTCGGTAGATTTTATATCCTTCATATTTTATCTATATACTCGAGAAGAAGCTGACCCAACTATCAGTCGAGGCACAAAAACTGCATTAAAAATGAACTGAAAACCTCGGCTTATACATGAGTTTATATGGTACCCCTAGACAATTATTATAATCACTTTTTTGTCAAACCAAAAGTACAGGAAGAGGTGTTTACTTAAAAAGTAGTCAACAATTTCTAGATGATATATATATATATATAAATATGATGTTATTAATGTGGTTGTGCTTCTAGTCATGTGCCTTAAGAATGGAATAAGGAATTTTCATGTTTGTAAACAAAATCTAACAGAAAGTCTCTAAAGTTTGATACTTTGAAATATTTCATCTTTAGATTTATAATACCTTAGTTATCAGATGACACGTGCAACACACATTTTTATAGAATGTCTCAAAAGCATATTTTCAATGCCATTATTATTCAGAACATATCCTTATACTCAAGGCAATAATTAACTAGGCCCTTCTGAAATAATTTCACATTATGTTACAAGAGGTAATTCCATCTCTTCCATTCTAATATGTCTTATTACTGTTATAAAATTAAGAAGTTGTGTTGTGGGTTATGGGGCCTAGGGGTTGGGTTCAGATTTTTCAGGACCCTTTGGTCCTGGGGGAGCCGTGGTAGCATAGTGGTAACATGTTGAGCTGATAACCATGAGGTCAGCAGTTTGAAACCACTAGCCAGACTCCTGAGTGGAAATATGAGGTTTTCTACTCCTATAAAGAATTGCACTCTTGGAAGATGATCGATAAATTTCTCTACCATAAATTAACAAGGAATGTTTTGAAAGGGAGACAAAGGCAGGTAAAAACCAAATCAAGACAACAAACAAACAAAAAAACATAGATCCAGGAATGGGTCTTGGATTTGCACTAAAACCTAGGTCCAATTTAAGAACAATTAGTCCTTACATCATGGCCCTTCTCCATACTCACCCTCAGGAAGGGAGCACAAAGTTATGGGTGCTATAGCAAAGTGTGGTGAAGAAATTAGATGGTGCCCAAATATAAAATAAAGTAGTCTGGGTTCTGAATGGTTTGCTCAAACAAGCAGCCATCTAAGTGAGAGGTCAACTACCGTAAGTCCACATGGAAGAAATACACCAACATCAGTGATGAAAGGATTGTAAATCATATCATCTGAAGCTGAAAGAGGAATTAGTATCAGAGTCTAAATTGTGAGAAGGCTAGCGCGGACAGTGGGAGCCCAAGATACATTTGTGAACGCTGCATAGGAAAGACGCCTCTGGTGATTTCCCTCTGTTCATAACAGTGGGATGGGAAGAAACTGGTTACCAAACGGAGTGCCCTGCAGAGATGACGCTAGAAGTTCAAGATGATAAACAGGACTTGAACGGTTAAGACCTTGTCAATTGATCCCCCTCTACTGCATGTTGGGCCCCATCTGGTTTTCAACATTTTCTGTATTTTTTTGCTTTGCATTTGTTCATACTGGAGTTTACCTCAGATGTATTTGACCATTGGAGGTGACCCTCTTGAATTTCCATTATGGTTTTTTCTGTTTTTCAGTAGATGAAACCCAGGATTGTTCAGCCTTTAGAGACAGCAAGTAGAATGAAGGTGTCTGAGGGGGTACAGCTGGGGGTGGGGGTGGGCAAAGAGAGCTGATTTCAGAGTTCAAAAAGGAAAAGAAGCTTTGAAACTGATTGTGGTAGCTGAAATACCACACTGCTTGATGTGATTGAACTATGGAATGATATGCTATCTGTATTAGCTCCCAATAATTTTTTAAATGATCTTGTAATTCTCATCGATTCCCCAGTGGTCTGATATATACATTAAAGTCTTTCATTCTTGGGGAAAATGGCAGTCTCAGAAACACAAAGGAGTGGTTCTGCCCTGTCCTGTATGGTCACGCCGTGAGACAGAATTGACTCAATGGCAGTGGGGTTTTTGTTTTGTTTTTTATTCTAGGAGCTGGTGGCTTCTGTAAGCAGATTAAGAATGCTCGCTCTGCTGGTGGACTTGACTACCACCAAGAAGAGGTAAGATGGAATGCATTCTTTGAACCAGAAATTCCTATGCTAAGAACCTTCCAGACAGCCGTAATACAATGGTGGGGGCAAAACCAGGAGCCTGGTAGGAGATGGCCAAGGCCTCAGGGTAAGAAAATGGGGTACTTTCATACCTGATGTTTGCTGGAAGATTTGAGTAACTCTGGGCACTTGGTAGAGCTAGCTTTACCGCCCATTGAAGAAGCAGAAGTGAACAACTTCAGACGGTAGGCTTGATGGTGGAGTGAGGTACCTCCAGATACTTATCAGTGGAGTGAAAGAGCTTTTAATACTCACCCAAATAGGACAGGGCTAGGGGACCTCAAAGCGGCCAACGACCAGAGAAAAACCTGCCTACTGAGTTACGGCCGTCCTTACCGGATCCTGAACTGGTATCCCGAGTCTTTCCTAATCCTGCATGCTAACCAATTACTGACTTGATAAACAGCATAATCATGAGTATATATGAGAGGTCTGTAGGGTTATTGTAATTAATTACTGAACCTAGCTGAGTAGAGAATTCTGTGGAATGGATAGTTGGTGTCAGAACTGGTAAAAACTTTGGAGAGAGCAGGTTTGTCTGACATGTGCCTCATAGCAATTACTCTTGTGCTGAAGCTCTTGAGGGTGCTCTCTCTCCTCCTAGTGAAGAGAGAGCAAAGGTTAAATAGTATAAATAGAGCAGTATATTAAATTAATGATGCTGTTGGAAATAATTAAAAAAACATATTCGGTCAGATTTACATCTGAAAACTGGAATCTGTTAACAAGGAAGCTCTGGTTCTATGAAGTCAGTCTCTAACTTCAAAGCTTTGGCAAATGTAAGGCAGTTTACAGTGCCGAGATGGGTCTTTGCAAAGCAGCAGTTTGCCAATCACAGCTGAAATTATAACTATTAAAAGCTGTAGTTTTCTTAAGTGCAAAATCCTGTTTCTAGACAAAAAAAAAACAAAATAGCAGAAAGTAACATTTTGGGGTTTTTTTTTAATAATAAAAGGTTCTTCTGGTTTAATTTTCTTAACAAATTGACCCCAAAGTATTTTTTATCATAAGATAATAACTTTAACTATATTTATAAATTCTGATTATTCTGTGAGCTCATTTGAATGCTAGATTCACTTGCATAACTTCATCGCAAAATATTCGCTCAATAATCAGAGACATATTTAGGTTTTGTTTTGTAATATATAAATGTTTCACTATCTTTATATAGATTAATATACATAAATATAATTGCATATGAAAATCAATATTCATGTCTTTTCTTCCATAATGACTCCAACTTTGACAATTTTCCTTTCGCCAGTAAAATAATGAACGCTCTAAAAGGCACATGTATGAACCCATAGAACTGTGAATACACTAAATCACATGGTAAAGGGAAATTCAGATTAGAAATGGAGTTAATGTTCTTCTGACCACTGAGTTCTTTTCTTTATTACCACAAACAAAAAACCTCACTGCTATTGAGTCAATGACCACTCATAGTTACCCTAGAGGATAAAGTGAGTTTCTTAGACAGTAACGTTTTATAAGAGTAGAAAGTCCTGTCTTTCTCCCATGGAGAGGCTGGAGGTTTTGGACTGCAGACCCCGTGGCTAGCAGCCCAACTCAATGTCCATATAAGCGGCAAAGGGAGGCAGAGGAGTCCAAGGTATTGTACCAAGCAGATGGTACACTGCTGATGATTAAGATAAAGAAACAGATCATGGGTCAAAGAATGCAGATGATCTCTAGAAGGTAGAAAAGTTATTAAGTCAGATTTTGCTATTCCTTTATTTGATTCATCATTATTTGATTTCATTTTATTTATTAGTTATTTTCTTTATTTCTCATTTCCATCTGAATGTAAGTGCCAGAGAATCGGAGACAAATTTGTTGTTTCTGAGTCCCCAAGACCTAAATGATTATTGGAGGAAATAAACACAATCATTCAGCAAAACCAATGGCTTGCCTTCTCCAAAGACAGTGTTATTTTGGCTACAGTGCCTCATTCTGTTGTCCTTCCTTGCCTGGGAAATTCCAGTTCTTCCTTTAACGCTTAACTATGAGCTTCTTCTCCATGCTAGCTGGTGGTTTTCAATCCTTTTTCAGTTATCTATTAATGCACAAGCCACCCTAAATGCCGTGAATAGCTTAAAACAATCATGGTTTGTTATTTTCCATATTTCTTAACTGAAATCGGCATAGCAATCTTGGTGGTTCTTTTGCCTCATATAGGATCATTCACGCAGCAAGATTTACCTGGCAACTGGGCTGGCTTTCATGAGAGATGGAAAGTCCAAGAAGGCTTTACGCAAAAGTCTGATGACTTGGCACTCTTTCATGTGGCCGTTCAATGAGAGCTGCTTGAGTTTTCTTACAGCTTTGTGATTTAGGTCTATAAGTCTTACATAATAGCTGCTTTCAAGAAAGAACATGAAAAAAAATCAGGCCCCTTAAAAGTTAGACTCAGGATGAAACAAGCACTGTGGCACTTCTGCCACATATTATCAACCACATCAAGTAGCAAAGAGCTCAATTTCCAGTGGTACAAAGGAGACTCTACCTCTTGAAGAAAGATACACCAAGTGTGCACAGAGAGAGAGAAGAAAATGATAGCAGTCATTTTTTGACATTAACTAAAATAAGCTCCATCTATGTAAAATGGCTTGCTCTTTTCTTTGAAATATTACAGCTTCCTGTACTCCTTTGTTATGACACTCATTATACATCCCTGCAATCTTGTTGCCAATTCATCTTTTCCACTGGACTTTCAGTGCTATGAAAGTAGAAAGTGTGTCATATTTATCACTATGGCTCTGGGTTCTTATCCCAGTTGTATGTCATTAGTACCTTAATGTTCTGAATTACTTAATGATCTTAAAGATAAAGAGGTATCTTTGAAAAGTAAACAAAATAAACATTACTTACTGAAGGCATAAATGGGTGGCTAAAATGTCATATGCATGAATTACTTTATTCTGAGTTTCACAAATGTTATAGTTGCCTTTTGAGTTCTATTCAGTTAGCTTGTGAGTACCTCACTAACACATGAACTACACTGAATCCCAATCAACTTGAGAGCAAAGAATTTGTTTTGACTTTATTTCTCTAGAGTGCACCTCTACCTTTAAGGTCACTAAATAATTCATTACATTTGAAACCCATGACAATTACCCATGAAGTTTCTGATATGATCACATAGAACACATGATGAAATAATAAATCACAAAATTATTTTTGTATTTATATATTCTATATATTTTTTTCCAAACAGATCTAATTTTAAAACTTCTTGAAGAAGAAATTATTATTAGTGATGAAGACAATGTATTTTACATGTGGTAATATTTAATATCCCAGAGTCAACTGCTCAGGAGGTATAAAGAAAATTTGAGTGCACACCTTTTATAAAGATTATGGCTTAGTAAACATCCCTTATTTCCACTTTACTCCCTGTTTCACCACTGTTCATGAGCTCTGCACTCTAACAAAGAAGAGATGATTTCAGAGCTTTGGAAGGGACTAAACTTTGATTTATCAAGGACAATACTGGCAACTTTCCAGAAACCTGGAGGCCATGGCTCATCTGCAAATCACGTACATATATTTGCATGAATTTTATTTTGATTAGTAGCCTCAACCCATGATGGTACTTAGGATGAATGAAGCATTTTACATATATGAATATATGAAGACAATTTAGTAGTCTTACTGTGCATAAGTGTTTTCCCTATTTTTTCAAATTCTAACACTTTTCATCTATTCTGTCATTGTTACACTCTTTAAAATTGTACCAGATACTGCTTTTAGTTTTTTTTAAATTCATTTGATACAGGCAGGGAGGAAATCATATATGTTTATGTTTTATACATTTAACATTATACATTTATATTAAATATGCACTTAACCCAGGTATACTCCAGCCAAAATCATTGAGACTTAGGGATTTTGTGGGGGAAATATTTTGTATTGTCATTGTTTTATAAATTGAGGGCATGAGGCAAAAAAAAAAAAAAGCTTGGTAATGTTTCAATTTTATTTTGAAGAGCTTGTTTTTAAAATATTCCATAACCTGAAATACTAATAGTGATGCTATATAATTTTAGAAAATAATATATTAAAAGAGAACATTACTAGTTTGCAATTAAGTTAAAAAATTTTTTTTACCTAAACTTAAAAGTCCCCTGATCTGAGTATGTGCATTTGACTAGAAATGGGGAAAATTAGTGAAGAACGATAGATAGGGTAATTGTTTGCTAAGAATAAAATGTAATGATAATAATGACTTCAGGGTAGAGGGAGGGAGGGATACAGGAAAGCTGATATCAAGGAATTCAAGAAGAAAGAAAATGTTTTTAAACTGATTGTGGTAACAATTGTATAATTCTTGATGTGATTGAACTATGAATGCTATGTTATCTGTAATAGCGCCCAATAAAATGAATAATTTAAAACCCCACCTCACTGCCATCAAGTCAATTCCAACTCATACCCTGTTTCCCTGAAAGTAAGACATCCCCCCAAAATAAGACCTACTTACAGTTTTGCCTCTCACTGAAATATAAGGCACCCCCGAAAAGAAAACCTCCCCCAAAATAAGGCCCCTGGAAGCTACTGTGACTCTGGACTCTGGATGGTAGCAGCAGGCACCGCCACACAGCTCACTGTTGGCTGCAGTGCAGCCGGAGTAGACAGGAAGTGCAAAGTCTCTTTTTTTATATATACATAATCATTTTACTTTTAATAAAACAATAAATGTGTACCATATTCTTCTTGATGGAAAAATAAGACATCCCCTGAAAATAAGACCTAGTGCATCTTTGGGAGCAAAAATTAATATAAGACACTGTCTTATTTTCAGGGAAACAGGGTAGCAATCCTATAGGACAGGGTAGAACTGCCCCTGTGACCAGAAGTAGAAAGACCCATATTTCTCTCACTAAGTATAAAAAGGATTGATAATGCAATGAGGCAACTCCTGTCAGACAAAAGAAAAAAAGATGGACAGAAGTTCATTCTAGAGAACAAGAAAGATGAAGTGGCTATACATGTGAAGATTGTCAGGTTGGTTTATAAATGTTACAAAGAAAATTCAGATCCATTTGATGCATGGATTGGTAGTGAAAATATTCTCTCCCTAAACATTGAGTGGAAAATATCCTTAGAGAAATAAATGGCAACAAATTCTATATTTGGAGATGCCCCTTTATTACATTTTCTCACTACTCCTCTGTCAGTTGGTCTTACTGTGGTGGCCCACCGTTCCTGTGACACTGTAAACTGTGCCACAGGGAATTCAAATGTCATCAGAGTCACCCTTGTTGAATGGGCTTCAGTCGACCTTCCAGACTAAGAACAGACTACAAAGAAGGAATTGGTTGGCCACATCTGAACATTAGCCACTAGAAACCTTATTAATAGTAGAAGGAACTTGTCACATGTAGTGCCTGAAGATAAGACCCTGGGTTTGAAAAGCACTCAAAATATGATTGGACAAGAGTTACCTCCTAAAAGTAGAGTTGACTTTAATAATATGATTGAATTATAGCTTTGAGATCTTCATGTGCTAATAGGGCACAAGAATGTATAAAGTCAGAATCTAGGAAAATTGGAAATTATCAATAATGAAATCAAATATAAATACTGACATCATAGAAATTATTGAGCTAAAATAGACTGGCATTGGCCAGTTATAGTTGGAAAATAATATGTTTTACTATGCCAGAAATGAAAAACTTCAAAAGTACTAATGTCAGATTCACATCAGAAAAAATATTTCAACATTTATTCTGAAATACAATGCAGTCTGTGATAGGATAATATTTGCATGCTTATGAAGAAAATAGGTTAATACAACCATAATTCAAAATTATGTACCAAACACTAAAGCCAGTAATAAAGAAATTGAATAATTCTACCAGCTTCTTTGTTATGAAAACTATCAAACATGAAATCAAAATACATTGAAAATTATTGGCAATTAGAATGTGAAAGTTAGAAATGAACAAGGAGAAACAGTATCTGGGGAATATGACCTTGGTGATAGAGATGAAGCTGGTGATCATATGATAGCATTTTGTAAGACGTGACTTCATCACTGCAAACCCAGTGGCAAACAAAACATGGCACCAGATCGCAACATATGGTGAAGAACCCTGGTTATCAGAAAGAACAGCATTTGGGGTCTTACACAATAGTCTTAAAACAAGCCAATGAAGTATCCACTAAGTGCATATGGAGGAAGCACACCAGTCAGTCTGATCCAAGGATTATAAACAATAAAATCTCGATCTGAAGGAGGGAATGATATCAGAGCTTAAATTATGAAGACCTAATTTGCAGAAGGCTATGGATGACAGGGCAAATCCGATTACATTCGTAGGGACCCCACATGGTAAAGCCTCAGGTGAATCCCCTCTGAACATCGTCCAGGGATGGGAAGAGCCTTCATATTAAATGAGAACACTGTAAAATCGATTATAGCAAATATAGTTAGGTTAAAATGTAATATCTCATCATTTGATGTCCCCTCTAACCCATTCTAAAGTTGTTTCAACTTTTAGTATTTTCTATTTTCTTTTTAATTGAAGTTTTTCTGTTTTGTATAGACATTGGGATTTCTGGTTGTTCGCTTCTTGTTTGTGTTTTGTATGATTTGTGCTATTATATGAAACACAGGATAGTAAAATCTGGAGAGACAGTAACTAGATTAATAATAGCCTAAGGCCATGGCAGGAGAGAATGGGGGATGGGGAGCTATGACATGTGTATGAGAAGAAAACATTCTGAAATTCATTATGGTAATGATTGCATCATTCCTTTAATAAGATTGAATGATTAAATTGTATGATATGTGAAGTAGTTTTTTCCTCTGCCATTGAGCAATGCTGACTCATAGCAACCCCTGTAGGTTTCTAAGAAAATAACTGTTTATGGAAGTAGATAGCCCAGTCTTTCAAATGGTCAACCATGTGGGTCAAAGCCCAACCCATAACCAGTACATCACCAGGGCTCTGATGTAGAGCATATACCAATAAAACTTTTTTAAAACGGCACCAGGACACATAGACTACTCCAAATAAGATGTGCCATAATTTCTTTGACAATATGTGGTAAGAGACAATGTAGAAAATCAGTATCATCAGCCAAAGTAGACCAAGGGCCAATGGAGGTTCATACCATCAATTACTTATATGTAAATTCAGTTTGAAGCTGAAGAAAATTAAACCAATTTGGTGAGAGCCCACGACAACTTTGAGTATTGTGGTAGTTACATATACTGGTGTCAATTTGGGAATTGAGAGGATTAAAAGTGAAGGGGTGGAGTCTAGCCTGCCAATCAGATCATATGCGATGAGGTCTCTGTGTGGGCATGGCCTTTTCCTGAGAATTCTGGGAACTCCTGCCTTTCCTTCCTGGAGCCAGGAGATGCACACTCTCTCTTGGTTCACTTCCTTGGAGACTCTCTATTGACAATGTTGACTCCCAGCGAGACATCCCTGAGGAGAAAACACATGGACCTACCCAGATGCAGCCAGAACCCTAGACTTGAATAAGCCACGTGGAGACCCCTGCAAGTGCTGAGATGCTTACAGTGCCACTGGATCTACAAGACATCTCACCCACTGGCTGTGATCTTCCTGCATTTGTCATCATTGCATGTGTTTCGTAAGTCTGAAGAGGACTTTATAGATTGGTATCGGACACATGGGCTAATCTCTGACTTATGGGCTTGGACTGGACTGGGTTGGGATGCTTTCTTAATGTACCATTACCCTTTATATAAAACTCTCTCTTATATACATATCAGTTTCTATGGATTTGTTTCTCTAGTCAACCTGGACTAACACAATTATATTCAACCTGATTTTAGAAAACATCTCAAAAACAGATTTGATACTTTGAACACTGACAGAAGACTCAATGAGCTGTGGGATGACATGAAGAACATCATGCATAAAGAGAGCAAAAGTTCATTAAAAAGAAAAGAAAAAAAATTAAAGTGCATGTCAGAAATGACTCTGAAACTTGCCCTTGAAAATAGAGTTGCCAAAGTAAATGGAAGAAATAATAAAGGAGAAAAGTGGAACAAAAACTCCAAGGGAAAATTGAGGAAAAAAAATCAGAGCATTACATAACAAAATTTATGAGACTGAAAGTTAGAAAGTAAAAATAGCTTTCTCTTGCTATATCTCAAGATGAAGTATTAATGAAAAATGCCAAGCCTCCAGTTGCAGTATTCAAAGAATCCTAAGGCAAAATATTGAATGGTGCAGGAAGCATCAAAAGGAGAGAGAAGAAATACAGAAACTGTACCAAAAAGAATCCGATGCCATCCAATGGTTTCAGGAGATAGCACCTTTTCAAGAACCAATGATACCACAGAAAGAAGTTCAAGCTGCACTGAAGGCGTTAGTGAAAAAGAAGGCCCCAGGAATTGTTGAAATATCAATTAAAATGTTTCCACAAGCTGATGGAACATGGAAAGTGCTTATTTGTCTGGGTCAAGATATTTGGAAAAAAGTTATCTGGCCAGCCTACTGAAAGATACCCATGTATGTGCCCGTTCCAACGAAAGGTGATCAGACAGAATGTGTAAATGTTTAAACAATATCATTAATATCACATGCAACCTAAGGTTTTCTAAAGGTAATTCAAAACCAGCTGCAGCAGTGCATTGGCAGTAACTGAAGAGGGTTTGAAATAAAGAATATCATTTCAGATGTCAGATAAATCTTACATAAAAGAAGAAAATACCAGAAAGATATTTACTTGTGCTTTATAGACATTACAAAGGCATATGTGGACCACTGCAAACTGAGTAATATTGTGAAGAATGAGAATTCTAATTATGTTCTTGTGGAACCTGTGCATAAACCAAGAGGCATTGCATCAAACAGAATTAGCAAATACTGTATGATCTGAACTTTTTTTTAAATTGTGTCGGGGTTGTATCCTTTCATCATATATGTTCAATGCCTATGCTGAGTAAATAATCAGAGAATCTGAACGTGTGAAGAAGAACATGGCATCAGGATTAGAGGAAGGGTTATGAACAACCTGTGATAGGAAGATAGCACAAACTCGTTTGATGAAAGCCAGCAGGACCTGAAGCACGTGTGGATGAAAACCAGACTGTAGCCTGCAGGATGGATTGCAATTCAAGTAAAGACAGCAACAATATTCACACATGGACCAATAAACAACGTAGATAAATGGAGAAAAATGGAAATTGTCAAGAATTTCACCCAGTTTATCTCCACCATCAGTGCTCGCAGAAGCAGCAATCAAGAAGTCAAACAACTCATTGGGTAAGCCGCACAAACCTGCTGCCCGAGGCCTCCTTAAGGAGGTGATGAGCAGGATGCTACTCAGAACTAAGGCTTATGGAGCCAAGCCTCTGTCTTTTCAATCGCTCCACTTGCATGTGGGAACTGGACAATGAACAAGGAAGCCCACAGAAGAATGGATTCCTTTGGGTAACGTAGAGAAGGACTGTGAAAAAGAGGAAGATCCACAAGGAAATGTACTGACAGTGGCAGCAACACCCAGCTGAGCCATGAGAGTGATTGTGAGGACGGCCCCTGGCGGGGCAGTGTTTTCTTCTGCTGTGCATAGGGGCACAACAAGTGGAAACCAAACAGATGACCCCTAACAACACGCCCCTCTCACCCCACTCCTTCATTTGGGTTCTTTTCTCTCTCCTGCTTTTCCCTTTCCTGTCTTCTTTTATGTTTTAAAAGTAACCTTCTGTCTGATAATGTAGTGCAACTATTTCTTCCATAAAAAATAAAGGGTCAATTCCTGTATCTGTTGTTTGAATAAATCCGTGATTTATTCGATTATTTTGAAAGGTTAGAAACCTGATGGAATTATTTTAGAACATGATTTTGTTGTTGTTGATGTCATTGTTGGGAACAGCCAAGTTGGTTTCGACTCATAGTCACCCTCTGTACAGTGCAAAGAACCAATGTCCAGGCCTGCTCCATCTTCACCGTGGTTCTCTGTGAGCCCACTGTGGCAGCCAGTCTTTTTCTCTGCATGAGTTTCCATTTTGTAAGCATGATGACCTTTCTAGGAGTGGTCTCTGCTGATAATACATCCAAGGTCCGTGAGATGAAGTCACCCCATCCTCACTTCTAAATAGCACTCTGGCTGTACTTCCTTCAAGATAGATTTGCATGCTCTTTTAGAAGCCAATGCTATGTTCAGCAGCACCATAATTCAAATGTATGCATTCTTTTTCAGACTTCTTTATTCAAAGCCCAATTTCATATGCATGTGAGGCAATTAAGAATAGTATGAATTAGGCCATGAGCATTGACTGTGGATCCAAGCAAAATGAAATCCTTGACAATTTCAATCTTTTCTCCATTTATCATGATATTACCTATTGGTCCAGTTGTGAGGAATTTGGTTTTTTGTACATAGAATTATAACCCATATTGAAGGTTGCAAGCCTTGATCTTCATGAGCAAGAGTTTCAAGTTAACCATGTCTTTTCAGCGAGAATATGATTAGTGTTTTACTTTTATAAGTGGCAGTGAATTATTTAATGTGACTTCTCTAGCCAAAGTCTCTATCTCCCAGCACATGTCTTTTCCCTGTACGGGTCTGGTATGACGGTGGGGGAAGACTGATCGAATTCACTGTGAGTAATTGTGAATTGGAGCGTCATCCTGCTGTGTATCAAAGGAGCCCTCTGAGAAGCTGGAAAGGGAATGCAGGGCCCCCAGGCACCAGCAGTGAGGTTCATCCTGTGCACCTGAGATTCTTCTGCAGTGAGCCTCCATGATCCAGAAGACAGCTACCACCTCAGAGAAGGAGCAGCAGAATCAGGAGCGAGGACTGGGAACTGAGCGAGGGACTTTCCCCACCCACGGAGCAAGGAAAGCTGGGTGTTTTGGGTACCAGTAGTTGGCTGGCGGTGGTGGATGCCTCTGGGCTCCTATTTCAGATAGCTGGGTTTTCTTAAGCAGAATGTCATTGGGTTGAGGCTTATAGCAGAGTGGTATGCCTTCTGAGCATTTGTTAGCCGGTGACACAGAACTTTTTAACATGCCCTGTAAACAACTCACCCTGAACATTTCTCACTGGCATTACAACTTGTTAAGTCCCTTAATAATCCCTTTAATCATGAATTTGTCTGTGAATTCTTTGTAGCCGTTGAAATAGATATTAGAAACTAAAGAGGTAAACGGAGAACATTAATTAAGACACTTCAATAAGAATCTTAATAGAGTTCTAATCTTACATAATTTTGGAAGTATAAATATTACAGAGCATTAAAGTATTAGAATATATCAAAAACTTAGTTCAGAATACATTGAGGAGTTGCATCAGGCAGGATATAATCAAAGAACCAGACCACAAACAAAAATACAGATGTTTTATTATAAATATTAATCTTACATAATTGTCAAGGCCAAGTGGGATGTTTGTGGAAAGATTTTATGACAAAAGACATTCCTGAGTTGCCATGAAGGAGCAATACCCGGGGTCGTGAAGACACGTCGGCATGACATGGTGGAGAGGAGTACGGAGCCCAGGAGCATGGCGCCCGCCATCATCCTCAGGATCTACTCTGGACTCAGCAAAGGAAAACTGGACATCACATCTGATCTTCATAACCCGACACTGAAAAAAGACACCATGCTTGCTAAAGTAGACACACAGCCAAAAAAAGAAAACAACCCTCAACAAAGTGAATGGACACACTGATCATCCCATTGAACTTACATATCGGAACGACTGTGAGGCTGGCACAGGACTAAGCAGTATTTCATTCTGTTTACATAAGTCACTGTAATCAGAACCAATTTGACTCCACCTAAAAACCTTAACAACAACTTCACGTACGTGACCTCAAGAATATCCTGACGTCCTTCACCACAGAGCTGAGGATGTAATAGCCCAGGTTTTGCATATGCTGAATCAAGATCCAATATGGTCTGAGGGAGTTGCTTGACCAGCTGCTGCACATACTAACCAGGTGAGCTAGACCAGTGACAACACAAACACTGCTACCGACATTGACCTTAGACCATACAGTATAGCTACTGGCTTACACTCATGTCAGAGTTTTTCACACATTTCTCCTGTGCTAACTCCTTCTCTGAAACAATAAGAAGAGGATATTCAAAGAAACATAGTTCCAGTTTAACTTACATTGACACAAAGTAAAAGAACTACACTCAATGTCCTATTTCCTTATACGTATCTACTTCTTCGAACCAGAAGAGTATACCTCACTCTCACTGCCATCAAGGTGAGGCTGACTCATAGCAACCCTCGAAGTCAGGGTAGAATTGCACCGGTGAGTTTCCAACACTATACTATTCACAGGCATAGAAAGCCCTGCCTTTCACAGAGCCATTGATCGTTTTGAACTGTGAACTTTGTTGATTGCAACCCAATGCATATCCACTATACCACCAGGCTCCACTCAAATACACAGAACCTCCAAATAAACAATCCTTAAATATTAATTTTGGCTAACATAACATGTTTGTACAACTAAGCATATAGTGAACCTCTCCATAAAATAGTGGTTCTCAACTTGTGGGTCGCGACCCCTTTGGGGGTCAAATGACCCTTTCACAGGGGTCACCTGATTCATAACAGTAGCAAAATTACAGTTAGGAAGTAGCAATGAAAGTAATTTTATGGTTGGAGGTCACCACAGCATGAGGAACTGTATTTAAGGGTTGTAGCACTAGGAAGTTTGAGAACCACTGCCCTAAAAGAAGACACAAAGTCACATTAACCATCTTTGAAAGATGCTCACTCTTCTATGTCCCTCAGACATCTTTGCATTCTGTAATGCAAATATTGGTTGTTGGAAGATATTCTCCAATGGACAGCCATATTTCTGCATGTCGTCCAATATGTTTACAGTTAATTTGCTCTGGTTGCCTTTTTAAGGATGTTTTCAAAACCCTGATTGTTAAAAGATGTTTGTATTCTAAGTTGGTACTCCTAAAGATGCCTTCCTTCTAGAAAAGATTTAACATATTAATGAAGATAAGGTCACTCTCCAGAGGGGAGGGTGGTCAGGTGTGTCAGCAATTACATATATATTATCAGGGAATACTCATATTAGTATTCTTTTTCTAATATATTCCACTTCATGTGCACCAATTTCTGAACCTTATCAAATAGTCCTGTGGTAACCGGAATAAAGTGAACTATCAAAATGCTGTTGCTCTGGATATGGTTATTGCTGAATATAAACGGTCCTTTTGTTCTGACCTATTTAAGTCTCATGTCTTCTGCCAGTATCTGTTAAACACTGGCAGGCCCGCTAGTTAATTTGAAAGTACAAAAATTCTAAGACCTTAACTGACATTGAGAAAAGTTACAATTATATATTAAGTTGGATAATAGGGACATAAGACAGGAGAGGGAAACTTGTTGATATACATACAGGAACATATCCTTATAAAAAATAATCAAATGATGTTGAAATAATTAGTAACTAACTTTCAAATGCTATATCTAAAACACTGGACTCATGACATTAGAAATAACTGAAAGAAGCTTACTGAAGGAGAAAATGAACTTTATATTAGATGATGTATTAATAGCGATTTTGCTGCTGGTGTTAAGTGCCATTGAATTGGTTCCCACTCAAGGTGACCCTGTGTACAACAGAATCAAACAGTGCCCAGTCCTGTGCTAACCTCCTCATTTGTCTTATGCTTGAGTCCTTGGGTGCAGTGACTGTGTCAATCCATCTTGCTGGTCATCCCCTTTTTTGTTGTCTGCTTCTTTACCAAGCAGGACGTTTTTCTCCAAGGACTGGAGTCTCCTGACAACATGTCCAAAGTGTGGGAGAAGTCTCACCATCCTTGCCCCAAAGGAGTTTTCTAGTTGTACTTCTTCCAAGACAGATTGACTTGCTCTTTTGGCAGTCCCTGGTGCTTTCAATATTCTTAAGCAGTGCCATCATTCAAATGAATCCATTCTTCTTCAGGCTTCCTTTTTCCCTGTCCAACTTTCACATGTAGATGAGGTTATTGAGGATACCAGGATATGAGTCAAGTGCACCTCCGTCCTCAAAGTAACATCCTTGCTTTTCAACACCTGACAGAGATCTTGGGCAGCAGATTTACCCAATGCAATGCTTCCTTTGATCTCTCTTTTTTTAAAAACATTTTATTAGGGGCTCATACAACTGTTATCGCAATCCATACACACATCAATTGTGTAAAGCACATTTGTACA
>NW_022111372.1:3950096-3960854 GCF_000313985.2 Echinops telfairi
TTCCATGAGCAGGATCCAAGCAAGATGAAATCCTTGATGACTTTAATATTTTCTTCCTTTATCATGATGCTACCTACTAGTCGAATTGTGAGTATTTTAGTTTTCTTTACATTGAGTTATAATCCATAACTGAAGCCTGCAATCCTTGCTCTGCATCAGCCAGTACTTGAAGTTCTCCTCACTTTCTGCAAGGAAGGCTGTGTCATCTCAGAGGAAGCTTCTTACTGAGCCTTTCTGCACACCTGATAACATTCACTGATAGTTTGCTCAACACACAGATTGAGTAAGTATGGTGAGAGGAGACAACCCTACCCGCCACTTTTTAAAATCATAAACTATGCAGCACTCTCTTCTTCTCCTTACACAATTGCTTCTTCTTGTTCCATGAACAACTCCTGCAGGAG
Organism: Echinops telfairi; assembly: GCF_000313985.2. Lineage (NCBI taxonomy): Eukaryota > Metazoa > Chordata > Mammalia > Afrosoricida > Tenrecidae > Echinops > Echinops telfairi. The sequence goes on from NW_022111372.1 coordinate 3,950,501, forward strand.
CATGATGTAGTGCTCTTGAATTCCCATCCTGCGCAAGCCTATCCATATTTGCTATGGTCCAATCTAATGCTTTAGCATAGTCAATGAAACACAAGCAATTATCTTCCTGGAAATATTCAAAATATTTTTTTTAAAAAGCTCCATTTGACAGCAGCGAAGATATCCTTTGTTCTATGTCCTCTTATGAATCCAGCCTGCCCCTTTGGCTGCTCTGTCAATGTGCTGCTACAAACATTGTTGGATGACCTTAAGCAACAGTTTATTTTGCATGTGGCATTAAAGTCAGTAGAGATATTGTTCTATAATTTGAGTACTCTGTTGGGGCATCCTTCTTTAATATGGGTACATATGTGCATCTGTTCCATTTCCGATGGCCAAATAGTTGTCTTCTAAATTTCCTGGCGTAAATGAGTGAGTGCTCTAGTACTTCATCAGTTTGTTGAAACATTGCAATCAATATTCCATTAATTCCTGGAATCTTGTTTTTGGTTACTGCTTCCAGTGTAGTTTGAGCTTCTTCCTTCAGCATCATTGGTTCGTGTGCATATGCTACCTCCTGAAATGATGGAATGTCAACTAGGACTTTTTGGTACACTGACTCTGTGTATTCTTTCCCTCTTCTTTTGATGCTTCCTGTAGTTTTCAATACTTTTTATTTATTTATTTTTTTTAGGGGAGAGCACGAACGCAGTCCCCCACTACCACACATTATGCGAGTTTCCCACATTTGGGGAAATCGCAGGGGTCAGCACGTCCAGAGTGCAATGGATAAGCCTCTCCCTGGGAAAACCACCTTCGTGATCATGGTATTTCCCCTGCCAGGTAAGTATTAGTTTTCAATATTTTTGCCCATAGAATCTCTCAGTGTTGCAACTTAAGGCTGGTATTTTTTCTTTAGTACTCTCAGTTTAAAATATGCTGTGTATTTTTCCTTTCTGGTTTTCTAACTCTAGGTCTTTGCACATACCATTACTATATTTCACTTTGCTTCTCAAGATACTTTTTGACATTTTTCTGTTCAGCTCTTTGATTTCATAATTTCTTTCAGGTATTTTGGCTACTCTATGATTAAGAACAAATTTGAGAGTCTCTTTTGACATCCACGTTTATCTTTTCTCCCGTGTCATTTTAATGACTTTTTGCTTTCTTCATGTAAGATATTCTTGTTGTCATCCCACAGCTCTTTAGATCTTCTGTCATTAGTGTTCAATGCAGCAAATTTGTTCTTGAGATGTTCTGGAAATTCATTGGGACAAACTCAAGGTTGTGTTTTTTGACTCTGGTGGATGTTTTGAATGTCTTCGGCATTGGTCTAACTTTACAATTTTTTGCAGGCAGCCACTGGCACGGTTTCAGCTGCTGATATTTAGCTTGGTCATCATCTTTCCCCATAAATGTAGTTAATTTGATTTCTGTGTTTTCCATCTGTCGAAGACCACATTGTGGACTTCTTTTTTCGGAGTTCTTTTGTGTTGCTGAAAAAAGGTATTTGTTATGAAGAAGTAGTTGGTCTTGCAAAATTCTATCATGAGATCTCCAGCTCGTTTCTAGCCCCAAGTCCTTATTTATCAACTACTGTTCATTCCTCTTTATTTCCAAATTTTGCATTCAAGTCACCAACAATTATTAATAAATTTAGACTGTGTGGTAGTTACATAATATGGTGTTAATTTGAGGATTAAGAGTGAAGGGGTGGAGTCTAGCCTGTCAATCAGGATATAGCCAATGAGGCCTCTGTATGGGCATGGCCTTCTCAGAGGATTCTGGGAACTTCTGTATTTTCCTCCTTGAAGGTGGGAGACACTCTCTCTCAGCTCACGCCTTGCGAGACATCCCTGTGGAGAAGATACATGATGAGAAGCTGATGGAGCCAGACCTCTGCAGCCAGAGAAACCTGACTTGTGATCTTCAATGACATTGCATGCATTTTGTGAGATGGAAGAGGACTTTACAGATTGGTATCTGACATATGGGCTAGTATTGGACTTATAGACTTCATCTGGACTGAGCTGAGATGTTTTCTCAATATTGAACTGCTCTTGTATATAAAGCTCTTTATTATGTACACAGGAGTCTCCCTGGATTTGTTTTTCTAGTGTACCTGGACTAACATAGACTGCAAGATCGACCAATGTCTGACTGACAACATTGGTAGAATTTTAAATTTTATCACTAGCTTTATTATATGTTGCATTCATTAGAATTTCTGATTACTAATTGGTGTTTTCAGAAAAGTCTACTCATTTTGAATCAGCAAATGAAGGTCTTGAAGGTTTTACTCCTGCCGGCTCTGTTCTTGTCTCCATCGCTATGCTCTACTCTATTTTGAGGAGGCAGCTCTGCCTCAGTCACGTTTCAGTGACTTCCAACCTGAGGGGTTCATTGTCTGGCACTAACTCTGAAAATGATCTGCTTCTTTTATTGAGATTTTGTGTCTCAAGCTGTTTTGAGTTTGTTCCTAAGGTTTTCAGTAGCTAATTCCTCAAAAGTATGTCTTCTTCATAGTCTGTTCCTAGTCTGGGAGCTCTGCTAAGACCTCTTCACTTTGCGTGACCCCTCTGTCGCATGGAATCTCAGTGACATAGCTGCTGCCATCACAAAACCTCTTCACTGTGGGTGATCCCTCTGTCACATGGAATCCCAGAGACATAGCTGCCAACATCACAACACACAGCTACCACAGTACAATAAATGGACAGACAAGTGCTGGTGCATCAATACGATAATACCCTATTAATATATGTTTCTGTCTGGCACATAGCAATATCCCCAATGCACAGAGCAGTGCCTGGTGCATACTGAGGACTGAATAATTTCAGCAGAATTAATGCTGACATATGGACTTTGGGCAACATTTTTAAGAATGGATTTATAAGTTACTTCATACATAGTAATTTTATGAAGTTATCTTTTATTGTGGGCTATGTATCTCTGCATATTTCTCCTTAGTATTGAGTGCAATCACAGGGCGCTGTATAAATACATGGAATATGATATGTACTTGCTTCCCTCTGTTACCTTACCATTTGAACTTAACCATAAGGGTATGTGTGAACAGTTACAATTAAAATCTATGAGTAAAATAGGTAAAAATGTTACCACGCAAAACATTATCTGAGTAATTTATAATGAGTGGTCAATGTCTGATGCAAGTACTGTACTTATTATGGATTAAGTTGCATTTCCAGCACAAAATAACTGCTGAATCATAATCCTGTTGCTATGACCCCTGTTAGGAATGGCGGTTGCTTTTGTTATACTAATTAGGATATATCAAAGCAGAATGGGTTACAAACATGAATATTTCTGTATCATAAATTTGGCAGAATGAACCTGGAGCACAAAAAGGAGGAAGCTGTCATATGAGTACAAATGCACAAGGCACATGTACAAACTCCCAGAATTCCTGGGCTACCAACAGGTCTTCTGCCTGGAACAATTTCCTGAATCTGGGCTCTTGATTTGTGAGGAAATAAATTCCTGTCTAACAGAGATTTTCCACAAAGGGATGGAGAGGACATCCTGGCCCACCAAGCCCCAAGGATGATGTTCCTGCTCAGAGCAGACAATGCACAGGGAGGACCATAGGACTGGCCCCACCACAGGAAACGGTGTCCCTCACTGCCCCGTGACGCTGTGGGGGACAGCACGAGAGACACAGTGAGGGAATAGTGCACAGTCTGATGCCATGATGCTAGAGCAAGGCACTGAGGGCATGCAGCCGAGCAGCAAGGAGAAGAGACTGATGAAATGCCCAGGGAATACCAAAAATAGACTTGGGAGACAGAGTGTGACACCCCATCAGACTCAACTGGAAAACACTCGTAATGGCAAACAAACAGACCTTGAACTATTTATAGGCTTTTCCATTTTTGTAAGTGGCTTTCTTTTTGTTATTGTTATTTTGTGTTTGTTTTTTGCTGTTGTTATTGTTTTGTTGGTTTTGACTTCCTTTGTTGTTTTATTTGGCTTTGCCTGTTTTTTGCGCTTATTAATGTATCTGTATATCTATCTAGATAAGATAGGCGGGATAAATAATTCGAAAATGAAAATAATGGGACCAATGGTTCCAGTGGGATACAGGAGAAGGGGAGGTGGGAGAAAGGCAGTAGTGGGGAGACAACCCAGGGACAAGGGAACAACAAGTGAACTAAAATCAATGGAAGGAAGGTCGTAGGATGCCTAGTGAGGCTCAATCAAAGACAGTATTGCAGCGAGGAATTACTAAACCTGAAAGAAGGCCAGACATGATGGTGGGACAAGTGGGAAGTATAAAAGACATAGAGGAAAGAACCAGGAGACAACAGACATTTATAGAGGCCTAAATGCAGGCATGTACATATATATATAATATGTGTATATATATAAAATATGTGTGTTTATATATATATATAATGAGAGAGGAAATATAGATGTTAATAATTATCTATATGTTAATAATTAAGGTTGCAGATGAACTTTGGGCCTCTACTCAAGTACTACCTTAACACAAGAACACTTTGTTCTAACAATCCAGAATTCTTTGATGTTCAATTTCCCAACACGATCGCTGAAGACAAAATAGGTGCACAAGCAAATGTGGTGAAGGAAGCTGATGGTCCCCGGCTATCCAAAGATATAGCATCTGGGGTCTTAAAGGCTTGAAGATAAATAAGTGGCCATATAGCTGAGAAGCAACAAAGCCCACATGGAAGAAGCACATCAACCTGTGTGATCAAGAGGTGTCCCTGCGATCAGGTATCCAGCATCTAAGATCCAGAATAAAACCATACTCAAAGTGAATGGGGTGGGGGACACGGAGTATAGACCCAATGCCCATCTGTAGACAATTGGACAACCCTTTCACAAAGGAGTCATAGGGTAAAGAAGAAGCAGTCAGGGTGCAGCATAGTAACACACAACTTTCCTCTAGTTCTTTGGTGCTTCCTTCCCCCCATTATCATGATCTCAATTCTACCTTACAAATCGAATTAGACCAGAACATGCACACTGCTACAGATAAAAGCCTGCAACAGATCAACCCCTCAGGGCCAATAAAGTAGAGATACCAAGAGGATTAGGAGAGGGTGGGGGGAGAAAGGGGGAACCAATCACAAGGATCAGACTAGAACCCCCTCCCAGGGGGACAAATAATGGAAAAGTGGTGAGGGGCGACGGAGGACAATGTAAGATATGGAAAAATAATCTATAACTTATCAAGGGTTCATGAGAGAGGGTGGATGGGGAAGGGAGGGGGAAGAAATGAGGAGCAGATATCAGGGGTTCAAGTGGGAAGAGAATGCTTTGAAAATGATGTTGGCAGTATATGTGCAAGTATGTGCTTGACACACTTGATGAATGTATGGATTGTGATAAGAGATGTAAGAGCCCCCAATAAAAGTATTTAAAAAAAAACATATTTTCTTTGAATATTAGACATGATTCATAGTTAGTTTTTTTAAATAATCATTTTATTAGAGGCTCATACAACTCATCACAATCCGTACATAACATCATTTGTGTCCAGCACATTAGTACATATGTTGACTTCATCATTCTCACAACACCCGCTTTCCACTTGAGCCGTTGGTGTCAGTTCCTCATTTTTCCCCTCCCTCCCCCCTCCCCCTAAGCCCCTGATAATTTATAAATTATTATTATTTTATCATATCTTACCTCATCCAATGTCTCCCTCACTCACTTCTCTGCTGTCCGTCCCCCAGGGAAGAGGCCTTTTGTAGTCCTTGTCATCTATTCCCCCTTTCTCCCTCACCTTCCCTCCACCCTCCTGCTATCACCACTCTCTCCACTGGTCCTGGGGGGGTTCATCTGTCCTGGGTTCACTGTATTTCCAGTTCCTATCTGGCCAGTGTACATCCTCTGATCCAGCTGGACATGTAAGGTAGAATTGGGATCATGGTAGTAGGGGAGAGGAAGCATTTAAGAATTAGAGGAAAATTGTATATTTCATCGCTGCTACACTGCACTCTGATTTGCTCCTCTCCTCCCCGCAGCCCTTCTGCAAGGGGATGTCAAATTTCCCCCAGATGGGCCCTGAGTCCGCACTCTGCACTCCCCGTCATTCACAATGTTATGATTTTTTTTTTTTTTTTTGGTCTTTGATGCCTGATGCCTTGTCATCTTACAGGCTGGTGTGCTTCTTCTATGTGGGCTTTGTTGTTTCTCAGTTAGATGGTCCCTTGTTTATCTTCCAGCAAGTGGGACCCCAGATTCTGTGTAATTTTACAACTTGGCACCATCAGCTTTCTTCACCGTATTTGCTTATGTACCCGCTTTGTCTTCAGCATTCGTATCGGGGTAGGCTGGTGTGCTTCTTCCTTGTGGGTTTTGTTGTTTCTTTGATAGATGGCCACCTGTTTGTCTTCAAGCCTTTAAGACCCCAGATGCTGTATCATTTGACAGCTGGCACCATCTGCTTTCTTCACCACTTTTGCTAAAGCATCCCCTTTGTCCTCAGCGAGATCGAGTAGGGGCAGGCTGGTGTGCTTCTTCCGTGTGGGTTTTGTTGTCTCTCAGCTAGATGGCTACTTGTTTATCTTCAGGTCTTTAAGGCTTCAGGTTTTTTTATTGCCTTTTACAACTAAATATATTCACCACCTCGTGAGTGAGGGAAATGCAGAAGTGGCCCCAGTCCTGTTTTTTACAAGCCGTATGTTCTAAGTCCTTCCTCTCACCTGCATGTCTGCATTTGGGTGTCATTTACACCCCCAGGAGCCAAATAAACAGCACAATCTTCAATAGCAAATATTGTTTCTACTTGACCAACCAAGTGGATTTTTTCCCCATATTACAGATATTGCCTTCTAAAAGTCATCAAATCTTTCATCTGTAATAAAAACAATAAAATTTCAAGACAAGAATGAAAAAGAGAATAGTATTGTGCATTGATATAATGTTTATGAAAAATAAAATATAACAAGAACCCTAAGCCTTCTGGTTAAATTACTTGGCTTATTTTATTTGTACATATTTTTCAAGTTGAATTAAACTCAAACAATAGATAATAAAGAGTGGAGAAAGTAGGGTATCTTTGTTTCTCTTCTTTTTTGATGTATGCTGCCTATTTACTTCCCATTTTCAGTCTTTCTGTGAAAATCATGAACAGTGAGGAGAACTTGCTTCTAATATAGTGTTCTGTACACTGTGTACTCCATATAACATAGAACATTTCATAATAGTGATCTATTATGATATAAATAATTTTCTGAAGTTTCAGTACACAAAACCTGAATCTGTGAAAGTACAATTAGATTGCCCAGGAACATAGCAAAATTAAATGAGAACTGCTCTGAATCGAGCCATCTATTTGAAATCTGAGCAGTAGTAAACAACCAGCATGGAAATAAAAAATAAAAGCTTACATAAAGCAGACTGCCCTAACAAAAATAAGTAAATAACTCCTCAACTGTTCGAGCCTTCAAGTAGATTGGTATCTGTGAATGGCCTCACCAAAACTTTATAACTTTCCCTCAAGCCAGCTCTATAGGGAAAATTACAATGCATGAATGGATGTTTTTAACCCTCTTTACACAATATGTCATATAGTAACTTTTGGTGTCTTTTGATTTTCACAACAAGCACATCTTGTTTTTGTTGTTGTCTGGTATAGTCAAGTCAATTCCAATACATATAAGCCCTATGTACAAAAGAACAAAACATTGCCTAATGTTAACACCATCACAGTTGTTGTTAGTTTTGTACCCATGGTTGTAGTTGCCGTATAAACCCATCTCTTTGAAGGTCTTCCTGTTTGTTGCTGCCAATCTACTTTACCAAATATGACATCTGTGTTAGGCAGGGTTCTCTAGAGAAACAAAACCAGGACACTTATGATATATATGTTTATATAGTGAGAAAGAATATAATGGCTAATTAGTCCACATAGCAGTACAGAGGGCTCAGGTCAACTCACTTTCTTGGAACAGGTAACATATTGAAGGTCCTACAACTCACACAGGCTGCTGGTTCAAGGTCAAGGAAGCAGACAGTAGTAGAATCTGCCCTCAGACAAGACAGGAAGGGTCAGCCCCTCAGCAGACAGCAGGGGTGGGGATCAGCAAGAGTCAGCCATGTAAGCTTCATGAACCAGGCCCCTGTGGGATTTCAAATTCAAGTGACGTACACAACAGCAGCACAGTGAAGCATGTCTTGAAGGATCCTAAAGCTCTAGCAACAAGATCTATGAGTTAGCTTGGTCTGCAGGTAGTGTAGCACACAGTTGTGGCTAAGAACTTGCTCAAGCAGCAGCACACTAACCTGATCACCAGAAAGGAAGAGAGACAGGATGCTGGCCATGGAAAATAATTATCTCAGTCTCCATCCAATCAAGCTGCAACCTGATTAAACTGTGCCCACATATCCTTCACAATGTTTATCACTATATCTATCACAAAGGACTATCAACACAATGTCCTACCCAGGGCTGGCTGTACTTCTTCCAAGTATAGATTTGTTGTTGTTCTTTTGGAAGTCCATAGCATTTTAAACTAAAATGTACAATATGAAAATGAATAGCTTATACTAATTTAACGATCAATAGTAATATCTGAGAACTAAAGAGAAAGTATATCAAATGGAAATTATGATGAGAAAAAAATGAGTAAAACCAAAAGCTCTTGGTGAACAATTGCTCTGAAAACAAAATGATTGGTTGTAACTGCCAGTGGACAACCAGCGGGCAATGTGATCAGGTACCTCCAGGGAGTCATCCACATCGTTGGGCAACTACTACGTCCAATTTCCCCTGATAGACATTCTTTTCACTCGCAGGAACTGAGGCACACAAGTAACACAAACAGCATTGGGAACAACCAGTCTGTAGTAAGCCTTTCTTCAGAGAGGCAAAATAACAATAGCAAAAGGAAACCTAATCAACATTAAATAATATGTATTTCTGTGAGCCTCTAGAAATCATGCTATATTCTCCATACTATTAACTGGAATATTACTTACAATTAATAACCACAAGTTCAGCACATCAATACCACTAACCTCTCTGTGGGAGAAAGATGAGGTTTTCGACTCTTGGAAATATTTAGTCTTTGAAACTCACAAGGACAGTTCTACTCTGTCCTATAGGATCAGAATTAACAAAATGGCAGTGAGCAAGTGCAATAAAGAATTTTAAGGAAGAATAAAAATTAAAGTATCTTATAAACCTGCCTTATAGGTAAATCATAGGTTATTTTTATTTTTCATACATATTCATATATAGATATGAAATCTGTATATTTAATCTGCTTTTAAAATTTGTGTTTTATATATATATGAGTAGATAGATAATTTACATATTACCCTAGGATATATCCTAGGGTCATCTTACCAAATTATTACAAACTTGGTGGCTTAAAACATGATGAATTTATTTGTTCACAATTGTAAGGCCCAAAAGTACAAGGTTCTGAAAGAAAATCTCCTCCATGCTCCTCCTAATTCTGACAGCTGGCAGCAACCTTTGATGTTCCTTGCCTCCCCAGCCTAATTCAGTTGGAGTTTATCTCAGAATCCTTACATTGGTTAACATTTGAAGAGGATCTCATTTCAAATAAGGTCACCATCTGACCTACCTTTGGGTAAACATATTTTTTGTTGCCACAATTCAATCCACTTCACTGTGCACATACTTTCAGACCAAACTCCCTGCTATTGAGTTGTTGCTGGCTTACAGCAACTCTATGGTAGTGGGTAGAACTTCTGTGAGTTTCTAAAGTACCTGATGTTTTCAAATTCTACTGTTATCCCTCATTTCCTTTCTAAGAATTAATTTTCTAAATTTATGAGTTGTTTACTTTTTTCCTTTAAAATATGAGGGTTGTGTTGATTGATATTTAACACTATTTGATCAATCAAAGATATATAAATCTCCAAAGGTTTTGAAATAATTTACACTTAATAATTATGTTTGGGGACACAGAAAATTAATATCCATGTGAATTATAGAAAATTCTCCAAAGTATTATAAAAACATAGAATATAAAAATGTTAATTTGGAGTAACTTAGGCTCAGGCAAGATGAACATACAAATAGTAAATAATAAACTAATACATTATCAAAAGTTTCACCTTCTAAACTTTCAGAAGAACATTTTAAATATAAGCAAACTTCACTATAGCAAATAAATTGCTTCAAAATATCCATGAATAATGGAATTTTCTTAAAATTAAGATTATTTCTTTAGCAACAGGAATACTAAAACTTTGGTCTATCAAAATATATTTCTTAAGTTCACTGAGAAGTTTTATTTTTATAAAATGTTGGAGAAAATGCACCTAAATACAATCTCTTATTCCCATTTTCATATTATTTTAATTAATCCACACCCTTCCACTTCTTGACATACCATATAATTTCAGT